>NC_046654.1:22971337-23286013 GCF_900324485.2 Mastacembelus armatus
TTCAATTGGTTTCACTCAAGATGTTAATAAGCCCATCCACTGTTTCAATCACACCCTTGATCTTGTTCTGACCTATGGCATCGAAATTGAATATCTAATAGTTTTTTCCCAAACTCCTCTTTTGTCAGATCATTCTTTAATAACTTTTGAATTTAAGATGATGGATCATGCAGCATTTGGAAGAAAATTCCAAAACAGTAGATGTTTATCTGACAATGCTGTTAATAATTTTAAGAAAATGATTCCATCTTCCCTCTCGGGACGCGGTGGCAGCCTCACCATATTGTTTAACCTTAAATACAAAATATCCATCCACCCCACTGTCACCTTCCAGTCCTTCGAAGCTCTCATAGCACGTATTCACGGCCACACACCAACCTTCTTGGCCACTATCTATGGCCGACCTAAACCTAACCCGATCTTCCTGGACGAGCTGTCAGACCTCTTAGCTAACCTCATCTCTCAGTCACCCAACATAATTCTTCTTGGTGATTTTAACATCCACTTCGACAATCCCAACAACACCATAACAAAGGACTTAATTTCCTGTCTGAACAGCTTTGAGCTCGAACAATACATCACCTCCCCTACACATTCCCTAGGCCACACCCTTGATTTAGTCTACTTCTCTGGCGTCACAGCTCAGTCATATTCTACATTCGACACCTTCTTTTCCGACCACAAACTAGTCTGCTTTAATTCCAAATTACTTCTCTGCAAAACCCACCTCTCCAGCACCATCGCCTTCCATAACTTAAGGAACATCGACCTCCCCTCTTTCACAGTTGCTCTCAATAACCTTCCATGTACTAATTATACATCCTCCCTCTCTGACATGTTATCCAATTTCAACCGTGAGTTATGTAATATACTCGACACCTTCACCCCACTCAAAACTTGATCTGTCTCCCTTACGCACTCTGCTCAATGGTACACACCCGAACTCCGCCTCCTCAAAACCCAAGCCCGTTGCCTTGAACGTCTCTTCAAAAAAACTGGTTTATCCACCCACAAGGACTTATACCTAAACCACATACAGAAATATAAGCAAACCATTACACAAACAAAATCTGACTACTACACCTCACTTATTGTATCCGCCTCCGGCTCCACGCGTTATTCACACTTTCCTCAATTCTGGCATCATACCCCCATCACTCAAGACAGCCATCATCGCACCAATTCTAAAAAAAACCTGGTCTCGATCCTGCCAACCATCGGTCCTTGCTTGGTTCACCTCCTACCTCTCTGACCGAACCCAGTCCGTCCACCTCCAGAACTTCCACTCCCAGCCCTCTGCTGTCAGTCGTGGCGTGCCTCAGGGCTCTGTCCTGGGGCCCCTCCTCTTCATTATCTATCTCCTTCCTCTTGATAATATCTTTAGGCAACATAACGTCAATTTCCATTGTTATGCAGACGACACCCAGCTCTACCTCTCTGCTGCTCCATCTTCCACCCTCCCCCCTCCCTCCCTCCCTCCTTACCTGCTTACATAATATCAAATCCTGGTTCACCCATAACTTTTTGAAACTCATCTCCAATAAAACTGAAATTCTCCTCGTGGGCACCAGATCCACACTTTCTAAAACCAGCACTTTCTCCATTCAAATCGACAATACTGTCCTCCCCTCCCCCCAAGTTAAAAGCCTGGGTGTCATCCTAGACAGTACTCTCTCCTTCACTCAGCATATCAATACCACTACCCGGTCGGCCAACTCCCATCTTCGTAACATAAATCTCATCCGTTCTTCACTCACCACCGATAGCACGGCCATACTCGTTAATGCCTTTGTCACCTCTCGTTTGGATTACAGTAACTCACTCCTTACTGGCCTACCTCTCAAACCACTTCACAAACTCCAACTTGTCCAGAATTCTGCTGCCCGAGTCATCACCAGAACTCCATCCTCACATCATATCACCCCTGTCCTTAAACAACTTCACTGGCTCCCCGTGTCCTTCCGTATAAACTATAAAATCCTCCTTCTCACCTACAAAGCCCTCCACTCTCTAGCCCCACCATACATCACTCATCTACTACATATCTATTCTCCGCCTCATACTCTCTGCTCCTCCGGTTCCACTCTCCTCTGCACCCATACGGTGCGCCTGACCACCATGGGCGCTAGATCCTTCGACCACACTGTGCCCCGCCTTTGGAACGTTCTCCCTTATGGCATCCGGTCGTCTCTGGACTTTTAAATCTTCACTCAAAACTTATCTGTTCCGTCTAGCGTTTTCCACCTAACTCTCTCAACTTCTGATCTGTTGACCTCCAGCCTGTGATGTTCTACTACCCTCTGCTTGTTTCATATTGTTTCATATTGTTGCTCTGTCCTCTGGGTTTCTGTTTCAATCTACTTTATACTGTACATTGTCCACTTCTTAGATACTCTACACCTTTGCCTTTACATTTTGGCCCTCTGTTTATGTTTTGCTGTTATTGTTGTTTTAATGCACTCTATGTATTTCATGCTGTATGCTCTATGTTTTTTCTTTTTTTCTCTCTGTATGGTGACCTTGAGACTTTGAAAGGCGCCATGAAATAAAATTTATTATTATTATTATTATCCATCACCTAATAGAGGAAAATAAGAACAATCCCAGGTTTCTTTTCAGCACTGTAGCCAGGCTGACAAAAAGTGCCCAGTGTTCCCCTAGCTCTCAGCAGCGATGACTTTATGAGTTTCTTTACAAATAAAATCACAACTATTAGAGGTAAAATTCATTAGATGCTTCCTATTGCTGCCATAAATAAATCTTCTACCACAGTAGCTCTTATATCATCTGTAAGACCTCAGTTATGTTTAGACTGCTTCTCTCCCATAGATCTCTCTGAAATCACATCAGTAGTTGCTTTATCCATATCATCCACGTGTATCTTAGTCCCCATCCCGACTACACTGCTTAAAGGCACCCTTCCATTAATTAACTGCATCATTTTGAGACAGGATGTTCCTAATTTTGGCAATGTTGCACAGGTGAAAGAATGCAGTTCTAGAGATTTGTTTTATGTGTGAGTTAAAGGACATGTCCTGGTCAAAAATAACTCCACAGTTTTTCACAGTAGTGCTGGAGGCCAGGGCTATGACACCTAAAGTAACTATAATTGACAGTTGTTGTTACACCAGTCAACAAAGCTTTTTATCAAGTGTCTGTATTCCTCATCATTATCATTATTGATGCATCCAATGATTGAAGAGTCATCAGACAACTTCTGGAGGTGACAGGTTCCTGAATTGTAGCGGAAGTCTGAGGTGTACAGTGTAAACAGGAATGGTATCAGTACAGTTCCTTGGGGTGCACCGGTGCTGCTCATCACCACATCAGATATGCAACCATCTAGGCGAACAAACTGTGGCCGCCCAGTGAGGTAGTCTTTGATCCACTCCACCATGTCTGCGGGAACTTCCATTTCCTGCATCTTTACACTAGATGAGAGACTAGACTTTATTTAGATTTTAATTTAGACTTCACTAGAGAGGGTATAGACAAGTAACCACTGTGATTATTTAGTAGGGAGGACTTTTTTATGCATAGAAATGCATTCTGTGATTTAAATATTCTAACTTTAAAAATACACATAATAATAATAATAATAATAATAATAATCTCTACAGTTCTGTTTGCATCTTTAAAAATGAGTGCTATCAAACAGTACTTTAGTAAACATAAATGTAGTATCAAAAGTCTTCATTCAGCATGTCAGATGAGGAATAGCTATCTGGACGCTGGTATGTGGCCGCAGCATGCTGGAAAGTGGTAGACAGGAATGACCGTGGAATCCGAGCTGCAGGAGGTCTTCCGTTCTCTGTCCCCATCTGGATGCCTTTATTGCTGCGATCCCAAAAACACTGGAGGAGATTTTAAATCATGTCTGAACAACTCAATAACTCAATTCAATTTCAAAGTGGCAATTTACAAGTTCCTCATTTTTCATACTTCACTGCCAACTAAGATGCTCACTGTGGGTATTATAAGAGATCTCCTGCCTGCCAAATAAAGTAACATGTCCTGTCATTTTGAACTTAAATATTCCAGATCAACATATATACATGCCTGCTTTGTATTTTACCTGTAGAAAGTACAGTTACCTTTAATAGGCATGTGAATGGAAAATGTTTCTGAGAAGAGAAGATAATGATCACGCATAAAGACCTCATGCTTTCATCAAATGCCCCTTTCCCATTAATCTCACAGTTTTAGCACTACTTGGCTCTATCCTTTGACTGGGTTTAGGTCATTTTCCATCACAATTAAGTACCACCTCAAAGTGGGCGGGGTTGTCATAGCACGGTGGCGCAAAACCAAAACATCCCCACCTCCTCGATTTGCCTCGCTAAAGACTATGCAAATGGAAAAACAAACAGTTGCTGTTGCAGGATCATAATTCCTCTAGTGACGTCGCTCCCTTGCAAATCAATGACCCACAGTTTGTTAACGTCATATTTTAGTATCGGGTCAGCTCGCTTGGAAATTCGGCAGAGGAGGTAATAAAAAAGTACTTGCTACAGTACTGTCCCCTAATGGAAAATTGAAAAAACCGAGTCAATTAGAGCTAGTGGAAAAGCACCAAAAGTCCTTGTTGTAGTGTCAAACAGCATCTAAACCCACTTTTCAACAGTGATTAGCCTAGTGTACAAATAAGTAGATAAAATACAAATTTCTGTCTCAGGCTCCTCAATTGTACAATTCACTGTCAGGACCACAAATATATACAAAAGTTAAATAATTGTTGGAAATCTGATAGCTAGCCAACTAATGATTTGCCCTGAAATCAATTTGTGGTGATTGTAACCTAATGTTGGGGTTTTAGTGTTTAGTGTTTTGGTACTGGACCTTGATGCAGACACACAAGAGGTGCTTCAAGAGAGGTGAGCCTTAAAATATTTATTTTATGTAGCTGGACAAAATAAGAATGTGATCAACAGAAAAAATCCAAACATAAAAAGCTAAACTCCATCAGAGTCAAAGTAGAAAACCTTGAAATGTCGATAACAGAAACATACATACTGCATGAAGTTTCTTGGCAAAGTCAAATGGTATCACAGATGAGAATCTTTCAAAGCAATGCAATGTTCGATTCTATCACTCCTCGGTCAAGTCGTCCTGGTCTGCCATGATGAAAAATGTACCAAAGTATTATTTCTTCTTTGAGGGTTGAAGACCAAGGAGCAAGGAGGCTGCCTGGAGGAGCTATAAGTGAGGATACACAAGTGTATCCTTCTCAGAAGTTTGTTACAGATTTACAGGACCTTTATTGCAAATCAGTTTGTGATTTGATGCTTCACATCAAGAATTGGACAAAAGGACATCACGTCTCTTACAACATGTTTCCTTAAAACATCTTACATGGGTGGGACTAACGCAGGAAAAAATGCAGACGAAAGAAACATGGATCCAATTAGTGGAATTCAGATTCCCCTACTGTGGTGGTATAAATGCAACAGATAGACAATCAAACAAGTGAAAACAAGATAATTAGGCCTGTAAAGTAGAAGAACATGAACGCAAACTAAACAGGAAGTGGTAACAAAGTAAATGCTCCAGTGTTGTGGCAGATTATGATACATAAATGCCATAAAACCTGCATAGGATCTGGACTACACACAAGGACAACATTGTTGGTCACTGAAAATAACCTGAAACAGACAAAACGAATAAATAAAAATTTACTGAAAGTTAACTAATGAAAATCAGACTTTTGAACTGAATTGTAGTTCAACAGAAGGATTTAAGGAAACAAACTAATGAAACTCACCTGGACAAAAAATGATGGTATTTTGTTGCACAACCTTTTGAGGCAATCACTGGAGTCAAGCAATTTCTGTAACCTCGCCTAATGACGACAGTGTTTCATACTGTACTTTGTATTTTACTGACTTTTTAAATTCCTTTATTTCAAACAAGCCATCAGTTATCGCTTTGCTTACTTCTTTCTCTTGATCTTGCAGGATCAAGCTCAGGTTCAGGGTTTTGTCAAAGTACTTTCCTGCTACTGCTCAGATGTTGACTGACCCCAACCTGTCAGACTAAATTTCATAAACAAGGTTTCCAAGTTGAGACACGATCTGGGCCGTAAATTAGCTCTCCTGTTTGTTGTTCAATTAGTTTACATAGTGTGTTATAATAAAGTGTCCTCCTTGCCAGTCATGTGACATTTTCTTTTTTCCTTTGGATTCATATCCTGATTACATCTCACATGAGTCCTTTCCCTCATTGTCTCCTGTTTTCATTTACTCTACTCATCTGCTCCTTGCCCTTCTTTTTATTGTTATTTTATATTGTCCTAAAAATGTACATTAAATTTTACTTAATGTTCAAATATAAAGGAAATCTACCTAACAAAACCAAAACCATAAACCAACTGATACAGGTAACAATCAAAAGAGTCCATGAACAACACAGAATAGAACCAAAAACCTAAACCATGAACCATGAACAATGGATGAAAAGCCAAGAAGTACACAATGGCAGCAACAGCAACCCATGGAAACACAGACAAGGATCTGACAAGTAGCAATGAACAAAGGCAGGCATAAATACAAGAACCAACTAATCAGCCATAGATGACAATGAGAAACATGAAGCAGTGTATTTTGAACCAAAACCACATCAGGAAGTAGTCAAAGTCAAAGTCATAAAAGTCAAAATAATGAAAGGAAGTCTCTTATGGATCATGACACAGATTCAGGATACAGACAAAGTGCTAGTCTGATTTTGCAAGTTCAAGGCATCAGGCACGGTGTTCTAGAGCTGAGAAAACCAGAGAAATCCAGAGAAACATGAGAAGGCAACCTGTCTGACTTGTTAATCAAAGGATAGCTGATAATCCACGATGACACCAAGCTTTCTGTTTGGTTTGAGACTGCTGCAGGGAACATGCAGAGTTTTGGTGGCCAAACAGAAAACATCTACCCATTATCCTGTCAAAAGGGAGCCACTCCCAGCCAACTTGGGTGAGAGGCCAGGTGCACCCTGGAGAACTCAGTCTTCCACAGAACCCTGAATCTTTATGCTGTAAGGTGACAGCAGTACTGTTCTTGGATTCTTTTTTGTAATAGAAAAGCAATTCAGCCTTGTCTATCCAACAGAGGTCACTGGGGGAGCCTAAATTAATTGAATTATATTAATAATGTGCAGTTGATCTGAAAATTGCCCGTGTACACTAAATTATATGAAAGTGACTTATATGGCCAAGTATGGTAACAGAAACATACTCTGCATTTAACCCAATTCCAAGTGCAAACACAGCAGTGAACACACACACGGGGCAGTGGGCAGCCGGTGCTGCAGCACCCAGGGAGCAGTTGGGGGTCCACCTCGGTCATGGTATTAAGGGTGGCGCTGGCTATTCACTCTGTACAATTGAGAGACTCGAACCTGCAATTTTCAGGTTACAAGTCTGACTCCCTAGCCATTAGACCATTAAGCTGCATGTCTAAAGTAGTTACTCAAAGTTAGAAATGCAATACAACAGTAAAATTCAGTGCAGATTCACAGTTTGGACATTGAATACAGACCTACAGAATGTTTCATTCACTTTCTGTGTTTAGGAAAGAGCAGAGGTGAGATTCAGGTGAACAGACAGACTGACAGATAGGTGAATTGGTCCTGTCTTCACCTCCTCTATGCTGCGCCATTAATCATCACATTCCTCCATCCACTGACCCTCCTGTGGGAACATTCAAAGGTTATATTCACCACAGGACCCTCCACAGAGTGCCAGATTCCCAGGGGCAGCACCCTCAGCTTGACCCCTGCTCTCTGACCCATCCATCCAAGACCAGAGAAGAGCAGATAGAGAAGAAGGAGGGTCACAGTTGAAGACTGACTGTTTGCTCACCATCAGAATTACACGCACCCGCACACACAGTGCAGTTGTGATGTCATCATCCATCAATGGGTGTGTTTTAAGCTTTAAGAGTGCCTTTGGATGTCAACACAGACACTATTGATTTCTCATACATCTGGACAAAAGCCCTACACTAGAGGACGGGAAAGGAATGGGTGGGATGGAAAAAAAGGCAAATAAAATATAGGACCATAAAATGTGATAGGAGCAGGAAGTAAGAAGTAAAATGAGAGAAAGGGACAAGAAAGTAAAGGAAAGTAAGACAGGTGAAGTTATTAATGAAAGAAAAGAGCAGAAATATAGATTGGAAAGCAAAGGAGAAGAGGAAAAGTTGGGAAAATCGGAGAAGTGCAGGGGCAATGACAGCAAGGAGGTAAATGATTAGAGGAAGTACTATGAAGGAAAAGAATAAGGAGAGGAGACTTGTGGAAAATATAAAATACAAGACAAGTTGATGAAGGGACAAAATGAAGAAAAAGAAAATGAGTGAAGAAAAATGGGAATACCAAGCAATGGAATAGAAGGAAATAAAGGAAATGAATAAAAGTAAAGCAATAATAAGAGGAAGATGGCAAGAAACTAAGACAGGAAAATAGAGGATTTGAAATAAAGAGAAAAGGTAGAAAAGACTGTTTTCATACTACAACTGAGTAGATGAAAGCAAAGCAGTGTTTTCAGTGGGTACACTATGAAAATATACTGCAATAACTTTTAAGTACATTGATCTCGTCAACCTTTCAACACTTCATAGAAGTTATGTTCAGCATGAAAAGCTCGTTACTACAGTAAGTTAAAATTTCACACTTAGTAATCACTATGTGAGGAGGTCAAAGATCAGTTTACCCTGGAAATCAGCATGAGTTGGCAAGTTCAACTTGGAGTTCAAATTTAAAAGGACGAGTGGAGACAGTATATTCAAGACATTCATTTGATATATTAACCTTATTAACTTTAATTTAAATAATATTATATTCATATATAGTCCAAGAATCCAAGCAGTAATCAGGATTCTCCCAGGAGAAACACCATACACATGACCATTACATCAGAAATACCATAAAGGTAATCCATGAGCACAAAGCTGTGGTAATATGATTGTAGACCAAGTCAAGCATGTCTATCAAACTCGCCCCTCCATCTATTATTGCCACTTTCATTATGTATCTTCAATTGTCCCAAAATCCTATGGCACATTACTACTACTCCACTCTTGATTCCCATAAACCTTCCTAGTAATGCCTATAACACTACATTAAATATTGGGTTCTCTAAGAACAGATCTGTCACATCCAAATTCCTACTGTTCTCAGACCCCATCTGAGAACACAACATTTTCAGGTTTGTCCCATTCCTCATTAAATAGCTTACAAATAGTTCAGCACACCGCTGCCAGAATCCATCCAAACTCACATAAATTAAAACGCATTATACCTGTTTGGCTTTGAATTCACATCCAAGCTTACACTTACAAAATCTTTCATGATCTTGCTCCTTATCTCATTGACCTCACCCACCCTGATGCTCCTTTCCATCCTGTTCACTCTCAACCTTCTCATATCTCTCATACCTTCTCATAAAAACATATCCACCGTACAGTATGTTTTTGCAATGTCCATGGGCCAGGCAGCTTCTTTCTGCGTTTGCCCCAACTGGTGCTATTATTGTTGGATTGATCAGGAGCCGGAAGTGACTCTGATAGCTCTGGAGCAGACGTCCTGGTACCCATTCTTACAGCAGATGCTTATGGGCAGACTGGGACCATAAAAAGCATGACCTGTTCTTTCACATCCAGTGATCACCTTTGATATTTTTTTTCTCCTTCCTCATGCATCCGAGGAGGAGGTAGTTTCTCATCACCCTTGCATGTTATGTGGGACATTAGATATTTGCCATTGTATCTGTTTGTCCATTACTATAATAGTTGACAGGGGGTTTCACTGGTCCCCTAAGCTGGCTGTTTGTGTGTGGCTGCTCAGGGAAGATTCTGAACCATCATATATATGAGGAGTAGGTGGACATGAAGTGGATCACTCAGTGGGGCCAAAGGGTGTTGACAATTTTTGCTTCAGTGCATTAGCATGTGATAGGACCCATGAGCGACAGCCTAATTTGTAACCAAAAGTCGCCTTGATTTACTCATCACACATTTTTGCACTTTGGGGATGTTCCAGGGAACTACACTTTTTAATTTTGCAAATTAAACTGAAATGAAAAGGAGTCAGTACATGCTGGGCACCTGGAAAGAAGATGGAAGCCCAGCAAATGTGTATTTGGGACTGTAAGTAGAACTGGAACAGAGACACAATAAGCACTACACAGAGATACAAGTTTATAATTGTCTTTAGAGATTATTTTAGGTTCATTTTTGATTTTATGAAACCCCTTGACAGACTGAAACAACTGAGTGTTTCCACAGTATTGTAATGCAAATGAGTCACTGAGTAGACTGCACTGTTCCCCAGCCATCCTGCTGCAGAGTGCCAGTCTGTGGCCTGCTTGTCTAAAAACTGAGAGGTTGTGTTTATGAATATGCAGATGGTTCTGGTGAAGAATGCAACAATTAGTCACTCAGCATGAAGTGCAACTGCTCCTGGATTCTTGATTGATGATAAAGACAGAAGATGGCTCGTTTCCCAAATAGACAATAAAGACTTATTCCACGTTATATTGTATACTATTCAAAACATTTGAATAATTCACTTTCAGCCACCCTTTGGCATTTACACTTTCATTTCAGATCCACTCCAATTTACTCTATAGTAACTCTGTTCCTTCCCGCTGTTCCAGTCACTTGATTCCACCTGTTCCCTAGTCTCTCATTATCTTTTATTAGTCTTTCTAAGTTTGTTATTTTTGTACATCACATATTAATACTGAATACATCAAAATAGTCAAGTAACATAGACATATTAGTATTAAGTTAGTATTATATTAGTCCACAAACCTCTGGATGACCCCTCTGGTAATCCTGTGTGACCAGTGAAGAACTGGTCCATGACCATGACAGAGTCCCCAATGCTCCTATTTGAATTTGAGGTATGACATGAAGCCTGTGTGTTAAATTTCAAGCATCTTTTGTTACTGACTATGCTAAAATGTAGCATGTATAACAGTGTATCAGCTGGTTAGGCTCTATGCCACATAAAGCTTTCCACATGTGTAATACAGTTGCTGTTTCTATTATCAGAACTCACTATGTCACTCAGCTGGCCTGGGAACGCCTCGGTGTCCCCCCGATGAGCTGGAGGAAGTTTGGGGATCCCTGCTTAGGCTACTGCACCTGCGACCCGGCCCCGGATAAGCGGTCTATAGGATGGATAGATAGATGGATGGATATCAGAATTCATTCTCTTTCAGTAAAATCTGTATTTACCTTGGCTTACAACATTTTTTCTGAAACTACATGTCAGGATTAGGCACTTCTTAAAGCAGGGAGAATATTTTGACTTTGTTTGTCCATGTTCACACCTTGTACAGAACAAGACCTAAAATGTAGTATTAGTGAAAGTGTGCACTGTGGTCTTCATATTGTCTGATATTTGTAAGTAAACAGTGTGTAAATGCAGAGGCAATCTCTTAGTGAATATATATATGTTGGTGTCCCTGGCCATGCTCTTGTTGCTGTAGCATGCACCAGGCAGAAGGGGTGGGGGCATTTATCAGTCCACTAAGTGGCTGCAGGAAAAGCAATGCTTGCTGGGAGTCGAGCTGACAGCAGTTTTCCTCAGATCGATCTGCAGTGCTGCTCCAGTTTATGACAAAAGAGTTCACGACACGGCAGTCACAAAGTCAATACCGTGATAAATACTCCCCCTCCACTCACTCCTGTCCGCCACTTTACCAGGCATTTGGCCTGACAGTTATTACTCCTGCAGTAAATCCACTGACCAAGAGGGAAAGAGAATAGAAGAAAAGGCACTCTGCTCCAGGTCCCTGTGCTGGATTTATGGACCCAGGTGGACCAAGTTTACTTAATTTAAAGAAAAGATATAAACTTGGAGAGTTGCTCTTTTTGTTAGTAAGTCACTGCTCCAGGGAATGTGAAGGAAAACTTGTTAAATGCATACACGCCACTAAACATACTGCTTTCTGCATTCATTCATGCATTCATTTGCCTGTATGCAAATGAAGACGTGTTGAGAGAGAGTTTCCAGCTCTTGTCCAACCTGTAGCTGTAACTATTAATATACTCAAAATAGATCTCTAATACTGTCTCTTTTTTCTTCTCTGGAAGTCAAATTTGAATAAAAATCAATGATTAAATCATGCGCTGTCACATACACTTTTTTCGTACTTTTTTTGTTGCTATGACTGACTAACATCCTGAAACTTCATAATCGCATGCTCATTTCATTTATACAGGAAGATCCCTGTATTTCTGTTAAATTTTCTACAAGAAATACTGTATTAAAAAATGTTTCATAATTTGTCATAGATCCTTGCCTTAGTGCTAATGGAACATGTTAAATCCCTTTACCGTAAAATGTAGCCTTATCCTCTCATATGGCTGGGATCACAGTAATCAACACAGCCAGTTATGTGGATGAAAATCACATTGGTAAATATGAATATTTTTAATTATTCTAGTCCAAATATTAATTAGTTTGGAGTGAGGTTAATATATACATATATATTTTCAGTTATAACAAACATCTATTGCATGCTGAGTGGTAAGTAATCATGTTGCAGCATGACTTGTAATCCTGTTAGAGACTGGGAAACACATAAAAAGATCTAATTAAGATTGAAGTTGTTGCAGGATCATCAATAAAACATTGGCATGGACACCCTGGCATTTTGCATCCCATCATGCAAAGTATTTCTCCCACACCCCACCCACATCTCTACCAACATAGTATGACACAGAGTCAAATACTGAATACTGACAACCACCCTGCCCCCACCGCCAATGTTCTGCTAATTTCTTCCTTTTCACCCCTAGATTCTATTTCTTTTACATTTAATGCATATGGTAATGCAATTCTAGACTTATTTCTGCATATTGGATTGTAGATAAAATGCCACAGTGAGGATAAGGGCAAATTAATCACTGGATAAAGCAGTTAACTACCTGAAAAACAACCACCTGAACTGCCACCTTATCGTGGTGGAGAGGTTTGAGTGTCCGAATGATCTTAGGAGCTATGTTGTTAGGGTCTCCCAAGGCAAACAGGTCCTAGGTGACAGACCAGACTAAGGGCGGTTTAAAACCCCTTATGAAGAAAGAAAGAGGTCACAAGGACTGTGACGTCGCCCAGCACTGCGAAGCCGGGGCCCCACCCTGGAGCCAGGCCTGAGGTTGGGGCTCACAGGCGAGTGACTGGTGACTGGGTCTCCCCCATGTGGCCCAGCCGGGCGAAGCCCGAAGAAGCGATGTGGGGCAACCCTTCTGTGGGCCCACCACCTGCAGGAGGATCCGTAAGGGGCCGGTGCTGTGTGGATCGGGCAGTGGTCAAAGGCGGGGACCTCGACAACTGGGACTAGCTCTGGGGACATGGAATGTCACCTCGCTGGGGGGGAAGGAGCCTGAGCTTGTGTGGGAGGTAGAATGTTATCGACTAGAAATAGTCGGGCTCACCTCCACGCATAGCCTGGGCTCTGGAACCCAAATCCTTGAGAGTGGCTGAACTCTCTTCTAGAAGATAAAGAAGACGAAGAAGTACTTTTTTAATCCCCAAGGGGAAATTCAGTTGTTACAGCAGTTATTAAATTTGAGATTATTTAAATTATATTGATTAATAGTAATTCATAAAGTAATTAATAAAGTAATAAAGTAATGAACTATTTATTTGGGGGGGTTTGTGTGTGTGTGTGTGTGTGTGTGTGTGCGTACATGCGTGTGTGTGTGTGTGTGTGTGTGTGTGTGTGTGTGTGTGTGTGTGTTATTGTTTATATTGAGGAATTATAGAGTCTTATGGCCGTGGAAACAAAAGACTTCCTGAATCTTTCAGTCTTGGCTTTAGGGGTAATTAGTCTGTGGCTGAATGAACTTCCCATTCGCCACAGTTCCTCATGAAGTGGGTGGGCAGGATTGTCCAATATGGAGTTTATTTTGTCCACCATCCTCCTCTCTGCCACAGCCTCCAGACTGTCCAGTTCCAGTCGAACAACAGATTTTGCCTTCCTGATCAACTTATTTAGTCTGTTGGCCTCACCAGCCTTGATGCCACCTCCCCAGCACACAACTGCAAAGAACAGTGCACTCACTACTACAGACTGATAGAACATCTTCAGTAGCTTGTTGCACACACCAAAAGAACAGAGTCTCCTGAGGAAGAACAGTCTGCTCTGTCCTTTCTTGAAGAGTGCATCTGTATTGTTTGACCAGTCCAGTTTGTTGTTAACCCTCTGGGGTCTGAGGGGGTTTTTGGGGCCTGGACAAATTTTGACATGTCCTGACATTTGTGCTTTTTTCAGTGTCTTTTAAACATATTAATGTCTAAAGTCTAATAACACTGTAATAAGCACAAAATTGGCTACAATAATATGTGTGCAGCAAGTTTATACATGTGTGTTTTTGAGAAAAAAGTGTTTATGCATGGTTAGTGCAAAACTACAATTTTTTACTCAGAACATTGGAGACCTGCATGTTGTAGGCTGAAGTGTTTACTTCAGAGTGCTGTGAATGTCATCTAGTTCACACATTCACAGTAAACAATACACTGATTTAAATTTTCTAAGACACCTTTTGTCCAGAAAGGCCATATGCAAGAGGGTGTGTCTGAGGATGAATAGTCATGTGATTTACCTGAGAACACAAAAGACGCACTGAACGACCAGACAAAGACGCACATAATGAGCCTTTCAGTCAATGTAGATGGGAAAGATTAGTGCAGCACAATACAAAACAATGAGGAGCCAAACGATCCTCATTTGAGTTAAAATCAGTGTTTTTACTCTGAGGACAAACTAAACTATTTGTCTCTGTGCGGAATACAAGGAGCGTTTCTTCACGTGCGTAACGCGCCATCATCCAAACGCGCAGAAAAAGTGAGTAAATTCTATGATGAAGATTGACGTTTTATGTCATTTCTCGGGGGTGTGCACATATTTACCTGGTTCACCTGAGATTATTTACATGTGAACAGTGAACAGAGGACAAGGTGGGACCGCATTACCTGTAATGAGGTGAGACAGGAAAAAACGGACTTCTCCTTACGTTCATACGGATTAAATAAAAAGTGATGATTTGTTTTTGACTTGAATTGTTTCACTCAAAAGAAAACATTTCAAGCTTTCTAGCCATATAATTCTTATTTTTATGAGCCAAGTATTCGCTGAGATTCTGGTTGTTTTATTTACGCGTCTGTGAAGATAAATAGCAGAGACAGAAAAGGCCGAGAGCGCACCCTGTCGGCTTTCTTTATTTAAAAAAAGCACAACGTTTTGTTGTTATTGTGACCACTACCACTAAAACTAGACCCTTTACAGATTTGAATGATATACTTCTTCTATCTGTACGATCAGAATTGACGAAGTAATTTAAGTTTGTTTCGGCCCTATCAGAAAAAGATGCGTCAAAACGCGTCGGCGTCGACCCCAGAGGGTTAAGAAGATGATGGCGTCTTCAACTCCGATGTGTTCTTGAAATGCAAACTGCAGGGGGTCCAGAAATTCATGACACTTGGGACCTCAGGTGTTGCAGGACCAGTCTCTCAAACACTTTCATGACATGTGATGTTAGCGCTACTGGTCTGAAGTCACTAAGGGTACTGGGACGGGTTCTTTTTGGTAATGGGACAATACAGGAAGTTTTCCATAACTTGGGCACCGTTTTGAGCCTCAGAGAGCGGTTGAAGAGTTTCTGAAAAACCTCTGCACGCTGTCCAGCACACACCTTAAGTATTCTGGGACTGATCTCATCTGGTCCTTTTGCTTTCTTGGCCTTTAGTTTAACTAGTTCCTTCCTCACCTGTTCTGTTACAAAGGCTGGGCCTGTGTATTGTGTTGATGAGGAGTCAGATGAGGAGGGCAGGGGAGGAGTTATTGGAGGTGAGGTATACTTCAATGTTGTATGGCTGCTGATAGAGGAAATAGTATCAGTGGGCAATGGAGAGGCAGCATTGGCAGAAATGTTGGGTGGGGTGATGTGAAGAGTCTCCTTCCACAGCAGTGTGCGACTTCTTATAACCAGTCATTATTTTCATCCCATTCCACACCTCTTTGATATTGTTCTGTCTCAACTTGTGCTCTACTCTGTCTCTATAGAGCTGCTTTGCCTCCCTCAGCTTCCTCTTGAGTTCCTTCTGTACGGCTCGGAGTTCCTCCTTGTCTCTTGCTATGAACGCCCTCTTCTTCTTATTGAGGAGGCCTTTAATGTCCTTATTTATCCATGGCTTATTATTGGGGAAACAACAAACTTCTACTCTGGAGTTGCTCGCAGTGAGAGGTGGTGAGCTGGTGTGGGCTTGCAGTGTTTTCTCCCCTGAATAAAAGGGTCGCGTCCCTGCGCCTTCAGGTCAGGGATAGGTCTCTCACTGTTGTTTCGGTCTATGGGCCAAACAGCAGTACAAGAGTACTCGGCTTTTTTGGGGTCTCTGGGAGGGGTGCTGAAGGGTGCTCCAACTGGGGACTCCATTGTTCTGCTGGGGGACTTCAATGCTCACGTGGGCAGAGACAGTGAAACCCGGAGGATTGGGAGGAACAGCTTCCCCGATTTGAACCCGAATGGTGTTCTGTTGTTGGACTTCTGTGCTAGTCACAGCTTGTCCATAACAAACACCATATTCAGGCATAAGGGTGTCCATCAGTGCACATGGAACCAGGACATCCTAGGCTGGAGGTTGATGATCGACTTTGTGGTCATGTCATCTGACCTTTGGCCGTGTGTCTTGGACACTCGGGTGAAAAGAGGGGCAGAGCTGTCAACTGATCACCACCTGGTGGTGAGTTGGATCCGCTGGCGGAGGAAAAATGCGGCAGACCTCAACGCATTGTGAGGTTCTGTTGGGAACGTTTGGCCGACCCCTCTGTCAGAGAGGTTTTCAACTCCCACCTCCAAGAGAACTTCAGCCAGATCCGAGCCTACCAGATCTGGGGACATTGAGTCCAAATGAACCATGTTCTCCACTTCCATTGTCGACGCGGCAGCTTGGAGCTGTGGTTGTAAGGTCTATGGTGCCTGTTGTGGCGGAAATCCCCGAACCCAGTGGTGGACACCGGGAATAAGGGAGTCCCTCAGGAGTCCCCCAAGCCAGCCAGACTTGATAGGACTCCTGAGGCAGCTGACAGGTACCGGCATGCCAAGCGTGCCTCAGCCCGGGCGGAGATGGAGGCAAAAACTCGGGTAGTGATTCGGGTTCTATTGAAAGTGTGTCGTGCTGTGTGTGCTGCATAGTTCGTCTACAAATTAGCAACAGACTAGCTATAATCTATCACACCTAAAAACTAACTAAACTCTCTAAACAATTCATTAACCGCTACACATTCCGGTACTGGTGAAGTACCTTTCTATTTTGACCGGTATTTATTGCTATTCCCAGACTTAGCGTTCATATGCCTACCAGTTAGCTTAGCTAGTAACAAGGCTTCTCCCTCTCTCTCTCTCTTTCCTGCTTGGTATGCCACATGTTTAGTTATTCCTCTGCCTCCTTTAGTGATAATGATACTTGCAAGGTTCTGGTAGCTTTGGAGGCGAGGATCACTGATTTGCACCGCACCTTTGAACAAAAGCCAGCTAGCCTAGCCCCGTTAGCATGTGTGGAGCCACCAAGCTCAGGGTCTGTTAGCTGTCCAAGGGGAGCTCCGGAGCAGCCCAGAGAATTAGGGTGATGGTATGACAGAAACATACACCTAAGCAGAAGCCCAGGCTCATCAACTGCCTGTTCACGTTTCTAATAGATTTTCCCTGCTCGGCGACACACCCGCTGAGAAATCGACTCTGATAATTGGCAATTCCATAGTCAGAAACGTGAAGCTAGAGACACCAGCAACCATAGTCAAACGTATTCCTGGGGCCAGAGCGGGCAACATCGAGTCAAAGCTGAAGCTGCTGGCTAAGGCTAATCATAAATATGGTAAAATTGATATTCATGTCAGCAGCAATGACACCCGATTATGCCAATCGGAGGTAACTAAAATTAATGCTGAGTCGGTGTGTAACTTTGCCAAATTAATGTAAAAATGATGCAGAAAAACTAGTCCATGCATTTGTTACCTCAAGGCTAGATTACTGTAACTCATTACTATCTGGATGTCCCAGTATCTCCATAAAAAGCCTCCAGTTAATCCAGAATGCTGCAGCCAAAATCCTGACAGGAACTAGCAAGAGAGATCATATTTCTCCTATATTGGCTTCTCTTCATTAGCTCCCTGTGAAATACAGAATAGAATTTAAAATCCTTCTTCTAACATACAAATCCCTTCATGATCAAGCTCCTTCATACCTTAAAGACCTCATAGTACCATATTATCCCAATAGAGCACTTCGCTCTCAGAGTGCAGGTCTACTCGTGGTTCCCAGTGTTTCCAAAAGCAGAATGGGAGGCAGAGCCTTTAACTATCAAGCTCCTCTCCTGTGGAACCAATCTGGGTTCAGGGGGCAGACACTCTCTGTACTTTTAAGGCTAGACTTAAAACCTTCCTCGTTGATAAAGAGTATAGTTAGGGCTTTGCAACATCACTTGGTGACTGGGGACAGTACCCCTGGATTGGCAGACCGGGGTGGTGGTCCCACTTTTTAAGAAGGGTGACCGGAGGGTGTGTTCCAACTATAGGGGCATCACACCCCTCAGCCTCCCGGGGAAGGTCTATGCCAGGGTGCTGGAGAGGAGGATCTGGCTGATGGTAGAACCTCGGATCCAGGAGGAACAATGTGGTTTTTGTCCCAGTCATGGAACACTGGACCAGCTCTATACCGTCTCTGGGGTGCTCAAGGGTTCGTGGGAGTTCAAATGTGTTTTGTGGGCTTAGAGAAGGCATTCGACCATGACATTCTGTGGGAGGTGCTCTGGGAGTATGTTGTCCGGGGCTCTTTGTTACGGGCTATCCGGTCTCTGTACAACTGGAGCAGGAACTTGGTTCTCTTTGCCGGTAGTGAGTCAGACTTGTTCCCAGTGCATGATGGACTCCGGCAGGGCTGCCCTTTGTCACTGATTCTGGTCATTATTTTTATGGACAGAATTTCTAGGTGCAGCCAGGGGCCGGAGGAAGTCCAGTTTGAGGACCACAGGATTTCATCTCTGCTTTTTGCAGATGATGTTGTCCTGTTAGCTCCATCAAGCCAGGACCTTCAGGGTCTATTGGGGTGGTTTGCAACCGCGTGTGAAGTGGTGGAGATGAGAATCAGCACCTCCAAGTCCAAGGCCATGGTCCTCAACCAGTAAAAGGTGACTGGCCATCTCCCGGTCAGGGGAGAGCCCCTGCCTCAGGTGGAGGAGTTTAAGTATCTTGGGATCTTGTTCACGAGTGAGGGAAGAACAGAGTGGGAGATTGACAGATGGATCGGTGCATCAGAAGCAGCAATGTGGTCGGTGTACCGGTCCGTTGTGGTGAAGAAGGAGCTGAGCCAAAAGGCGAAGCTCTCTATGTGACATGTTTAGCCCAGTTTACCTCAGTGGCCAACATCAGGGGGAAATTATGAGCCTACCTCCTGTTTACATGCTACACATGCCGTAGTCATGTTTTCTCAGGCCACATTAAAACCTACTCATGCTATCTCTCTTCAGGTCTACATGTACACATATTTTAGAAACACTCCTGTCATTGCTCTTGTCTTCAGTAGGCCTGGGACCACTCACCACAACATGAAAATCAATATAACTATAGAAGTTCAATAAGTAAACGTGCATATTTGAGTACTATATTTGAGCTCACACATTTGTGCAGATTGTTAACTGAAACCCAGGCAGGCCAAAAGATGGTGGAGGTGCTTTGATCTCAGGGATTTTACATTAAATGCGGTGGGGTGTTTATTGAACAGGGAGCAGTGTAACTACCTGGAAAACAACCAAGGAGGCAAAATAACATAGCACATCACAGGGTTACTGTTATTGTGTGTATGTGTGTTTGATGGCAGTTGGAATGTGAAAGCACAGTAGGCAGGAGGTTGTTCAATAAAGCTGTTATTTTGGCTGGAGGGAGTCTATTGATGTTAGGGATAAGTGGACATCGCCTAGGGCCCCATTCACACCTGGTGCTAAACTGTTTGCAACTGTTTGCGACATATGCAACTGTTTTAGGTTGACAGGTTGGCTAATACTCCCCATGATGAATACACTGATTTCCATGTGTACACATGGTGGAGTGCCACTACTGCAAAATGACCAATAGGCACCCCTATTATTTCCCCCCCTAGTGAGCTCAACCAGCCATACGTCTGATGGACATATTGTCACTGTAGTTCAAAATGCCAGTTCAGATGTCTGCTGTCTGGGTACACACATACTCAGTGTAGATGGAAATGCCATTACCTTTAGTTTAAGTCTAGCTTCTGCTAGAAATAGCGTCACACAGTAGGTAGAACTATCATCATAGGTGGAAACATTAACACTGTGAGAAAAAAGGATCATCACTACTGTCTGTCAGGTGACGTAGGTAGATCTCCACCCCATGTAAAATGTTAGTTACTTAAGATATCTCTATGATGACATGTAGTGGAAGTCTCAGAGGGCATAATGAATATATTCCTTTATCACCCATGGGAAAACCCACACAAGCACAGCACAGGGAGAACGTGCAAACTCTGCACAGAAAGGCCCCTGCTGGGTTTCAAACCAGGAATCTTCTTGCTGTGAGGCAGCAGTGCTAACCACTCTACCACTGCATAGCCCCAGTAGGGGACAAAACCTGAATCCTTAGCCCCTACATAGCTCTGTTATGCTATGGGGGTTAGGGTTAGGGTTTTGGTCCACGTGTCCCCATGGGGACAGGGCCACTGCAAATTGAGTATGAAAATTATGTAAATCATATGCTTTGGCAAGGTATGTTAAACTCTGAAATGTCTGTGTCATGATCACTGTAGTGTGGTACATTGTTTTTCATTTGTCAATAGTGCTAAGTATCTTCTATCTGCACACTAAAAATATCTAAAAACTATTTAAACTTTAAACTGCGCCAGTATGCCAAGTATATGTGTGTGTGTGTGTGTGTGTTTGTACACATTTATTGGGCCTAACTCCTTTGTTGGCTTCTATGCGGAAATGAAAACTGTCACCCAACTCTGAAAGGAGGGAGGGGCACAGACTAACAAACAGAGATGGAAAACAGAAGAATATAAAATCTGAGCAGGAGAAGAAGAAAGAGAGACAAGTAGAGAGCTGAGAGATGAAGGCACTGATTTTTCTTCCAAGTTTGACTGGAGGCAATACAGCAAGCTGTAATTAATTACCTCAGACAGGTATGTATTAAAAACAATATTCCATCTCTTTGAAGCCTTGGAGGTCTTTGCACCAATAAAAGGAGGTATTCATCAGATGAAGCCCTGCCCAAGTAAAGCTTCATGAAAGGGGACACTGCCTTGTGTGCTTAATTTATATCAAAATCCCTGCATAAACTGGGAGGCCATAAAAAGTCCCAATTAGCCATCTGTGATTGTCTGGAGGAGGTTTGATGTATGGGCCTATCAATACAGCACAACTGCAGTCTGGGCTGTAATATCAAACTGTAATCCAGGGTGCACATGGCGAATAAGCACCTACTGACTCTGTGTGTGAATTTACAGACCGTTAGGGAGAGCTATTCCAATTTAGGCATGGCCATAGAAGAGCGGTGGACTAAAAGCGACAGAGGACAGACATAGGCAGCAAATGTGTGTTTATCTGCTGTAAAGTTCTACATGGATGCTTGGATCTTTTATCATCTGGTTGTCAACTGGTTTACAGCCAGTGTTTTAAGGTTAAAAGAAAACATCCAGTGGTTTCAGAGCACTGCAACCCTGTGGGGGAAAATAAGGAGGTTTATTATACAGTTCTAAAAAGTGTTCAGCTGTGTAGAAAAGTAGTTTTTAAAGCCTCCATTTAGCACAGAGCAACACTTACAGACAAATGAACATATAGAAAAAAAAAAGGTAAGTGTCTAGACATTTCTTTGTCTGTAGGCTCACCTTTCAAACTTGGCATGTCAGATATGTGCCCAGACAGGTATGTTTTGTATGTGTTGTGGAGGGGGAGAAAAAGAAAGTTCAGGTAGGGAGATCAAGGTTTTTGAGGGGTAGACAGTAGAGGCAGGAGCAGGAGGAGGAAGAGCAACAGTGCTGATAACAAAAGAGAAGGGGTAGATGGAACATGGAACAGATCAGGAAAGTGAAAGGAAGAAAAAAGGACATGATGATGGCCACTGATAAATAAGGTCATTACCAGTTTCCACTTTTATTGACAAAATATCTAGATTAAGCACAGAAAAAAACCTCAGTGAGCCTGTATTGACTCTGCATGTGTTATTGAATTGTGGTAACTTGATTCACCACATAAGACCAGTTCAAACTGAAATAGTAAATGCCTTAACATTTAAGTAGTGGACTGAACACTGAGTCTAAAACTATCAGTCTAAAACTATTTAATCAAAGATCATAATTACAGTCTGACTGTCTTTCTGTTGGTTCCCAAAAAAGCACTGAGATTGAGTTACCAGCCCAGCAGGCTACACACTTAACTCTAGTGTAACTAAACCAATTTGCAAGAGTGGTGAGTTTTAGGTGTGATATTTTTTTCATATACATATTTTCATACTATCAGTTATGCAAATATAAATGCTCCACAAACATGGACAGGTTACACACATATAAAAAACAGATTTGTCTGAACTAGGGACGAAGGAAGGGGAAAACTGGAGGAGGTGGTTTAAAAAAAGGAAGAAGAGGAGGAGTGGTGGAGAAAGGTGATGGGGCACGGAGACACAAAAAGCAGTCTTGAGAGCAAAATGTAAGAGGGAGGAGAGTTGAAGACAGCAAATGGAAGAGTTGGTTTACAGTCTTGAGTTTTGCTCCTATTTCTTCAATGATTTGAAAAAACAATAGAGAGAGAGAGAGAGAGCAGGATTCCAGAAGTATTGACTCCAGGCAGCCCAGCCTGTGAGTCAGCAGAGGAAACAATGAGCCAGGAAACACTGTCACTTGACCCGCACACACATCACAAACTCTACAACACTCTTCTTGTCTTGTGGTAATTTCACTCTTATATGCACACACACAAACACACTGTAGCAGTTGTCCATACAGTCCCAGGTTAATTTGGTTGCACTCCTCATCATCATCACACAGATGGCCATGGGAGAACTTAATTCTTCTTCTATTGACTCAGTTTGCGTCACCATTCCCTGCTGTAACATCTGATCCATCACCAAACCTACTGAAGGCACAGGATGAGGTTGACTCTCTTTGAGAGAGAGAGAGAGAGAGAGAGAGAGAGAGAGAGACAACGAGACAGAAAGAGATGTAAATCTGAAACAAGAGGAGACCTAAGTGCATTGATGCATTTAAGTGCAGCTGCATATACATTCTGACTCTCTATTCTGTTATATTTGGCATACATGAATAGATATATGCATTTTTATTTTAGTTTTACAATTTATAACTGCCGTTGTAATCTGTTAATCCACAAATCCAGATTTATAACATTTAAAGTATATTAAAAACAAGCGTATATTAAATGAGAGTGGCTGGATGAGGAGGATTCAAAGACAGACATAGAAACCTGTATCATGTTAAAATTAAGTATGTAAATCTATGAAGAACGGGTTCAATGTTAACATAATCCCAAAGTTTTGTTTTGTGCACTCAAACATAGACAAGTATCACGCCACAAACTCAATTAATAAGATTTTGTGCCATTAGTGTAAATTGTTGTCATTGTTGCTGATTTAGTATTCAGTAGTAAAATTACTTGCATTTGACTCTATGACGAGGATTATTTCTATGTAATGCTAATGCTGTAAAATTAATCTACTATTAATTTCATCAAGAAGTCAGTAGAACCACCATCAAGGACCTCTGAAACCCTTTTAAGGACCTTTTGAAGTCCATGCAGCCAATTCTGAGAACTGGTATAGGATTTATAGGGTTAAGCAACTGTCAGAGAAGCCTGTCTAACTGTTTAACACTCTTAACTTCGACAAGTCCAGGCTTCTCTAGCCAGTTCTTCCAACATGATGGATGCTCTCTAACAGTTGGCCCTTTTCACTTTTCCACACCCACCCCCACTCCTCTGTCATTTCTTTTCTTCCCCTTTTTTTAAAGATGCCTGCAAGATGAAAGTCTGCGGCCCTCGCCCTTGCCTTATCACTGTCTTTAGAGCTTGCAAAAACTTGGCGGTACCTCAGGTTTTTGGAGGGAGAGAGGAGAAAAAGAGAGAAAAGGAGAAGAGAAATAGCATTGGGGATTATAGTTCTGAGGACAAACCTGACTATTCACACTTGGCATTAGCAAGACAGCCCGGGTACAAGAAGGATATTTTTTATTCCCTTCAATTTAACTTTAATTACTCAAATCTCGGCGAGGGCACACAAGAAAAGCCCAGGCATTTGTGTCTGGGAGATTAGCAGACTGCCCTGCCAAGTCCTCACCGGCACTGCATCGTTAGATAGAATTCAAATTCAAATCCAGGCTAAAGACAGTGCAGCTGTCGCCCCCCTGGCCTGAAAACCCCCTGGATCAGGAACGAGCTGTCCTCCCTCCTCCCTGCTTTCCCCAGGAGAAACCTAATCCTGCCCCCCTCCCTTCTTTCCATCGCTCTGGCTCTCCCTCTGTCTGATGACTGTGACAGCTAAAATAAAGCCATTAAAGCCTCTCTGAAATAATTAGTAATTAAAAATAAGAATGTGGGTTGTTTTGTATTTCCTGGGCATCTTTTTTCAGGTTGGCAGTGGAGGTTGGCCTTTGTAGATATTGAGGTGATGTGTCTTTCACAGCTCCCTGGTTGTTTTTTGAAGTGTGGTTAAAAGAGAGATTTCTTCAGGGACATATCAGGTTAAAAAAATGTTTCCATGTCCACCCCTCCTCACAGCTCTTAGAGAAGACTGTTTTTTCTTCTCAGGTACTTTGACGACATGTCTAAATTCTGCTGCTCTGTGACATGTCTTCATTAGGGCTTGTTTAATCTTGTCAGTGAAGGACTCTTCCTCCGCCCCACCTCCCTCATTCCTTCCTGTATCTGAAGCCGCTTTGGGAAGACGGCTCAACGGGAGAACGTCTCACACAACTCCAAAATCCCCACCAGTTGTTCAGCTTTCACCCGCAATTGACTTTGTGAACACCTGCAACGTCCTCGATAAGTAGCTCGTCTTATCTCCTTTGGGAGAGCAGACCCCCATTATCGCAGGTTCAGGGGAGATACCCCCATCATCCTGCGGGCCGCAAATGATAATCCATGCTGCCACACTGCTGAAATCCTGGTAAAGTGATCCTAAATTGACAAAACCCTTGGATCCTCTGGACTAGGTTAAGCCTCATCTATTAACGCTACAGTAGCTTGGGATAAAGGTTTGTCAGCCTTGTGCCACTCCTGAGAACGTCATCAGTAACTCCTTTTGGTTATCTTTCTCTTTTAATCCCCACAGATACAGCAAAGCAAGAGGGGCAAAGAGTTCAGCATCCCACTCCCTTTAGAGTCTTTAGGTAATTTCTTCATATGGCAGGATCTGTGAAAACACTGTACAAAGGCATAATATCAGAGCAGACAACTTTAAGTTTGCACACAGAGTGCTGCAACTGGTTATTTAACTGGCCCAAAGTCCATGAGCACAGTAATTGATTGGCGTGATGGAATTAAGAGGAGACTTGCTGTGCTGAAAGGAGAGCTGGCATGGACCTGATACATTAAATATCTGGTACAGATCAGCCAGCCAGGCATCTGATTATGATTTCAAAGGACTCTGACCTGGACTTGATTAAAAACCACACAGCCTAGATGAAGGGCCTGCGTGGCCCCCATAGGCATCCGAAGAGATGCCAGTAAGGGGAGGCACAGTGAGTAACAGCAGCGCTGGATGAGGTCATGGCACGCCAGTCTAATTACAGGTCCATTTAAGGGGGCTTGCTTTGACCAGCCAATCAAATGTTATCTAGCAGGGTGTAGCTAGGCTAGGGCTGTACACCTTTTCTGCAGAGGTATACCCTCTTCTGTAAGAACTCTTATAGTGATTGAAACATTGGAAAACAAGTAAGAAGAGGCATAAAAGTATAGATCTCCTGGAGGAGTTTACTTGCTGCCTTCCTTACTGAGCTCTAACATCCCACAAAAGCCAAGTTAATAAACCTGATTCTCCCTCCATTCCATCCCTCCATTGCTCTTTCCTTTCAATTCTCCTCACAGTCCTCTCTCATCATCCCCTCATCCTCTCTCCCAGGCTGCTTTGGCCTAAGGGAGGGGATAGCGATTAATATCTGCCTAACTTGTTACCTAATTCATTATGGAATAGCAGTTAATTTGATTTGATATTATTTTAATAAAATTTTGTAATATATTAGATTGTTTCAGGCTATCAAAATCATTTTCCAATTATTACAGTTACTCAAGCAAGTCCAGCTTTTTCCCCCCTTTGTGGCGAACGGCAGTTGGTCTGACTGTGAATATATTATCTGCTACAACTCTATCCTGCCGATTGAAAAGAGACTAAAGTATATGTGCATGCATGATTACACTCCAAATGTTATTAGTGCTATAGATTCACAGAACCTCAATAGATTGCAGTGTGACTGCCTCAACAAGGTTCCTTAAATGTGTTTGACTGAGCATCCAAAATGTGGAATAAATAAAATCAATTCAGCGAGATCTGATTTGTTTCTGTGCTAAAGGCTGCACACCAGTATTTTGGTTGTCTGTTAATTAGTAACACGCTTCAGCACCCCTGCCCTGTCTGAGGCACTTTGGTTCACACAGATGTGATCTATAAACTCCTAACTAGTATATGTACATATGCACACCTCGGTGCGCTCCACAACCTTCGAAAGCTATTGTTGAACAGAAAAATACACTGTCACTGTCTCATCACTTTGTCCACAGCTTCAAGGAGATACTTTTGAAGATCAACAGCTTATACATCATAGCATGTCTGTCTGCTGTTTGTCAGCTTTTCATTTCTAGCACCTGTGACCTCAGCTGTTCCTCCTACTGCTTTAAATCTACCTTACTTTTCCCTGTTTCTTTGCGTAATAGTAGATTTCTAATTGGTCCACCAAGAAGTGAACATTTCACACATGGAGACATTATTCAGACTCTCACACTAGGTTGTCTGACAGGACAGGCCCTTTGCTGTCTTCATTCATTATACATGCCATACATATCACATATCAAGTTTCATTCTTTCAGGGGAAAGGATACTGTATATGCTACCTCGGCGTGGATTTACTCTTATGCAAAAACAGAAAAAATGGTGGTTACTTTAATTTCTAACCACCTGTTTAACCAACAGACTTGATTTAGAGGACTTTTTTATATCCTCTACTGAATTTGCCAAACATTTCACAAAACTGCTAGTGCAAAGAGCAATTTATGTGCACCTGTACATTGTTTTCTCGTATAGTTAGTCGTGGAAATTTTCCAAAGCTGCCCACCTGTATATCTGTAATTATGGGTCACACACACTCATGTGTATCACCAGATCCAGGTTGAAATTGATGGCTTTTATTTGGCCTCAAAAAGGTTTTCTGTCTTACCACCTTGTCCAGCAGCTCTAATGTCTCTGCCAAGGGATGCCCCAGGGCACTTTCTTAGGGTACAGCCCAGTTTCATGAGTTCCACCTCTCTGAAGCTTACAACTCATAACATGCTGTTGACACCTCCCAAAAACACTGATCCCTTGCCAGTGTATGCAAACTGCTTTTAGCTTGAGAGTTCACTTCTTTTTTACCATATCATAAGAATGGAGTTTACTTCCTTAATGCCCTACTTTTTATCTCTTATTGGGTTCACATAACCGCCCCCTTCTTTTTCTCCCTGCAGTCACAGCATTATCATGATTTATAGAAGAGTCCATTTTGTTTTCAGTTCCACAATGCTCAAATCAAAGTACCATTGCAGTACTTTATCTTGGTTTATTGGAAGCCACTGCATACACCCCTCCTGGTCAGTTAAATGTATTTAAGTGTATATTTAGATAAAAAATAGTCTCTGAGCTGCAGATTTCATTGTTTTCTGTGTCAGTGATGAATCTCTCATTTTTGATGGTTACTTGCAGGGAGAAGACAAAATGTAAGCTTGGCCGAACTGTTATTTCCTCTGAAGAAATAAAAGTGAAGGCAGTAAAAATAGGAAAAAGAGAATCGATCTCTTCCTTACTTTCAAAGTATACCATGTGCAGTGGATTCACCATTGCGGTTTGACATTTATTTAACATGTCAAAAAATATTTTGGTCATTATTTCAGGTTTTCCCCTCAGGGTATTTGCCCGCAAGCCTGAAATGTTCCCATCAATTACCACCACTCCCTCCTCTCTTCCACAGGCTGTGAGGACCCGAAGAGAGGTCTGGAAAACTTGTCTTGCAGACCTAAAGCATATTATAAACCACACTGTTCAAGAGGTTTCTATGCAAAGCAAGATGATGACAAGGCATGCTTATGTTGACCCGGGGAGTGTTGAAAAATAACACAGGAACTTTGCTTTTCTTATTCAATCTCCTGCACATTCAGTAATCTCAATGAGCTTCCATGTTCTTTAGCAGACAGAGGAAGGGCTGAAAAACACACAATACACAAAAAACATAAAAACCCACCTTTGTCTAAAACAGGTAAGAACACTTTGCTGTCTGTCAGGCCAACAAAAAAGCCTTTAAGATACACCCTGCTCTCTCTAAGATTCTCAGAGAAAGCATCTATATGGGTGGATGACATCTCGTGATTTATGCTGTGAGGACACAATATAATAGAACAATGGCCAGAGTCCTTCCACAGAACAAAGAGGGCTGCCACAAAGATGCTGAATGGCAAGATGCTGTTACTTATTGCAGGTAGTATGAATGGTGAGAGGCCAAATTTGATTTGCAGGATACCTGCAAACACCTTTCTGAGGTTTTTGTTGGTCATCACTCACAAATCAACTCTCCTTGATTATGGGCCACAAACACCTTAGAGGAAAGAAATGGAAAAGGGGAAGCATATTTTTCCCAGTTCATTCTCACATACTTTATTATGTATGATGTAGCAAACAGAAAGTGGAAATTATATTTGTTGTTGTCTTCTTTATGTTTACAGTGGAAAACGTGAATTCAGATGAATAAAACAAGCGTAACCTGAAACAACACATACTCAACATACGCACACACAGAAGACAGAGGAGCAGTGGTGTTGTTTTTGAATTCAGCCCACTTCTTTGGTCACCACAACTTTTGAGTTTAACCTCCATCTGACTGATGCACGTCTTTTTAACAGCTCTCTACCGAGGCAACCAGGGGCACTGTGTCTGCTTCCTTGCACCCTTTGCATTAAAACCGTCTCTCTTATGTTCTGGGAGATTGAAAGTGTCCAGCATATTATTCAAATGACATGCTGCCTCACCGGGCGCCTCTTTTCTCTCCCCTCTATCCCCCCCCCCCCCCCACATTATTTTTGAAGACAACTGCAGGCTAGAGGATAAGAATCCCGGTTGCAGTGCTTGCGAGCACTTCCTCCTCGGCCCTGATTTGAATAAAGAGCTTTGAAATTAAGTGGACAGACCCTGTCAGAAAAGCAGCGGTGCGCCTTTAAGAAAGCCACCATGCCTGGGTAAATTATTTTGATTGACGTTACCAGGATTTTTTTTTGTGAGCTGGCTGATTTAATTGCAAGTGCCACGGGGCATCTTCAGGGGCCAGGTAGCAGCGCTCTTCACCTGCCGCCTGTTTCATCTCCTCTAGCCATCTCCCAGTGGTACTGGCCGCCTGGGCACTGAGGGCCAGAGGGCAAGCGAACAAAGGCAACTCTGTGTGCCTTTCTCCCCTTCGCCTCCTCTGACATTGCAAAAAAGAAAGAAAAAAACAAAGCTTTGGAATGGGCAGCCAAAAGTGTGAAAATGGATTCCCAAGCTCATTTGATGTTCAGTCTTTAGTGTCAAGTGTGTATATTCATTGATACAGAGAAAAAAAGAGCGGGGGGTGAGGGTAAAGCAGAAATGGAGGGGTGGAGGAGAAAGAAGGGAGAGAGAGCAAGAGAGTAAAAGGAAAGAGAGCAAGAGCATCTTCTGACAAACAGTGTTTTATTTCCTGGATGGAGAAGAGGTGTGTACTGGGTTTCAAATGGGAGGGAGGATTAGGGAGAGGGGGCTTAATGAGAAAAGGATCCCTAGTCAATGGACAGGCCCTGTCAAAAAGAAGAAGGCAATACTCACTACCAAAAGCCAAGCCAAGCCCTGGCTGGCAAACACACATGCACACACCTCCAGACCCAACACTTAAATCTCATCAACCAAAGCCCATCACTACCCTATATAACCTACACTACTATCTCCACCAGCTGTCTGTCTCCCACTCATTCTCTTTCAACAGAGCAAACCAACTGCAGAACCAGTTGTCCTTATCAGTCCCAGTACGTGATATGAACTGAACAAAGTAGCTTGGCTGCAGTGCTCACATTCAGCCTCAGGTCCAGATGCTTCTGGTCTCAAACTTAATCCTGTTGTGTCTCAGTCTCTGCCACTCCCGCTCATTGACTGATTTACTGCCTAAGATCTACTCATTTACATACATATAATGTTAGCTGAGCAATTTTTCTCCATCTGCTCTATACTAAACAGTGTTGCAATTACAAAGTATTCAGCATAGACTGTTGGCTAACTGGCATTAAGTGTTTTTGACCTCATCTCAGTCATGTTTCAAAGGGTATGGACGTCTTTCTAAGGAAACAGACTTTATAAAGAATTCAGAATATACTGCCTAATGAACCTTATATGTCTAAATGGCTCTCTTTAGCAACTTCTGGCAGGTATATTCATACACCTGGAATAACATTCTAATAAATTACTCATTATAAAGGGTTTATACATTGTAAGTTCAGAAGGAGAAGACAGTGGTTGAGACCCTTTCTTGAGACCTGGGCAGTTAACCCAATATTTAGACAACTGCCAATTTTAACAATCATCCATAAACGGCAGATGAGAAGTGTCAATATTCACAACTCTAAGCTTTCTGGAATGAGTAATACAAACTCAGGACATCCACTATCAGAAACAGAGATGCTGTTACAAAGGACAGGATTTCTGTTCTATGTCAGTATTACATTTTATTTAAAACCAGTTTAATTGCAAAACCTGGACACTATTGTAGATGTAAAATTGTTGTCATTCTAGAAAAACATGTAGTCAGAGTTATGCTACATGACATGTAGCTTTGTAACTGGATGCTATAAATCCACACTGTGGGTTCAGAAGGACAGCAGGCCTGTCCAGTCTTTACTGCCCTGGATACACACTTCTGATGGAAACATTACCCTTGGTTCTCCCAATGCTTTATGGCATCTCTGTATGAATGATGCTGTAGAGCCCGTATGCAGGCATGGGCTTAGATGCTCAATATATCCTAATTCCACACTGATAAAGAGGAGGGAGATTTCCCACTGACACTATGAAGAGACTAGCTTGCATGGAGAGGCTCCACAGCTCACAGCTGGTTGATAAAGAGAAAACAGCGTGGTTATCAACATCACACATTGCAATCAAAGAGAATAATTTCATTTTCAAAGAAAACACTCTAAATTGTCCCCAAATGAAAGCCCCCAGGGGCTTTCTGCTCAGTACAATAGACCTTTAATCCAATGAGACTCTCTCACACACACACACATATTATCTAACCACTACTCACTTGTTCTTTAACTTCCTACTGTACATGCTTAATTTGTTCTATATTACACCCTGTGATTTTTTTTCATTTTTACTTTTAAAATGATTTTTTTTCTGTGTGGAGTTTGCATGTTCTCCCTGTGCTTGCGTGGGTTTTCTCCAGGTACTCTGGTTTCCTCCCACAGTCCAAAAACATATATGTCAGTTTGATTGGTGACTCTAAATTGCCCATAGCAGTGAGTGTGAGTGTGTGAGGTTGTTTGTCTCTATGTGGCCCTGTGATGGACTGGTGACCTGTCCAGGGTGTACCGCTGCCTTTCACCCAAAGACAGCTGGGATAGGCTCCAGCAGATCCCTGTTATCCTGGTTCGGAATAAGTGGCTAAGAATAGGAATAAGTGGCAGAAATTGTTACTATTCTGACTATTGCTTATATCACTCAGCTCTAACAAACTGACATTGCATTCACATCATGAGCCATATAATACTTAGCTGTGCAGTGTTCACTACTACCATCTTTGTGTCTCTGTCACAGTAGTTTCAAACACCTACCTAGTGCAACTAGGTCCCTGTACATTTTAGATTCATATCCATGTACAGACACTGTCATCTGTAAAATGATACTATTTATCATGTGAAATACACAATTTTTTCAAAATCGGAACCTTTGGATAGCCTCCTTAAAGTCTGACATTTTGAAGGAGAGATTTCAGATTTAGATGTAGATTTATGCATTGTCTTTAAAATGAATTCTTTGCAATGCAGTGCTTGTTAAAGGGCTTGTTTGTATTTGAAATCTCTTCACAGCTTTCACTCAAACATGGTTTTTTCTCCTTCTATGAATTTCACCACTTAATTGACTTTGCATAAAAAGGCTTCTCTAAACTACAGTATGATAATAATGTGAAGTTAAACCACTAAACTTTACATAGGGAAATCAACTGCGCATAGTAGATTGCTAGATGATATACAATGTGCACTGTCGTCTGCAGGCCAAACTGTGTGTTCTTTGATACTGCATATAAATAACAGGTGGAGAGAGGCTAAAATGGAAACAAAATTATTGCAAAAAATGTCTGGATTTAATAATAATAATAAAATAATAATCGATAGGTGGTTAGCACTGTTGCCTCATAGCAAGAAGGTCCCTGGTTTGAAACCCAGCAGGGGCCTGTTATGGTGTGGTTCTTATGTTTCCGGTTATTTATTTTGGTGCTTGTTTTTCCTGTCTTGTCTGATTTAGTTATAGGTAGATTTATGTTTTGTTGTGTGGATTAGATTCACCTTAGTTCAATTAGTTTTGTGTCCCGATGTATAAATACCTCCTCCAGTCCTTTGTTCTTGGTCGGAGGATCATCTATGTTATTGGCGCTAGTAGCATTTATTTCCATGTGTGAGGGATAGAATTTCATGATTTGTAGTTCAGTATGACGAGTGGCGGGGTTGTCTTGATGGCAGATTTAGTGTTGTATGTTCAGAGAGTGTTCTCCTTTGTGGAGCCTAGTGGATCCTGCGCCTCCATTCTTCACCATCCACCACATCATAACAGGACCTTTCTGTGTGGTGTTTGCATGTCGTCCCTGTGCTTGCGAGGGTTTTCTCCAGAATCAGAATTGGTTTTATTGCCATGTACAGCAAAGAACACTTTACAGTACTAGGAATTTGTCTTGTTGTCTGGAGCAAGCATTTACGCAGGAGTATGTACATAGTTTTATAATAAACTAGAAAGAAGAATAAAAATAAAAATAAAATAAAATAAATACTATGTACTGTATATACAGAAAAATGAAGACTGCGTGAAGAGTAGTGCACTTTTAGAGTGTTAAAGTGAAAAGTGTGTTAAAATGAAAAGTGCCTGACTAGTTTGGGGGAAGAGTCCGGGATGATAAAGGTCGGCTGCGATCTTGGACCCTCTGGGTCCGGGAGGTACTCTGGTTTCCTCCCACAGTCCAAAAGCATTTATGTCAGGTTGATTGGTGACTCTAAATTGCCCATAGGAGTGAGTATGAGTGTGTGAGGTTGTTTGTCTCTATGTGGCCCTGTGATGGACTGGTGGCCTGTGCGGGGTGTACCCCTGCCATTCACCCAAAGAAAGCTGAGATAGGCTTCACCCTGGTTAGGAATAAGTGGGTATAGATGATGGATGGATGAATAATAAATCACCATAGAGTCACACTTTAGGAGTTCTTCATCTATGTAGTGTATTACACTTATGTAATGTTGGAAGAGATTATATTAGTGGAAGACTCTTAAGAGACAGACTTAATATACATGCACGTAAAGAGGTGGATGCTCAAGGGGCTTAAGCCCTGCCCTTTTCCCAAGTCAATCAAAGTGCTCCTGTGCTTCTAAGCTCCTAAGTCACCTACATAATTATTGTGGTCAGCATTAATACAAAATACAAAAGTCAAAGAATTTATTTGCTCTAGCTCTGACAACAGACACTGGTATTGCAAAATAATTGCATTTTGGACTCTAAGCACTTCCAAAACACCGGTGACCTACACTCATTATGGTCCCTGAGCAACATATGGAACACCAGCGCCACATCCACTGCTACATGGACATGGTGTGTAGTGCTATTATGTAACTTAGATAGACAGACTACAGTGCCTACAGTGCTCTCAGCTGACACTGAAGAACCTTTCTTGCCCCTTTTTTAAAATTTGAGCCCCTGCTCCTAAGATCCTCTCTATACATTCCTGTTAAAATGTAAATTCCAAAGTAATCCATAATGACATCAAGCCCGTGACTCAAATGTTCCATGCTAAAGCTTAGGTCCCATGTTCAATAATAACATTTACAGATCAACTTCCTAGTTTTTGCACACGCATGCCTGTATGTACCACCACAGCTACTGTGGTAGCTCATCTGTCTACAGCTACTTCAACCACAAGTGTAACTGTGTGTACAGCCAGCTGGCCCATGGGGAACGGAAAGACTGACTGTCATGGCAAGTCATTTTGGCAACCACAGTGAGTCTTCCTCTTAAAAAGAAAAAAAAGCTCCCTCTCGACTCTATTAAAACCAGTGCTTTGTATTTAGTATTTGTGACTTATGCTGGTTTCTGCTGGACAATGATAATGTGGAATGCATGTCATTTTTTGATTTAAGTAACTGGAGACACAAACAATGTGTACTGGTGTACTATACTTCATGTTATTTGTTTTTAATTTAAAAATCTTCCATTCTCATGTCAGCCTTAAAAGTGCATTTCTTTAAGATGAATGCTGAAATATCTCTTGAAGTCAAGTGTATATGACTTGAAGATGAGCCCTTTCTCAAAATTTAGATGGTGCATATTTCATACTTGTTTTGTGTGACCAACAGTCAAAAATAGATGGATAGATAGATACATCATTAATCCTGTAGGAAATTCCAGTAAATTCCAGAAATTCCAATAAAAGGAAAACAAACTGATAAATCACTTCACTACTAAATTCAATAAAATGTAGGAGTAAGTAAATCATCAGAGTCCTAAGTCAGGTATAGATCAAAGAATCACAGACCAACTCGTTAGAGTTGCAGCCTCCTTGAATTTGGATTGGTATAGGATCTTAGCATAACATGGACGGAAACGATGTGATGGACCTGATCAAAGAGGCCATCCAGATTTAGCATGTGTTCCAGCAGAAACAAGTTCTACCCTCTTTCTGCCCTCCAATCTAGAGTCGAGGGCAGTGGGGCAAGAAATAAATAGATCTGAAAAAGCAATCAACAGCCCCCCACCCCACCTATACTCATCCCACCCCTGAGCTGATTTGCATCTGATCCCTAGATCATGTTTTATTTATCAGTAATCACAACCAATCAGGGTAGAAATTAATCAATGAAGGTGCAATGCAGAAGCGATATCCACCATCTGGGGGTCACGCTGATCTCTCCAGCCTCTGACACATACCCACACACACACACATATGCATCAGAGGTCCAACACATAGATACAAAGACACGTGCATACAGTATACACACATGGGCAGGGTGTAGCAGATACGGACGTGGCAAGAACACACACTTTCACACATGCATGGACACACACAGGGCTCAAAAACTGATCAGAACTAACATTATGCGCATGCACACACACACGCACGCACACACGCACGCACACACACACACTGAAGTCGCCTTTTGGCTGGCTTGTCATAAGCCCATATTTAGGTGACTGATATTTTTCTCTCCCCCTACCAATGAGCTCCAAGCATGTCCATATGGCTTGGATCAAAGGTGTTGCTGGGTGCATGCTTCTGCTTTATTGCCAGCCGCTGCTGTTAATTAGGAAACAAGATCACAGGCAGTATTAAAATCCAATTAAATTGATATGAACAGATTGCCAAGTGATGTTCGCTAATGTATAATTGAGCACCATGCAAATTTCTCTGGCTGCCTTTTGTTTTGCCATGTCTCAGCCCCTCTATCTCTCTGGCCCACAATGAGCAGCCGAGCTTGAAACTTTTCCTCTTTCTGTCATCACTGGCTGAGAGATAAACAAGTTAATGCCCTGACATGGGGGTATTACTTTCATCAGTTAAAGTGACATTCTTTCCATCATGCACCAGATGGGGGGCATATCACTTTTGGGTTGAACTTGTCATACTGCATCCAGCAATAAAGAAGGGTCACAAGTCATTGTAGCTTTATTTTAAGGGGTAATAAGCTAAAAACAAAAAATCTAGGCACCACACAACAATTACTGCAGAGTACTGGCTTGAATGGCATTGTTGAACCCCTCTAGTTCATCCACTTATTTATTAAACATACCTTAACAATATGTCCTGGCTCTCATTAACAGCTCAGTATTTATTATAGTTTTATCAGCTTGATACTTCATGACATTTTAAGTTTATTTTAGAATCTGATTCCTTACAAATTTGGAACTGATAATATGTTTCTGTGACAGATAATGTTTGGGACCTTTAATACCACAGTTGTAAAGCATGACCAAATACAATGAATTTTCATTTTCCACATTTGATTAGTATTGAGCCTATTTTACACAGCATTATCATCCCACATTCCCAATAAGAAACCTATCTCTTGAGCCTAAACCTTGAGTGAGTAATGTCAGTAATACATTACATATATTTTAGATGTACATTTATTTTTGTCCATGAATAATTAAGAAATATACAGTATATTTGTTCATGCATAACCCATATAAAAAAAAAACAAGATTTCTTTATTTGGTGTAATAACAGCAATTTATGGTAATGTCTAATGTTTTTTGGTACTGTCATAAAATGTGCAATCTAAGTTTATGGCAAAAATAAGCTTACAGCTTAAGCAGCCTTCTATGTTCTGTTTTATAAGATTCAAAGACAATTTAAAAAAGGGGAAAATGTGTAGAGTTTGCATTTTTAATAATGATGTACATGCTTTACACCCACAGCACTACTATCTGTGAGATCCCAAACAATGAAAAGCTCGTGTCAACAAAACACAAGGGTTACATAGAACCCAGTAGTTCCCAGTGGTCCCAAAGCATACCATAGAGTTTCACATTAATTTCATTCACTAAAACCTGGTTTCAGATCTTGTAAAAAAGGCCTGTGTGGCCTGATATGTATCTGTTTGATGATCCTTGACATGTAAACCTGCTCTAGCAAACAGATCCAGTGATTAGAGTCAGGGAACTCTGCGTCACCCACCCCGAACCTAGCCAATTATAACCCCAAATCATCAGTAATTAAATACCACTTACTCTAACTGCTGAATGAGCCTAATCACATATATTGTTGACATATCATCTCACATACAAAACAGGCAAATAAAAGGCTTGGATGTAAATGAAAGACAACAATCTCTCTGTCAGATTTCACCATCACCAGAGTCTCGGCTGCTGGCCAAGTAAAAACCTACCAGGAATGTCACAGGATGTCACCAAGTCAGGCCAAGTGTGGAATGAAGAGAAAAAGAGGACAAGTGGGTGCAGCTGGTGCCCTTTGTCTCTCCAGTGCTTGGTCCTCGGAGTTCCATATCCACTGGGAGGGAAGAGAAAGCCCCAGTAATGACATGCTAATGTGACTGTCAGGAAAGAAAAGTAAAGAGATCACAAATTGCACCAATTCTCTGCCATAAATGGGCAACATTATAAAAAGGAGGGGAACTACTCCCCATCCTTTTTATATGAAAAGTGATAAAAGCCTCGATCAATCCCAATAAAAAAGGTTTTGGAGATATGAGGCAAGCAGATAAGACTGAAATGGCAGACTAGAGATGCAAGTGGGGGAGGAAGGATTAAGATGTAATTTTGGTTGGAAGGAGTTGAGGTGTACAAGGCCTGCTGGGAAATCCATGTGTGGAGTTGGATGGTTTTTGCCTTTGCATCCAGTTTGACAACGTGTTTTTAACTACTGTACAAAGTAGACCAAAATGAAAGGTGATCAGAGCTACAATCACCTCCATCACTGAAGTATATACTCAGAAATCTGCACGTCTGACAGTCCAGCACTGACTGAAGATGCAAAAACAAACTGTACACACATCAATTTATAACTGATTACATTTATAGCTACTATTACATTAACTAAAGTGTTGATAACAAATTTAAATGGTTCAAATCCAATCAATTCAGTGTATTTTATTTGTTTAGTACCAAATAGCAACAACAGAATAATCTCAAGGTACTTTACATATAAACCCAACAAATCCCTCATAAGCAATGGTATCATGACCTTTTTCTAGAAAATAAAAAAGGGGAGATTGTATATTGGTCTACAATTAGTCAAAACTCAAATAAAGATTGAGCTTTTTAACTAACAGTTTAATTACTGCAATCTTAAAACCCCGTCTAAGAGACATGTCGATGATTTAGATGAAGCAATTACTGAACTACTGGCTGATCCAAAGCAGACAGTGATTGAAGTACAGAGAACAGACTATGATGGTGGTGTAGAAGGTGACCAGCATCTCCTGTGGCAGGTTAAACTTCCTGAGCTGCCACAGGAGTTGCTGTCACCTTCTACACCACCATCATACAGTCTGTTCTCCACACTTCAGTCACTGTCTGACAAGTACAATCTCTGCTGGGCCTTCTTCTGGAGGTCCACTTCAGGTCGAGGAAATTGTGGATCCACACTTCCACAGTAGACACAGTGGTGTAGAGGATGAATTTGTTAGATTGATTGGTTGTATAATCTAACAGCGGTGGGAATGAAAGACCTGCAGTACCGCTCCTTCCTACATGGAGGGTGTAACAGTCTTCCACTGAAGGAGCTGCTCAGCGCCTCCACTGTCTGATGCAGTGGATGAGAGGTATTGTCCATGATGGATGTCAGCTTGGCCAACACCCCCCTCTCAACTGCCTCCTCCACAGAGTCCAGTGGACAGCCCAGGACAGAACCGGCCCTCCTGACCAGCTTATTAAGTTTTTTTCTGTCCCGGTCTGTGCTTCCTGCTCCCCAGCAGACCACGGAGGCTACCGCAGTCATAAAATGTCCTTAAGAGAGGCCTGCACACTCCAAAGGACGTCAGTCTCCACAGAAGGTGGAGGCGACTTTGGTTCTTCTTGTACAGGGCATCTGCGTTATTAGTCCAGTCCAGTTTATGGTTTAGGTGAACACCCAGGTACTTGAAACTGTCCACTATCTCAATGTTTGAGCCCTGGATGCTCACTGGTGTGTGATGTGATGTCGTCCTCCAGAAGTCAATCACCATCTCCTTGCGCTCACACCAGTCCACAAAGTCCATGATGACTAACCTGTACTCCAGCTCATTCCGCCCAGACACACAACCAACAATGGCCGAGTCATTTGAGAACTTCTGGAGATAACGGCTACTGGTGTTGTATGTGAAGTCCGAGGTGTACAGTGAGAAAAGGAACGGTGAGAGCACCATCCCCTGAGGGGCCCCCGTGCTGGAAACCACCAACTCAGACACACAGTTGCATAGCCTCACATACTGTGGCCTGTTGGTGAGGTAGTCAGTTGCCCATGCAGCCAGTCCTTCTCCTTACAGCTTCTCTCTCAGAAGTGCTGGCGAATGGTGTTGAAGGTGCTGGAGAAGTCAAAAAACATGACCCTCCGGTTCCGGCGGCCTCCAGGTGAGTCAGCGCCCGGTGCAGCAGGTAGATGACGGCAAACTGCAGTGGGTCCATCACAGCGCTGACAACAGAGCGAAGCTGGCTGAGGATGAGAGTCTCCATGGTCTTCATGAGGTGGGAGGTCAAGGTTACCGGTCTGTAGTGGTTTGGCTCCGTAGCGTGCGTAGTCTTAGGAACCGGAACCACACAAGAGGTCTTCCACAGGACAGGGGCCATTGCCAGACTCAGGCTCAGGTTGAAGATGTAAGTGACCACCTCACAGAGATGGTCAGCACAGTTCCTGAGCAGTCCGGGGCTGATGCCGTCTGGACCTGTGGCTTTCCTGGTCTTTAGCCACCTCAGTTCTCTCCTCACCTGATCTGAAATTAAGGAGAGGGGGGGTGGAGGTGGGGGGCAGAGATGGGCTGGTTATGGAGGGGTGTGGTGTGGAGTGGTGTGAGTGCGTGGGGGCGGGTGTATCCGCTGGACTGTAGATGTGTGAAGTGGGGGTAGGAGGGCTGGAATTAAACCTGTTGAAGAACAGGTTTAACTCGTTGGCCAAGCCATGGTCTTCATCAGCCGTCTAATTTCTGCTACTGCTTATTCATTAACAAATGTGGAACTTAATTCACAATGTATTGCTTTCTGAAGGAAACAATGCTGCTAATTAAGAAACAAATGGCCCACACCATAAATTAGCACTGCTTGTGCATTTTTTAAATTATTATGTTTAATTAAAAGATTACTGACTTTTCCCCAGACAGTTACTGCCTCATGTGCTTCTAAAGCTTTTACTTAGGAATAACATTGAAACAGTGTAGCTACATGAAGTACACTTTAGATCTATTAATATAGTGTTTTCATGTCAGAATGGAATATGGCTTCAGTATGTAGAAGTACACACTACGGCTGGGTAAAATTTATTATAAAATTTCCCATTATTAGCAATTAGCAATTAATTTACAATTAATTTACACTGCAACATGTTAGCAGCTAAAGGTGCATAAAGACCACACATCACAGTGAAGTATCAACATATTTATAAATTACAAAATTTCACCAATGAGCCTAAATGGACTTATATGAACATTAAAGTTATTTGACTCTCATTTCACATTTGATTTGATTATCCATAATGATCCGATTACTGCCTTTACTTACTCTTTAAACTTTTACTGATAACTGGTGAAGATAATACCCACATGTTAATGTTTTTGTCAGTGTTCACACTTTTTTCAATCTCAAACATTTGTTTCTGTTTTGTTAATTTGGCATGTGTTATTTAATGGTACTTCATGGCACGTTATAGAGCAGTGAAATGATGCTTGTATTAGACTTACCAGGCAGTTTTGATTTATTCTCACCTGTTTTCAGTTCCATAATAATGAATACCACCTTTCATAGTCCCTCCCATTCGTCTTCTGCCCAAACTTGTCCAAAGTAAAGTCAAAAATGCTGCTGCTATAAACTTACCAACAAAATCACAAAAAACATCTGAATTTCCATCAACCTGTCAGTAAATGTTGGAAGTGAAAATACAAAATCAAAAACATGAAAATAACTGAATTTGTGAAACACCCATTTTTATACCATCAAATAACTAATTAAACCAAAAGTATATGAACGATGGCCATACATCATCATGACTGAAGCTACCTAAAGAAACCACCTGTACAAAAAACTTATTTAACATGTACTTTGATTTTTAGTTAGATTCATGTCCCATGCACTAATGATCTGTAATGCAACCAGCAACATTTTAGCTTCACTGCTGGGCAGCTGTCATACTATCGTGTTACATACAGGGGGCCACACCAAATGAGTCAAATTGTACTTTTTTAACTATAATAATACAAAAGTCAGAATATTCTTTCATACATCTCAAAGAAGCCATGGTCAGAGAAGGTTCTCCTGTTGACATTCAATGAAGAATTTTTCTTTGATGCTGAAGTATGAATCAAAATCAATCTGGTCTTCAGACACTGATATCTGATCTGAAACTGACAAAAGATGCAACTGTGCAAACCGTCTTTCATATTAACAGCTGTCTGGGTGAGAGGAATAATGTCTGAGCATCTACATTTCCATGACAATTCAGCAGACACAACTTGTTGATCAAGGCCATGTGATACAGTGAGAAAATCTTGAACAGTAAGGAAATCTTGAGTGAAGATTGTCAACTGCTGTATCCAAGAACAAATTGGTGAGCTTCAGGGGAGGTACAGTGGTTTTGTGATTATACTCACAGCAAGAAGGGATGTAAGCATGAATGTCATAGATAGACTATGAATGAATGTCATAGATAGACTATGAAAGACTGGTAAACAATTTCCCTCTTAGATCAATAATGTCTTTCCAGTATTGAATCTTGACTCAGTCTAGGGTGTAATCACCTCACACCCATTGTCAGCTCCAGCACCCTGTAACCTTGTAAGGGATAAACTGTATATATTGTAACGGCTGTGGGTTCTTCTTGGAGCTACACTAGGCTATCTGGTCATTGGCCCTGAGCTACACGGCTAGCAGGGAGCTAGCAGCTATCGTCGAATTCGTTTCGATAGCCGAGAGAGAGAGCACTCGTGCCCCATACACTGCACGACCCCCAGTGTCCCTGACAGCTGGAGCACTTGCTTTGACAAACCAGCAGGAGGCAGTGTTGTCTTCCCACAGCTGATTTATTAGACAATGAACAAGCAGAATTCACTCTAACACATGCATGCAGCTACATTTTCCATAACCCAACATGAACATAACCCAGTTCCCACAACATAACCCAACCTAACACAGTAACATTGAACATGACAGAACATGAACACGGTGTTAACCGACAACTAACATTTAACAACACCCATAATGCACCTAGCCATCAACTGCGACTGCCGGGTCATTACAATATAATAGTTGGAAAGAGATTGGCGAGCTCAGTAATTAACTTTAGTCATAAAGGGCCATATGTAACACACAATTGTTGGTCTCCACTACCAGTGTTGTTCCTATTTCAAGAACATCTTTGTTTGCTCTGATGAACTTTGTCTCCCTGCAGAGCAACTAAAAAAAATACTCGTGATCAGTATTGAGACTGAATTTCCATAGAGCCTCTCTCAATTCATTCCTACTGGATGCACTGCAGAACTGCAGTGGGACCTCCATCCACCCTGGAAATGTCTGGAACCAGCTCATGAACTCATGCACACACTGATTTTCCCATCACACACCCAACCACCAAAGCTTTGGCAGTAAGCAGCATAGGCCTTGGCACAGTTCCTCTTGATGAGTGGCAGCTTTGAGACCCCTGCCACTGCTGGGCAGCCGTGAGGGATAGAGCAGCAGAGAGAAAAAGAGAGAGAGAAAGGCAGCAAGAGACCTTATTGAGCAGAGTGGATTGTGGGTTTGGCATATGCTGTGTGATTCTACAAGGCCTTGGCCAGACGGCTACTGAGCACTCCGAGCCTCCCCGAAGTGATGCTGAACAGAAAACGGAAGAGAAAAGAAAAAACCATAACCACTATGGGAGGTTTGCCCTTTGTATGGACAATTAATTAAAATCCATTTGTTTCCTCCTTTTATTCATTATGTTTCTCTGTCTCTGTTCTGCTAAACCAAAGCTTGTAAAAGCTGGCCACAGAGACAGGCAACTGTGGCCAACCTGGAGCTGTCCCACACAAACCACAACCAGCTGACAGCCTTCAAGGACCTGCTGAATGTAGAAGGAAAAACAACGTCTGCTTTTCATTAGTGAACACTAAGACAACTGGTGGTCTTCAAAGACCTATTGTAGCACCATTCCCACATTTAAGAGGTTGGCTCCTCTTAAAATTCTATACAGCCAATATTTTGCTTTCACAAGAAGAAGCATAGTCAGCAAAAATGTCATCATTATATTATTTTGTGTACAGTGTCATCAAATCGCAAACAAAAGCTGATTACTTCAGTTATGAAATGAAAGTAAATATCCATACATGGATATTTGTCAGTGCCAGAACAATTATTACAAATTATTACATGAATGATTTCTTATCTGTAAGCTGTAAGCGGTTATGTTTATGCAAATTATTTCTATAGTTAGACAGCAATGGTGATGATGACTAAAATAAACCTCCTTTGAGGTAAACTATTCACACCAACATTTAAAACAGTAACATTTTGGATTGAAATCATCTTATCTTAATGGTTGACCAGGTAAATGGGTATGCAGTCATGTGGAGATCCAGGCCTTTATTAACGTAGGCCTGTTGTAATATTTGATTCTGTATAAAAGGTACTGTACTGTCCCGGCACGGGAAGGTGGTATTTTTTTCAAGCCAAGTCCACTCCACCTCCAGTAAAAATGGAATGAGACAGAATAAGGTGTTGGGGGTGGAAAGGATAGCATTACTGGTATGTAATGTTTTGTTTTCTTGTGTCATGTCAGATAGTACAATAAGCATCACCCCTCCAGTACTGGGATGCCAGTAACTGTGTAACAAGAACACAGGAGCGCCAGAGAGGCCAGGAGAGAAAAGAGCATTGCATAGGAGCCTTTTAGTGTAAATGTAAGTCCTTTGAAGAAGGGTTAAAACAACTGCAGTTTACTGCAATTTCTATATAAAAAGGGTTAGGGATGACTAGTTTTAGCACACCTAAAGGAATTCAAACCAGTAAAGCACATTGTCATGGGTTGACAAGAACTGATCAAGGGACCCAAATATGTAGAAAATGAGTCTTTATTAGAATTTAAATTGGGCTATAGAGAACACAAATAAAATGTCTGAATAAATAGGAGGAACGCTGGAGTACTTGAAAATAGTTCTAGGTTTATTAAAAGCCAGGAGTTCATGAGAACATAGAGGATATGACTTCTTGTGAAGGCAAGAATCCTGGTTACGCAGGAAAAACGGGTGAGCATCAAACTCAGGATCGCAGGTGTCCTACAAGATCAGGTGAGCGGTGACCTCCTCGGAGCGGAGATTCCAGTGGGTCCTAATCACAGGAGAGGAGTGAATGCTGTAGGTATGGATATAAGAGACCCAGAGGGACAGGCTCTGGAATCCAGAAGACACAGTGAGAAGCAGATGAGTAGTGGACACGAGGACTAGATCCAGAAGGACACTCGAAATGGAGTATCTTTTAAATCCTGTATTGACACATCAGGTGTGAAACTCTGCCTGTTTATACTGCAGTCAGGATTTTATCCATGAAAATGTTTTTTTAAAAAGCAGTTCCCAGAATGAGCAAAATATGCAAACAATGAAGCAGATGATATGTATGTGTAATATAACATGAAGACAATACTGGGAAGGCATTTGGATTAATATGGATTCATATATTAATATGGTTGGTCATGAACGCAAACCAACACTTGGACTGACTTTGTGAAACATACTGCATACAAGTAGTACTGTGGTTGTTTTACACAGAATGAGTTATAAAGTGGAGATGAGGTCTTCTGTTTGGTTTCATAGTAGAATTTGAACAGGTGGTCAAAGGGTCACTTAAATGTGTTGGACTAAAGAACGCATGGTATGGGGGTTTTAGTGTTTTAGATGCATGTAAATACCTGTCAACTGTTTTAGTGCTGTTAGATGCCTGAAGATGGAGGACACCTGAAACAACATTTGGGGTCTTTTCAAGATGAGTCCACCCCTTTCTCCAGCTATATATTGCTGAAATTGTAGGGGAGAAGTCAGAGAATGCTGTAGAGGTCTTCTCTCCGTGCCGCACGAAATTAAACTGAGATGATTCATCACACTTGTGTTTGTTCTTGAGAATTAGCAACTCTCACAACCTAAAAGAAATTTCCACAACTGTACTTACATAATACTTTATTCCACTTCCTCACACTCCATGCCAGGTGTTCTCTTTAAAGTTCAGACTGCTTAAATGATTAACTACTCCTCATTCCTCTTTTCTCTGTTTATTTCTCCCAACTCTCCTCTACGCTGGACGTCAGGTCTTTCCTCTCTTGTACCTGACATATGATTTCTTAATCTGACAGTAATTTAGGCCCTGTGCCTTTATGAATAATGGAGTGAATCTGACAGAAGTCAGTTTAACGTAACAACCACCATCAGTCGTGACGTTAATTGCCCTTTGATTCTGCCAGTTATGGTGATAGCAGAAATGGCTGGTGTACATAGAGGCCAGGAGGGAAAAGAGCCTTGAATGGGAGCTGAGACAGAGGAGTTGGCTTGTGAGGTCAATTAGCATGTCCTTTTGTGTCTTGTCATCCTCATTTTGCATCTCTTTGCAGTTGCTATGTGTAAACTTTTGCTCATTTAGCATCTTTTTGGTGGCTGTTTTGTATCTACGTTTTCTCCTTTCTCTTTGTACTTGTTTTTTGGCCTTTTTCAGTAACTTGTCTGTTTTAGTTATATAAAAATTCTTTTTAGTTTCTAGGAGTGTCTTTGTGGTTATTTTAGCCTATATTTGACTAGTTTATTTAGTGTATGAGGTCATTTTGCAGACCTTTGTAATCATTTGGTTTTGTAACTTATTTTGTACCTATTTTGTATTTATTTTAATTTTGTGTCTTTTGGTTTGGTTTCTTGTGTCTTTTTGTTTGGTTTATTGTCACTGAGGTTTGTTATAGTCTATATGAAAATGGAGAAAAGAAAAAAAGCACTTTTTAACTTAATGAACTTGTAGGCTTTTCTAGTGTCACATTTCTATAATTAAATATTATTACATACATGCTAGGTTCATAAGACTTTCTTTAAATGTCAAAATATTGCCAGTATATACTATATACAAATAAATCAATGACTCTCATTGCACGGCCAAGCTGAAGCTGTTGTCTTTCCAGTATAAGGCAGACTTGTGGGAAGTTCAAATGCTTATCCCAGCACAGACATCACAGTTCTACCCCTACTAGTCCATGAATTGCTTCTCTAGTGAGTAGATGTTCTGCTAGGCCAACAGGCTGTTGTTAGCAACACACTGTACATTGTGCTGTACAAATCTCCACATCTATTAGTCCTTAATGAAAATAACACTGTAAATACATCAACCAAACTTCAGCCTGGCATAAGTAGCCTACCTTTTGTTTAGTGAGTACAGAAATTAAGTACTTCTGCTCTTTATACATTAAAGAAGTCTTTTTCCCATCACAACGGATCCAAAAACATGACTAGAAACAGGAAGGTTAGGTTGACTGGTGGCTTTTTTAAGCATGTCAAAGAAGTGCATTTGGACAAGTGAGTAAAGCAATCAGACATTTCATACACGTCTTTGGTGTAGCCATACCTAAATCCCTAATTTGGAAATAAAAATGTGAAAGTGTATTTTATTACATACGCTGTACATGTCAGTAAATTGTGTCCATTTTGTTTTTCAGTGATACTGCTCACTGGTTCAAGCGCGTCCTTCTGTGCCAACCATAGGTGTGCATGCAATCCAGTGGTTGATTCCAACACTCGCCTTCATTTTTGCTTCCTTAAGCTAAAAGTGGTCTAGATATCCCACTAAAGTGTTATTAGAACCATTGTGGCTGAAACTATAATAAAAAACTGAAGGTTTTTTTCTAATGTATTTTGCTCAGCTTTATAATTTTCCTCAAACAAAGGCATTTTAATTAACTATAACCAAAGTTACTCTTTGATGTGACAAGCGCAGAGTGATGTGCAGTTTTTCATAGCAGAGGAGCATAATATTCATTATCCATACGCAGGATATGTCATCAATATCTGTTATCTAGTGTTATCTTTAGATTCAATTCAATTCAATTCAATTCAATTCAGTTTTATTTGTACAGCGCCAAATTATAATACAGTCATTGTCAGGGCTGGTGTAGCTGGACCCAAAAGCACAGAGCAGAGCTGAATGTAAAAGTAGACAGATCTTTAATCATCTACTTTACAAGCTGTAGAGTAGAGGCAGGCAGAGGTATCCAAAAGGTACAGGCAGGTAGCAGGTCAAAACCATAGGCAGTGAGAAGGAACTATCAGAACACTAGGGATAACACTGATAAGCTGCACACAGACGTAACAGACAAACTGGCAACTAGACAGAGGAATACCGGGAGTATATATACAGAAAAGGGAGGAGTTAACACGACACAGGTGGAAACAAGAACACAGGAAACACAGAGAAACCAACTTCAAAATAAAACAGAAACTAAACTAAACATGAGACACTGACATAATAAACTACACAGTAGATGACAGGCAAAAAAAAAAACCTAACAAATCCCTTATGAGCAGCACTTGGAGACAGTGGAGAGGAAAAACTCCCTTTAACAACAGAAACCTCCAGCAGAATTACGCTCAGTCTGGGCGGCCATCTGCCTCGACCGGTAGTGGTGAGTGCTTAGAGGAGAGAGAAAAGAGCAACATCCATCCATCTATCCATTATCTATACCCGCGTCCCACCTAGGGTCACAGGGATCTGTTGGAGCCTATCCCAGCTCTCTTTGGGTGAAAGGCAGGGGTACACGCTGGACAGGTCATCAGTCCATCACGGCCACATAGAGACAAACAACCACACACACTAACGCTTACTCCTATGGGCAATTTTGAGTCACCAGTCAACCTGACATACATGTTTTTGGACTGTGGGAGGAAACCAGAGTACCTGGAGAAAACCCACGCAAGCACAGGGAGAACATGCAAACTCCACACAGAAAGGCCCCTGATGGGTTTCAAATCAGGAAACTTCTTGCTGTGAGGCAGCAGTCCAAACCACTAATCAACTGTGCTGCCCTAGTGACATTCAATGGTGGCATATACATATGAAGGAGGAGGAAAGGAGAGGAGGGGAGAGTAGGGGAGCTCAGTGCAACGCCGGAAAGTCCTCAGGCAGTTTATGCCTATAGCAGCATATAACTAAGGGATGGTTCAGGGTTACCTAAAGGCTTTGCCTCTCATTCTACTTTTGGAAACTCTGGGAACCACAAGTAGACCAGCACTCTGAGAGCGAAGTGCTCTATTGGTATGATATGGTAATATGAGGTCTTTAACCCTCAGGGGTCGACGAATGTGTGAGTGCATTTTGGGGCATCTTCTCCTGATAATGCCGAAAAGAACTTAACCCTCAGGGGTCGAGGAATGCGCTGGCGTGTTTTGTGGCATCTTCTCCTGATAATGCCGAAATGAAGTTAAATTACTCTGACTTGATCGTACAGATAACAGCAATATATCATTTGAATCTGTTAACTGTCTAGTTTTATTTGTATACACTGATAAATGCTGTGCTTTTGTAAAATAAAGAAAGCAGACAGGGTGTGCTCTCTGTTTTCTGTCTGTCACCTCTCTTCACGGACATGTAAACAACCTGAATGTCAGCAAATATTTGAGAAATGTATGGCTAGAAAGCTTGAAATGTTTTCTTTTAAATGACACAATTCAAGTCGAAAACAAATCATCTCTCATTATGTGGAAATAATCTGAGGTGAGCAAGGTAATTCTGTACACGCCCCCGAGAAATAGCATAAAACGTAAAGCTTATCAAAGAATTTACTCACTTTTCCTGCATTTGGATGATGGCACGCTACGGGGGTGAAGAAGCACTTCGTATGGTTCCAGACAGAACAGAACTGGGGACAAAAGGCAGCCCTGCCAGAGTCCAACATGCACTGGGAACAGGTCTGATTTACTGCTGGCAATGCGTACAGAGACTGGACAGCCCTTAAGAGAGGTTCCCGGACCCCCTATTGCCAGAGCACCTCCCACAGGATGCCACAAGTGACACAGTTGCATGCCTTCTCCAAGTCCACAAAGCGCATGTAGACTGGTTGGCCAGAATCCCATGAAACCTCAAGCACCCTGGACAGATTACAGAGCTGGTCCAGCGTTCCACGACTGGGACAAAAAAACTGCACTGTTCCAAGGTTCAAGAATCGGCAGAATTCTCCTCTCTAGTACCCTGCATAGACTTTCCTAGGGAGGCTGATGAGTGTGATCCCCCCCTTCTTATAAAGAGGCACCACCACCCCGGTCTGGCAGTCCCTGACCGTCACTTAATGTTTCAGAGGAGTGTCAGCCAAGACAGCCCAACAACATCTTGAGACTTAAGATTCTCATGATTGTTTTCACTCATCTACCCCCGTTGCCTCGCCACCGATGAGCTTCCGACCTACCTCAGTGACTTTAGCCCGGGTGATAGACAGATCAGCCCCTGAATCCTCAGCCTCTGATTCCTCTGTGGAAGACACATTGGTGGGGTTGAGGAGATCCTTGAAGTATTCCTTCCACTGTCCAAGAATGTCCCCAGTCAAGGTCAACAGTTCCAAGCACCCTGGAACTGAATCACTGTTAGTGAATCAGAGGAGATTAGCCCCATGGTATAATTTAGATATTCGTACCTTAAAGCAGGAATCACGAAGGCTGGAAAGGAAGTGGCATCCCACAAGTTTAGAGGAATTTATTCTAACCTGGAAAAACAGTTTATTAACTTATAAAAAAGCTCTCCGTAAAGCCAGAACTGCTTACTATTCATAACTAATAGAGGAAAATAAGAACAATCCCAGGTTTCTTTTCAGCACTGTAGCCAGGCTGACAAAAAGTCACAGCTCTGTTGAGCCCAGTGTTCCCTTAGCTCTCAGCTGCTTCCTATATCTGCAATAAATGAATCTTCTACTACAGTAGCTCTTGAATCATCTGTAAGACCTCAGTTATGTTTAGACTGCTTCTCTCCCATAGATCTCTCTGAATTTACATCATTAGTTGCTTCCTCTAAATCATCAACGTGTCTCTTAGACCCCATCCCAACTAGACTGCTTAAAGACACCCTGCCATTAATTAACTCATCTTTATTAGACTTAGAAAATTTATCTCTAGTATCAGGCTACGTACCACAGGCCTTTAAGACTGCAGTAATCAAACCCTTACTCAAAAAGCCTAGTCTTGATCCAGGAATCTTGGCTAATTATAGACTCGTCAGCCATGACAGCCGCATTATCCAGAGATGTGACTTTTTGCTCATTCAAATAAAGCACGATTTTCTCTGGTAACCGATTTTTGAATTCTTCCATTAATATGAGCTCACATAGATTGTCTAAGGTTTTAACCTTACTAGCCTGACACCATTTATCAAAAAGAATGCCTTTTTCTCTCGTAAACTCTGCATATGTCTGTGTGGCAGTTTTTTCACAGTTTCTGATTTTTTTGCCTATAAGCCTCTCGTAAGCACGAAGGACTGTGGTTTTAACTGTATCATAATCTAAACTATCTTCTATGGATAGGGACGCACATACCTCTTGGGCTTTTCCCACAAATTTGCACTGTAGCAACAGAGACCACACATTTTTTGGCCAATTTAAGGTGGCAGCTATACGCTCAAATGCACTGAAGTAAGAGTCCACTTCCGACTCTCTAAATGGTGGTACCAATGCAATGTGCCTACTGACATCAAAGCCTTCGTGGGGTCGTGAAACAGGTGACTGAAAGGAGGGACTGGCAGCTAAAGCAGCTCCCTGCTCCAACTCCAGAACCCTTACCTTAACCCTCTGGGGTCTGAGGGGGTTTTTGGGGCCTGGACAAATTTTGACATGTCCTGACATTTGTGCTTTTTTCAGTGTTTTTTAAACATATTAATGTCTAAAGTGTGATAACACTGTAATCAGCACAAAATTGGCTACAATAATATGTGAGCAGCAAGTTTATACATTATTGTGTTTTTGAGAAAAAAGTGTTTATGCATGGTTAGTGAAAAACTACAATTTTTTACTCACTGAAATAAGACCATAAAACACAAACAGGACATTGGTTCACAAGACTTTGGAGACCAGCATGTTGTAGGCTAAAGTGTTTACTTCAGAGTGCTGTGAATGTCATCTTGTTCACACATTCACAGTAAACAATACACTGATTTAAATTTTCTAAGACACTTTTTGTCCAGAAAGGCCATATGCAAGAGGGTGTGTCTGAGGATGAATAGTCATGTGATTTCCCTGAGAACACAAAAGACGCACTGAACGTCCAGACAAAGCCGCGCATAATGAGCCTTTCAGTCAATGTAGATGGGACGGATTAGTGCAGCACAATACAACACAATGAGGAGCCAAACGATCCTCATTTGAGTTAAAATCAGTGTTTTTACTCTCAGGACAAGCTAAACTATTTGTCTCTGTGTGGAATGTAAGGAGCGCCGCTTCACGTGCATAACGCGCCATCATCCAAACGCGCCGAAAAAGTGAGTAAATTCTATGATGAAGTTTGATATTTTGCGTCATTTCTCGGGGGCGTGCACATATTTACCTGGTTCACCTGAGATTATTTACATGTGAACAGTGGACAGTGTACAAGGCGGGACCGCATTACCTGTAATGAGGTGAGACAGGAAAAAACGGACTTCTCCTTACGTTCATACGGACTAAATAAAAAGTGATGATTTGTTTTTGACTTGAATTGTTTCACTCAAAAGAAAACATTTCAAGCTTTCTAGCCATATAATTCTTATTTTTATGAGCCAAGTATTCGCTGAGATTCTGGTTGTTTTATTTACGCGTCTGTGAAGAGAAATGGCAGAAAAGTCCGAGAGCGCACCCTGTCGGCTTTCTTTATTTAAAAAAAGCACAACGTTTTGTTGTTATTATGATGGTATACCCCTAAAACTAGACCCTTTACAGATTTGAATGATATACTTCTTTTATCTGTACGATCAGAATTGACGGAGTAATTTAAGTTTGTTTCGGCCTTATCAGAAAAAGATGCGTCAAAACGCGCCGGCACGTGCGTCGACCCCAGAGGGTTAAGGTGCATGGCTTCCACCTCCAACCTTTTGTTCTGCAGTTCCACCTCCCGAATTCGCAGAGTGAGTTCCAACTCCTCAGTTGTTCGTCCAGTTTGGACTGGGAGGTCCTTAGGTGGGGTAGGAATACCAGCCAGATCACCTAGCCCGACTCCATTTGTGGGAGTTGGCCCACCAAACAACCCCCTTTCCGTCAGCTTTGCTATGAGGAGTTGTTTTATCTCCTCCTTTTTGGCGCTTGTTGGCACATGCACGTCAAAAAAGTTGGCAATTAGCACCAAATCAGCCTTGCGGCACCTATCCAACTTATCTAAAGTTGGACTCAAAGTAAAGTCCTCCAATTTAAATTCCTTACTCATATTGCCACCACCACAAGAGAAAAAACTGCGACACAGACCAAGAGAATTTACACTTACGGATCTCGCTGATGAAACCGGTCAATGGCGGACGACACACACGAGAAAAAACAAGCGGACGAGCCCCCAAATCTATGATTTGGGAACGGCACGCACAACGCGACGGACGAGCCCCCAAATCTGTGTTATGGGGACGGCATGGAAAACGCAACGGACGAGCCCCCAAATCTATGTTACGCCCCAGCCTAGGGGTTGCCGGAGCGTAACACGATTGTGGAGTTTTTCTCCAAACCTCTTCCACTCTCAACAAACACGGAAAAATACGAAATACAATTAACAAGAAATTTTATTCTGTTGAAACACAGAATACGATACAGAATGGTCAAAACAAACACAAACGCTAATTTAGCCCTATTCAAACAAAAACGCTCCGTGAGTCCTACGATACTATACGAATACTGGAAAACAAACACAAACGCTAAATATAGCCCTATGGTCTCAAACAAACAAAAGATCAAATAACAAAAACGCTAAACAGCCCTATAATAGCTAATCCAAAGAAACAACACAAAATCACAGGTCGCTAGCCTTGAAACTCCTAAAACAAACAGGAGAAAACAAAACACAAACATGGCCTAAATATCTAAGTATCTCTAATCTAAAACAAAGAATACTACTATGAACACTAAACCTACAAAACAAAACAAAACCTAATCTCTAATTGACTCAATCGAAATCAAAATCTTTAGCAAATAGCTGGGAATGGCGAAGGTGGGAGAATAGCTCTCTCGAACAACAGTCCGTGGGCTTCTTATCGTTCTTTCGGGAAGTGTTGGGCCAATCCCAGAAGTCCAATCCACGGCTTCCTACGTCCATGCCCACTTCCGCATCCGTCACACACACACACATGCACACACACGAAATGGGGAGGGGAGAGCCAACAACACACCAACACACATAATGACCCCTAGGGTCATAACACAATATCCAACCTACCATTTATTTCTAAAATCCTAGAAAAAGCTGTTGCTAAGCAGCTATCAGACCACTTACACAGGAATGAACTATTTGAAGATTTTCAATCAGGATTTAGAGCACATCATAGTACAGAAACAGCACTATTAAAAGTCACGAACGATATTCTTTTAGCCTCAGATAATGGACTTGTTTCTATACTTGTCCTCCTAGACCTTAGTGCTGCATTCGACACTGTTGACCACAACATCTTATTACAGAGACTGGAGCATGTGACTGGTATCAGAGGAACATCGTTAAAATGGTTCCAATCCTATTTATCGGACAGATTCCAGTTTGTTCATGTCCATGATGAACCTTCCACACGCACAAAAGTTTGTCATGGAGTTCCACAAGGCTCTGTGCTAGGACCGATTCTGTTCACCCTGTACATGCTTCCTTTAGGCTATGTCATTAGGAAGCACTCTATTAATTACCACTGCTATGCAGATGACACTCAGTTGTATGTATCTATGAAACCTGTTAACACAAACCAGTTAACCAAACTTCAAGCGTGTCTAACTGACATATAGGCCTGGATGACCAGTAACTCTAGTAAGTCTACTTTTAAATTCAGAGAAAACAGAAGTTATTGTATTTGGGCCTAAAAACCTCAGAAATAGCTTTTCTAAAATTATAGCTACTTTAGATGGCATAGCCCTGACATCCAGCACTACTGTGAAAAACCTTGGAGTTATTTTTGACTTTTAACTCACACATAAATCAAATCTCTAGAACTGCCTTCTTTCACCTGCGCAACATTGCCAAAATTAGGAACATCCTGTCTCAAAATGATGCAGAAAAACTAGTCCATGCATTTGTTACCTCAACGCTAGATTACTGTAACTCATTACTATCTGGATGTCCCAGTATCTCCATAAAACGCCTCCAGTTAATCCAGAATGCTGCTGCCAGAGTCCTGACAGGAACTAGCAAGAGAGATCATATTTCTCCTATATTAGCTTCTCTTCATTGGCTCCCTGTAAAATACAGAATTGAATTTAAAATCCTTCTTCTCACATGTGGTATATCGGATCGAGCACTCGGTGCTCGACTATTCAGGACTGTCAGTGTCACAAGCACTGGTTCTGTGTATTGATTGGGTGTGACTGTTCAGTGACATGTAGAATAAAAAGCATGGAGTTGGCTACAAGAGATACAAAGATGCAATACAAAGAACACAACATGGTGTCAGAAGACAGAGTCACTGACTGAGCCAAAGACTGTAGCTAATGCAAGCAAGCTAACTGAAGATTAGCCAGCAGTGATCGGAAGCTACATCTTGAGCATGGAGCGATTCAAACCTCCATCACCGTTGATGCTAACCAGCAATATAGCTAAAAACTGGCACAGATGGGAGCAGCGGTTCCGGCTGTATTTAACTGCTTCAAGTGCAGTAAACAAAAACGAGGATGTCAAAATAGCCATTCTACTTCACACTGTAGGTGAGGAGGCGCTGGAAGTTTATAACACACTCACCATTACCCCAGCTGGAGACAGCGTAACAATGGAAGATGTTCTAAAGGCATTCACAGACTCCTGCAGCCCATGAAAGAATGTTGTTTTTGAGCGCTATCAATTCTGGTCGCACACGATGTCAACAGGAATATCCGTGGACAGGTTCATCACAGAGTTATGTCAGAAGAGCAAAGACTGTGAGTTTGGCCGAAATGAAGATGACATGATCAGAGATAAATTAGTGTTCAGCATAAATGACACTTGCCTGAAAGAGAGACTGTTACGTGACAACGGGCTGACTGTGCGCAAGGCCATAGAGATATGCAGGTCAGCAGAATTAGCCAAATCACAAATACAGGCCATGCAAACCACATCTGTTGCGCATGACACATCAGTAGATGCATTAAGAAAAACAACAAGGCAGGCACGAACAGCTAGTTGGAATAAAAGCAAGACAAGCAACAAAGTGCAAGCAATAACCTGCCAAAGATGTGGAAATAGACACGAGCCCCGTCAGTGTCCAGCATACAGAGCAGATGTGGAAAAAACAACCATTTTTCAAAGGTCTGTAGAGCCAGTGCAGAAAAATGCAGCCACTTTAAATCAAAATCTGTAAACAAGATCGAAAGTGAAATGAATTCTTTATACATTGGCATGGTGTGTGAAGGAGGAAATAAATCAGCATGTCAAATGAAGGGCACAGTGTGGCACAAACAGGCTACAATCAAAGGTGTAGCAATAAATTTCAAGCTTGACACAGGTGCCAATGCAAATGTGCTTCCCATGCACACATTTCGGCAGCTACAAGGTCACACTCAGTTTCAGCCCACAGATAGAGTGCTAATTGCTTTTGGTGGAACCCTCAAACCTGTCGATGGTGTTGTGTCTCTGGAATGCAGAACGGACAAAGATAAAGCTGTACTGGACTTCTATGTGACCATCCAGGCAGACAAAGCTATCCTGGGTGGAGATGCATGTGAGGAGCTAGAGCTGGTGAAAAGAGTTGAGGCATTCATGGCAAAATCTGCACAGCCAGGAAAACCACCATCCACCAAAGAGGAGCTACTAGAGAGGTACACAGAGGTCTTCACAGGACTGGGTGAGTTTCCTGGAGTCCACCACATACACCTGTGATTCATGCCTGCAGAAACGTACCCCTCTCTATCATGGACTCACTAAAGGAGACACTGAAAGACCTACAAAAAAGGAAGGTGATAACTCCAGTCAACGAGCCAACTGAATGGGTAAACAGTCTTGTGGCTACAAAAAAGAAAAACAGTACACTAAGGGTATGTTTGGATCCTTGTGACCTACTCCGGAAGATGTGCGCAGCAGACTGGCTGGGAAATCCATCCATAGAATAGTGAACCGTTCTAGATGAAAAGGATGGGTACAGGCAAATTAAACTGGATGAGCCATCGTCAAAGCTGTGTACATTCAACAGCCCATGGGGTAGGTTTCGCTTCCTAAGACTTCCATTTGGGATCAAGTCTGCTAATGAAGTATTTAAACTAAAGAACGACATAGTAGACGACATGATAATTGCATTGACCTCCCATCAGAGCAGGAACATGATGAAATCCTACAGAAAGTCATGGAGAGAGCAAAGACAACAAAAGTAAAGTATAACAAAAAAAAAATACAGTTCAAAGTGAACACAGTGAAATACATGGGACATGTTATCACAGCAGCAGGACAGAAAGCTGACGATTCAAAGATCAAAGAAATCATTGACATGCCAACACCAGAAGACAAGTGTAAGTGCTGTTATGCTGTTGTAGTGTGACGTAAATTGTACTGGTGCACTTTAAGACTTTGGGCACGAGAGTGTATCACTTTGACGGAAATTACGTACTGGTGAATCGCCTGATGGACTGATGATGTGCAGACACATTGCAAGACTCTGTTGATCCGAAACATGTTTAAGTCTTAAAACAAGTGCTTTGCAAGTCAAAGAGAGAGTACAGAAGATTTCTAATGACTCTAAGAACTCTTTTCACGACAAGCAGCCAACGAGGTATTTCACTTATTCAAGGTGTTGGACAACTGTGTGTTGTATAATTTCTGATGTGTTTGTACTGTGCTCATTTATGTATACAGTTCTCACGGCGTGAAGGTGTTATGACGTTAACGGCAAGGATATAAAGAAAATAAAACGCCCGTTCTAAAGAACCAACCTGTGTCTGTGTTGTCCTGGAGAGAGCTACAACAAGCAAGGTCCAAAGGGGAATCCACAGAATCCCTGTGGGATGCAGAACCTGGTAGAGAAATTTTCCATGCAACAATGTTGCTGGAAAACTTAATAATTTCCAGGATAATTTGCTTCGAAAACCGAGAAGACAGACCAGCTCGACGGCAACAAGACAAGTTAGCTGCCATCAGGACAGTGTGGGAAAAGTGGCTGCACCGCCTCCCCCTGTTTCACAACCCTAGGCCTAATGTCACCATTGATGAGCAGCTGATGCCATTTAGGGGCCAACGTACCTTTAGGCAGTATACAGTGGGTACGGAAAGTATTCAGACCCCTCTAAATTTTTCACTCTTTGTGTCATTGCAGCCATTTGCCAAAATCAAAAAAAGTTCATTTTATTTCTCATTAATGTACACTCAGCACCCCATCTTGACAGAAAAAAACAGAAATGTAGAAATTTTTGCAAATTTATTAAAAAAGAAAAACTGAAATATCACATGGTCATAAGTATTCAGACCCTTTGCAGTGACACTCATATTTAACTCACATGCTGTCCATTTCTTCTGATCCTCCTTGAGATGGTTCTGCTCCTTCATTGGAGTCCAGCTGTGTTTAATTAAACTGATTGGACTTGATTAGGAAAGGCACACACCTGTCTATATAAGACCTTACAGCTGACAGTGCATGTCAGAGCAAATGAGAATCATGGGGTCGAAGGAACTGCCCAAGGAGCTCAGAGACAGAATTGTGGCAAGGCACAGATCTGGCCAAGGTTACAAAAGAATTTCTGCAGCACTCAAGGTTCCTAAGAGCACAGTGGCCTCCATAATCCTCAAATGGAAAAAGTTTGGGACGACCAGAACTCTTCCTAGACCTGGCCGTCCAGCCAAACTGAGCAATCGTGGGAGAAGAGCCTTGGTGAGAGAGGTAAAGAAGAACCCAAAGATCACTGTGGCTGAGCTCCAGAGATGCAGTAGGGAGATGGGAGAAAGTTCCACAAAGTCAACCGCCACCAGTCGGGGCTTTATGGCAGAGTGGCCCAACGGAAGCCTCTCCTCAGTGCAAGACACATGAAAGCCTGCATAGAGTTTGCCAAAAAACACATGAAGGACTCCCAGACTATGAGAAATAAGATTCTCTTGTCTGATGAGACCAAGATTTAACTTTTTGGCGTTAATTCTAAGCGGTATGTGTGGAGAAAACCAGGCACTGCTCATCACCTGCCCAATACAATCCCTACAGTGAAACATGGTGGTGGGAGCATCATGTTGTGGGGGTGTTTTTCAGCTGCAGGGACAGGACGACTGGTTGCAACTGAAGGAAAGATGAATGTGGCCAAGTACAGAGATATCCTGGAAGAAAACTTCTTCCAGAGTGCTCAGGACCTCAGACTGGGCCGAAGGTTCACCTTTCAACAGGACAATGACCCTAAGCACACAGCTAAAATAACAAAGGAGTGGCTTCGGAACAACTCTGTGACCGTTCTTGACTGGCCCAGCCAGAGCCCTGACCTAAACCCAATTGAGCATCTCTGGAGAGACCTGAAAATGGCTGTCCACCAACGTTCACCATCCAACCTGATGGTGAACGTTGGTGGTACTGGAGAGGATCTGCAAGGAAGAATGGCAGAGGATCCCCAAATCCAGGTGTGAAAAACTTGTTGCATCATTCCCAAGAAGACTCATGGCTGTACTAGCTCAAAATGGTGCTTCTACTCAATACTGAGCACAGGGTCTGAATACTTATGACCATGTGAGATTTCAGTTTTTCTTTTTTAATAAATTTGCAAAAATTTCTACATTTCTGTTTTTTTCTGTCAAGATGGGGTGCTGAGTGTACACTAATGAGAAATAAAATGAACTTTTTTGATTTTGACAAATGGCTGCAATGACACAAAGAGTGAAAAATTTAAAGGGGTCTGAATACTTTCCGTACCCACTGTATACCATTTAAACCTGCAAAATATGGTATAAAGATCTGGGCTGCCTGTGATGCCACTTCCTCATATGCTTGGAACTTGCAGGCCTACACAGGAAAACCTGATGGAAGAGCCCCTGAGAAGAATCAAGGAATGAGAGTTGTCCTGGACATGACTCAAGGACTCAGTGGATACAACATCATGTGAGATGGGACTGATGTGTTGTACAGACCTTGCTTTGTTTATACATTTGTTGAATTTTGTTCTTATATATTTTGATTATAATTGATTTTCGTTCTTTATTACATTTTATTTAAAAAAAACGAACAAAGACAAGCAGCAATTTTTTTTCATAAATGTGGTCTAACAGGGAAAGGGAAAATTATTAAACATGTATGTTGTTTATATTGCTTGTAATTGGGAAGAAGTAAGGCTGTGTTGAGTATTTTAACCCTCTGGGGTCTGAGGGGGTTTTTGGGGCCTGGACAAATTTTGACATGTCCTGACATTTGTGCTTTTTTCAGTGTTTTTTAAACATATTAATGTCTAAAGTGTGATAACACTGTAATCAGCACAAAATTGGCTACAATAATATGTGAGCAGCAAGTTTATACATTATTGTGTTTTTGAGAAAAAAGTGTTTATGCATGGTTAGTGAAAAACTACAATTTTTTACTCACTGAAATAAGACCATAAAACACAAACAGGACATTGGTTCACAAGACTTTGGAGACCAGCATGTTGTAGGCTAAAGTGTTTACTTCAGAGTGCTGTGAATGTCATCTTGTTCACACATTCACAGTAAACAATACACTGATTTAAATTTTCTAAGACACCTTTTGTCCAGAAAGGCCATATGCAAGAGGGTGTGTCTGAGGATGAATAGTCATGTGATTTACCTGAGAACACAAAAGACGCACTGAACGACCAGACAAAGCCGCGCATAATGAGCCTTTCAGTCAATGTAGATGGGACGGATTAGTGCAGCACAATACAACACAATGAGGAGCCAAACGATCCTCATTTGAGTTAAAATCAGTGTTTTTACTCTCAGGACAAGCTAAACTATTTGTCTCTGTGTGGAATATAAGGAGCGCCGCTTCACGTGCGTAACGCGCCATCATCCAAACGCGCCGAAAAAGTGAGTAAATTCTATGATGAAGTTTGATATTTGTGTCATTTCTCGGGGGCGTGCACATATTTACCTGGTTCACCTGAGATTATTTACATGTGAACAGTGGACAGTGTACAAGGCGGGACCGCATTACCTGTAATGAGGTGAGACAGGAAAAAACGGACTTCTCCTTACGTTCATACGGATTAAATAAAAAGTGATGATTTGTTTTTGACTTGAATTGTTTCACTCAAAAGAAAACATTTCAAGCTTTCTAGCCATATAATTCTTATTTTTATGAGCCAAGTATTCGCTGAGATTCTGGTTGTTTTATTTATGCGTCTGTGAAGAGAAATGGCAGAGACAGAAAAGTCCGAGAGCGCACCCTGTCGGCTTTCTTTATTTAAAAAAAGTACAACGTTTTGTTGTTATTATGATGGTATACCACTAAAACTAGACCCTTTACAGATTTGAATGATATACTTCTTTTATCTGTACGATCAGAATTGACGGAGTAATTTAAGTTTGCTTCGGCCTTATCAGAAAAAGATGCGTCAAAACGCGCCGGCACGTGCGTCGACCCCAGAGGGTTAACATAAAATTGCTTGATTGTGTTGAATTAAAAACCCTAAAAAATATGCGGGTCCACCAGACCCACGAATACTGGCTGATTAACAAAAATATGAACACCATACAAGGGTTAAACACACATAGTAGCTCACATTTACATATAGACTAACCTCTAATTCAAGCTCAATAGTTGCATTTGTTCTGCTGCCATTCAAGATAATTCTAGGATGTCTGACACATGCACAGATGCTAGAAGTAAACATGTCACATCCCCAGCCCCGCCTGAAGTTACAGATTCCAGACCTGTGGAAGCAGGAGGGTTGCAAAGAAGTGAAAGAGTCAGAAACTCTAACAGAAAAGGGAAGAGAACTTCAAGAGATAAAGGGCATACAACGTCGGTATAGAATGATCTACGAGAAATGGAAGTATCATGTAAGACTAAGCAAGGAAATATTGTCAGATGAGGCCTCTAAAGACAAGCTGAATGCTCTAATTGAGAACATAGAAGGCAGCTGTTCTGAGTTAAATGCTATTTATGAAGAGCTACGTCAAGTACAAACCCCAGAACAAAATCAGCGACGTAGAATTGATGCATGCATATCGCTTTCAGGATTCATTGTTGGAAGAGCACAAAGGCAACGTGAAGGACATGCAGCAAATGAAGAGGAAGAACCTTGGCCTGACGTTGGATCGATCTTGGACTCAACAGGCTCCGTATCAAGATCACGGTCTCATCAATCAAAATGCAGTTCAACCCATTCTAGCATTCACTCAGTCAAAAGAAACGAAGCTGTAGCTGAAGCTGCTGCATCTCAGGAAGTTTTAGCAATGTTGGAGGAACAAGAAAAGGAAGCAGCAGAACTTCAAAGGCTAGAGGTCGAAAGCAGGCAATGTTTAGCACAATTTGAATTTGAGGACTTGGCTAGGAAACAAGCAATGCAGGACAAGCAAAGAAAGCTTGAACGCTTAGAAGAAGTGAAGAAGTTGAATGCTGCCAGAGCGCGAGTAAAGGTCTATGATGAAGTGGGAGGAAATTATAATGTAATTGATTCGCAACATGATGCTGAATCAGCTGGAGAACTTCAAGTTCCTACTTTCACAAGTCTTCCATTTATTCCTCAGTCTCTGCCAGCCACGATCCAAAGGCCCCATGCCTTAAGTCCTCCATTTGTTCCTCAGTCTTTGCCAGCCACGACCCAAGTGCTTCAAGCCTCAAGTCCTCCATTCACTCCTCATCCCTTAGCAGTTACAAGTCAAGTTCGTAAGGCCCATTCTCTGCAACAGGCATATCAAACTCCTTCAGCGTCAGTGTTTATGCCGCAGTTACAAAGTAGCTCTGACTTGGTCAGCGCATTAGCAGAAGCTATGAGTGACCGATTCTTGTGTTTACAGCGACACCGGTTGTCGATAAGGTAGAGTGAAACTTTGTGGATCGGAGTGGGTCGCTGAGTCTGCAGCCCGCCACTTTTCTTTTTGGAGCAGCAACAGGTTGAGCCACAGTTCATAGTCCTGCAGGTGGAGTGACGCTACAGCCTGGCCACTGCATCTTCAGGAGGATTCCACAGCATCTGACTCAAACTCGGGGTGCGCGTGGAGGATGCGGGCTGTTTCATCTCAAAGGTGATGTGGGCTGTGTTTTCCTACCATTAAACTTTGATGATTTGTTGCTGAAACGTCAGGACACCGCACCACCCGCCGAGGTGGAGCGTGAGTAGGTCGCTGTTTGTATTACTGATGTTACTCGACTCCTGTTGATCCAGTCCGGAAGGGTGGGAAGCAAATTTCTATGCTAAGTGGCTAGCTGATGGTTGCTTATAGCTGTAGTAGTAGTAGTGAACTCTGACTCTGAGAGTGTTCTTCTCCTACTCCACCTCCTGTTGAAACCACTCCGGAAGGGAGGCAAAACATATGTCTATGCTTATGCGGTCGGCTGATGCATGGTACAAGTGACTCTGATACTTGGTCTTCACAGATAAGCGAGTAAGAACAGTGATGTGTTATTTCTCGGCTTCAGAAGATTGCGGTTGTTCAGCTTAGATATTGCTGGTGGTGGTTGATCAGCTGTAGCACCTGCTGCCGCTGCTGCTGTGCTGCTACAACAGATGCTAGCACACCGGCCAGTGCTGATAAACGGTCCTGGTAAACCAAGCTGGTTAGAATTATTGACAAATCTCTGTGCTGCAGTGAAAGCACAATGACACAAACTCACGCGTCTAGAATCGTATGTCACATGCTGTACCGTTTTAGCCGACTGCAAACAGACGCACAAAACTCTGTATTCTACTCTCTCTAACAGAAAATGGCAGGGTGTGATAACCTGTATGGTGGGGCGTGCTGGTGGCGTATATTGGCTCAACAACAATGAGGGCAATGACAACATGATCACTTCTCACGCTGGGCTGCTGAAATGCGTACCAAAAACACACAGTTAATGAACCATGTTGAACATCCATCCGCCACCAAAGACAGAATATCTCATGCCCTCATTAAGCACCACAGATTTTGAAAGATGGGCTGAAAACACACGCCAAAGTTGTGACAGCTCAAGAGAAAATTGCCTTCTTCCACAGGGCGGTGTGGCTAAACGCCCTGCTCTGACGTCTGATGCCCCCGGTGTTGCAGTCATTGTTCAGCAAGAAAACAATCAGAGGGCTGTGTGTGACATTGCAGATGATGATGATGATGAAGTATCTGATGATGCTGGTAATGCTGTTTCACAGCCTGCTTGTCTGATGCATGTCACTAGTCCTACATACGAGCAGGGACAGCAGGCCCTAGTACCTGATGCGATTCCATATGATCATTGTGTGCTATATGATGATGATGATGATGTCGCTGGTGCTGCTCATGTTCGTGACGCTGATGCTGATGTTGATTCAGAGTCTCCTTGACAGCTGCAGGGGCAGCAGGCCTCTGTGGCTGGTTCACTGATCTCAGACCCTCCTCTGACAGATGGGTCTACTGTTAACACCCCCTCCAGTCCTAATGGTCTTCAGCATGGCGCTGGTTTAATCACAATCAGGGATATTCCGGCATTTGATGCTTTAGAATTGAGACAACCCATACACTTTAGGGAAATTGACATAGATACTCACCCTGAACAGATTCCTGCGCTTGTTAGGGAACGTCTAACCGGTGTTATAGATAGGGCTATTGAAGTATCGCGGGCTGGTAGTGTACTGAATGTCGTGTTGAGGGGGCCCTCCCTGATTAGTGACGTGCAGGCGGTCTTGAGGACCAGTAATGGCTATGACGTCGACGCCTTTGTTGATGAAGTTGCTCAAGCGATCCAGAGCAATGATGATTCATTGTCAGACGGGGACCTGGAGTTTGTGGTCAGTGTGGCGCAAGAAGGGAGGGGTGGAGGCACACGGCTCAAGCTGGGAGGGTGCCTTATAGTGAAATTCTGGCTAGGAAGGGAAAGCATTTGTATGATCCTGATAATGACGCCTCAGACAACAATTTATGTTTCAGTATGTGTATTATCAGAGCCGAAAATCCCTCAATGGGGGCTCTGGAAATATTACACAGAGCTAAAGAACTACAGGAATCTGTAGGTCTTTCCACCAAACAGCTGGTGGGTTTTAGTGATGTCACTAGATTTGAGAGGGAAATAGATGCAAAGATAATCATTTTTCATCACGGCGGAGCTGGTGCTGGTGCTGTTAGAAAACGGCCAATCTGCTTCCAGACACACGGAACCCCACACCCGCGCACCGTGTGGCTGTATCTACACGCTGAGCACTATTACCCGATAACCAACCCAAAAGGTTTTTTTTGGCGGCTCGTATGTCTGTGAACTCTGCTATAACACATACGAGACACCCTTACTGCATAATTGCCTACACAGGTGTAATGTATGCTTCACCACATGTGAACAGCAATCAGGCCCCACAATCAAATGTGATCAATGCAAGCGCATTTGTAAATCAATGCAGTGCTTCAACAATCACAGATTACCTGACCCTAAACACAACATGATTCCCTGCGCTACAGTTAAATATTGTGAGGAGTGCGGAAAAATCTACAGGATCTGTAAACAGAGCCCCAGCCACAAATGTACAGCCCCGCGGTGTAGGCACTGCGGTGCTCTTAGAGGGGGGATGGTACATCAGTGTTATATCCAGCCGCTTCCGCCTAAAGAGGAAGAGGAGGAACCCTCTGAAAAAATACATCCTGTATGACTTTGAAACCAGATACCATGACGGGAGACATGAAGCAAATTATGTCTGCGCCATGGAGATGGATGAAAAGGCTGACCCGTACCCGTTTTGTTACACAGGGGTTGGTTGTGTGGCTGAATTTATCAGCCAGTTTAGACGCAAAAAGTACAAGGGGTACACATTCATTGCGCACAACGCGGCTGGTTTTGACAGTTATGTCGTGCTTGAGTATCTTGTGAGACAATGCATTACTCCCTTAGTCATCATGAAAGGTAGTCGAGTCATTATGATGTATGACGAGGACTACAACCAGCGCTGGATCGATTCATACAGCTTTCTGCCTATGAGTCTGGCTAAGACACCTGCAGCATTAGGCTTTGAAGAAATGGCCAAAGGGTACTTTCCTCACAAATTCAACACTGTTGAAAATGAGTTTTATGAAGGTCCCTACCCCACACCAGAGCATTATGGGTATGACAAGATGCCTCAGAGTGAGCAGGTGAAATTCATGCAGTGGTATGATGGAGTTAAAGATGGTACTTTTAAAATGCAGGCTGAGCTGGCTTATTATTGTCGAAATGATGTTGCGGTGTTGCGCAAGGCCTGCAAGATTTACCGCACAGCTTTCATCCAGTGTACCGAGACTGACCCTTTTGTGTTCACGACTCTGGCATCAAGTTGTATGGGTGTTTTTAAGAAGCTCTTCCTGCCTCAGGACACACTGCCCCTCACCTATGATGGGATGTATCTGGAGTGTAATAAAGCTTTCTCAGATGTGTCTGTGCAATGGCTCGAATACCGTGGCCTATTCTGAAAAGAGGGTGATCAGACATGCTCTGAGAGGTGGTGAAACAAGATTGGGTCCTACTGTGTTGACGGATTTGATGATGCCTCAAACACATGTTTTGAATTTGCAGGCTGCTATTACACAGGTGTATAAAATGCTACCCAGAATCCGCAGCCGAGAATAATGTCGGGCTGTACGCACAGTTTAACAACAAAGTTGAAGCTCTGCGGGACCGTCATGGTGTCAGTGTGGTTGTGATGTGGGAGTGTGAGTGGAATCTGATAAAGCAGACAGATCCAGACGTCAGGGCCTTTCTTGCAGACTACAAGAAGCCTGAGCGCCTGAATCCTAGGGATGCACTATTTGGCGGGAGGACGAATGCTATGAAGCTCCTGCATGTGACTGAGTGTGCAGAGGGAGAAAAAGTACATTACTACGATTTCACGAGCCTGTATCCCACCGTGCAGGCTAAGAAAGATTATCCAATTGGCCATCCCGAGATAATTGTAGGCAATTTTGACAGCATTGAAAATTATTTTGGCTTTGTCAAGTGTACTGTTCTCCCCCGTAGAGGCCTGTACCATCCTGTTTTGCCATACAGGTCCCATCACAAGCTCATGTTCCCCCTCTGTCGCAAGTGCTGCGAGGAGATGAATCAGGACACTGTCTGCAGTCACACCGACTGTGAGAGACAGCTGACGGGGACGTGGGTGTCCTTTGAGCTTGAAAAGCTATTGAGAAGGGCTACCAGCTTGTGTGCATTGATGAAGTGTGGCATTTTTCCGAAAAAGTCTAACACATTATTTCGGGAATATGTTAAAACCTTTTTGAAATGTAAACAGGAGGCCTCTGGGTACCCCAAAAATGTCAAGACAGAGGAGGAAAAGCAGGAGTATGTCCGGGACTACGAAGCCCATGAAGGTATAAGACTAAATCCTGACAAGATCATGGTCAATAAAGCAGTCAGGAGCTGTAACAAGCTTCTGCTAAACTCATTGTGGGGGCGTTTCAGCATGAGGACCAACATGGGCACGTGTGAGTTGATCACTGAGGCTGAGCGATTCACAGAGCTAATGTTTAGTGATCATTTTGATGTCAGACAGTTTTGCTTCATATCTGATGAAGTAGCCATGGTTCAGTGGCGTCATAGTGATGACCGAGACGGCAGGGCCAGTGATGTGAATGTGTTTATTGGTGCTGTGACAACTGCCCATGCCAGACTGATGCTCTACGATCTGTTGGACAAGTTGCAGGAGCGTGTGCTGTACTGTGATACTGACTCTGTCGTTTTCACATCTAGACCAGGCGAGTGGATGCCGAGTCTAGGCCCTTACCTAGGTGACTTGACAGACGAGCTGTGTGATGGTGGTGGTGACAGGGAGGATGATTTTATTACAGAGTTTGTCTCAGGCGGACCCAAATGCTACGCTTATCATACTCAGAGAGGGAAGAGACATGTGAAATGTAAAGGGGTGACTCTGAATTCAAATAATGCATCTGTTGTGACCCAGGAGTCTCTAGCCGGTCTTGTTAAATCATTTGTGGCTGATCAGCGATCAGACAAGCACATCATCACAGAGACTGACACCATCAGACGTGATAAGAGAAAGTTCCATTTGCAGAATGTCAGTGTCTCAAAGAAAGTTCGTGTAGTCTACAACAAACGCAGGGTCCTGCCTGACTACAGAACATCTACGTCTAATTCACCCTTTCAGCCTGATCATAAGCGGCCCCTCCAATAGTGGGAAGACTGTCTTTGTCAAAACGCTCATTGAGAATGCACAGAGTCTCATCTCACACAGAATTAATAATATTGTCTATATCTATTCATGCTGGCAGGCAGCGTACGATCAACTCCTAAAGATTATTGACATAAATTTTGTCAACGGTCTGCCTGCGTCGCTGTGTGATGATGCCCTTTTGCCTCCAGATAAAAACAACCTCCTGGTTATTGATGATTTGATGAATGATGCCAGTGGTAATTTGGAGGTGCAGAATGTATTCACGAAATATGTGCATCACAGAAATCTCAGCTGCATCTATCTAGTACAGAATTTGTTCATACAGGGTAAAGCCAGCCGCACTATCAGTTTAAACACCAATTATCTGGTTTTGTTCAAAAACCCTCGTGACAGATACCAGGTGTCATTGATTGCACGTCAGATGTACCCTGGTAATACAAAATACTTTTTAGAGGCGTTCAGTGACGCCACAAGTGCGGCATACGGCTACTTACTAATTGATTATAAAGCAAAGACACCTGACCATCTGAGGCTTAGAACAAACCTGCTCTCTACCCAGCAGGTTGTGTACATCCCCAGACGGGGTAAGTGACAATGTCTCACCGTATGCGTAGAAATCTACCATTGTTGGAGCTCCTCTATAAATCACCACCGAGGCAACGCCGGGCCATCATAAACAGCTGTGACAAGGACTTTATTACCGCTCTGTGTGAGATTGCCCTCAATGTGTTAAAGGGGAATATTCCTCTGAGCGACAAGCAGTATACACAGCTGAAGAAATGTAAATCGGTGATCAGACGGGTAGCTGACAGGAAACTATCAGGCATCAGGAAGAGGAAGCTTATCAATCAGTCAGGAGGTTTCCTCATCTCGCTGTTAGGAGCAGCCTTACCTGAAATCATCAGCCTCATCGCCAATAGATAGATATGGAGCATGCTCAGAAAATGTATCTTGTACCGCATCAACAGCTGGAGATGTTAAAGCAAAACCATGCCAACGGTAACATAAGGCAGGCTGCTCAGAATGACCTTGACCGGGAGATGACTGCTGTTTTATATGACCAAGGGCTTGATGTGCATGAGAAGGCCAAAAAGTACACCGCGATTCTACAGAGGTACCTTGCACTTGTGAGACAGGGGGAGCGTGAAAAGAGTGTGTTGACTTTGTCACTGCCACCTCCCGTGCAAGGGTCTGCAGGAGATAGTGATGGTGGTGATGAGAGTGTGGGAGCGCCCAGCGATGAGAGCAGGGTGCATGATTTGGTGGCTGATGAGGTGTTGAAACATGTTCCCAAGAGACAGAGAAAAAATGCAGAGCACATCATGTCTGCACTGTCTAGATCACCAGATGTGTTTTCATGGACAGCCCAGGGTGAGGTTAGAATCAACAATCAGACGATCAGAGGCTCACACTTATACGATTTAATTATAAGAGTCACTGCACCCCATCGTGTCTCAGGGTCTCTGACTCCTCACGGTTGGGAGCAGTTTCTAAAAACACTTGCAGATCTGAATGTGCCAATATCAGCAGTACCAAACACCCTGGCACGACGGGTCCTACAGGAGTATAAGACAGGTAAAGATGAGCTAGACTCTAGCTCCTCATACACCAGTGTAAAGAAAAGCAGAACTATCACACCATCACCAAGGCCCCTAAGGGCTGCACGTCACAAACATTCCTCTGGGCCCTGGGCTCAATACTGACTCTTCTGCCCTGTTATTTGTAATGATGGTGATGATCTGACATATTGAATGTGTTTGTAATAAATTCCTGATATGGTGAATGTATTTTTGAAATGTTTTCTGATCTGTTGAATGTATTTTTGAAATGTTTTCTGATCTGTTGAATGTATTTTTTGAAATTCAATTCAATTCAATTTTTATTTGTATAGCGCCAAATCACAATACAAATCATCTCAAGGCACTTTACAAAAACTAAAACTAAAAACCCAACAATTCCCTTATGAGCAAGCACTTGGCGACAGTGGAGAGGAAAAAACTCCCTTTAACGGAAGAAAAAAACCTCCAGCAGAACCGGGCTCAGTTTGGGCGGCCATCTGCCTCGACCGGTTGGGGTGAGTGGATAGAGCAGAGAGAAAAGAACAGCAACAATAAACAACAAATAGACACTGCAAGTTGGTGGGGCCAGTAACTGCACATCAGCGATAAACAGCTCCAGGACCAGGGACACCTGCAGAAGGTACAGAGAGAGAGAGAGAGAGGGAGGGAGAGAGCACAAACTAGGGGAGAGAGAGAGCACAAGGTTAGTAACATTCAATGGTGGAATATACATGAGGTGGGAGAGAAGGGGGGGGGGAAATGTTTCCTGACCTGTTGAATGTGACCCATAATAAATTTTCTGACCTGGTGAATGTATTCACGAAATATTTGTTGTCCTACTGTATGTGTTTTTGAAATATTTTCTGACCTGTAATAAATTTTCTAACATTTTGAATGTATTTCTGTGTACAAGGTCTTTATTTTATCTCATTGTTAAAATAAAAACACACCACAAATCAATATACAACAATATCATTTATTATCATCTCAGAAATACACATTGAATACATTTAAACATGCAGTGTACTGGCTCATTACACACACTATCTTTAATATCATTTATTATCATCTCAGAAATACACATTGAACACATGTAAACTTGTTGTGTACAGATGCAGGTCTAATTCCAGCGACAAAGCTTGAGACCTTCTGGTCATTGCGAGCCAGGTTGCTGCCATATTTTTTAATAAAATTGCTGTAGCTCATGCCTTTCTGGATGTGGCTCAAGAAAAACAGACAGTGCTCCCCACAGGTCACAGAGAAGGGCGCCTGAACCTGACTAAGTGAATAAAGCACTCTGCTGGCGTTTTTCAGGAGAAACCGACCAATATGGGTATTGAATCTGTCTGGGGCGTGTCCGAAGCTGTCAAAAAAATATGCTTGCCGACCACTTGTCAGATATATGGCCACCCAGTGCTCTCCGGGTAGAAGGATCGGTGTTTACAATCAGAGCGGCAGGACGTTTGGTTATTTTGAGCCTGGTCAGATGGTCACAGGGCTTCACGCCCACAAAATAGGTTCTGTCGCCAATTATCTTTTTAGCAGCACCAGTCAATTCGATAGTGTTCATGTCTCAATAATAATCCACCAACACCTGTCTGCTGTTTGACACTTCAATAACTGAATCGTAGACTGCATAACAGATTAAGTTAACGGTGCGTGCCAGGGGAGTCCTGAATCTCACTTCCAGTCGGACATTTCCGGTTTTGATTAAAGACACATTTCCCCCACTCCCGCCATCAGGCTCCAGGTTAAAGCAGAACAGCGCATAGCCCTGGCCAAAATCTTCCCGCATGATCGACAGCGACCTGTCTTTAAGATGTCGCCCGGTTGTCTGGATTAGCGGGTAATATTCACGCACGTACTGACCCCGGGGGAAGTGGGGCTGAAACGCCTTAGCGGGGTGGGCCTGGCCATCAGCATAGAGACACAGGTACTCTAGGTCCATATGTTCAAAATTAAATGGGTTTCTGGTGAAACTCCCTGTGAACCCTTCATTGTCGACGAAACCCAGGATGACAAATTTAGGAATCTGACCCAGATATAGATTGTCCTGCCAGCACACCCGGGTTCCGGGAGGAATCGAGTGTGTTTTCAGCGCTACTCTGTTGACGCTGTATTTGGCATTTGTGTGTTGTAACACACGGCTGTGTGCGAGTTTTATCTGAGGTGACAGTGTGACCTTTTTCACAAAAAGACTGGCGCTCAGGATTTTAACACAGAATTGCGTATTGGGCGCGGCCATCAGGCAGAATTCGTCTTTCGCCCTTATGAATTTCATGGAAATGTCGAGTCCGTTTAGCAGGAATTTTTCCTGAAAAAACAGGTCCACATGTACCGGTGCAATTAATTCCACAATCCTGCTGTTTTCTGTATAGCGGCCTCTGGCCCCTAAGCCCCTGTTTTCACCGTCCAGGGTATGATTATTCATGTGGCCGCTGGTGTCCTTAACAAATAGCGCGGTGCTGAACTGGGATTTCAGGGTATCCCGGCCATAATTGATCAAGCATTCAATCACACCCCTATAAGGATATGTGTTTGATGCCTGGGTGATTAACCTGTCACCCAGCATCACATCCACCTGCGAAAACAGTGTACATCCTGGATAATTCACAAAGCCCACGTCTACACCATTTCCAATGTTTGTCCCGTCTGGATTTGTGATTTTCACGCGTAAATACAAATGAGTATCATTTAGATCCAGGTAATCTTCCCCGCTGCATGAGATGAAAAAATCAATAGGCGAGTTGTCGTTGATCGCAGAGACTGGGGGGATTTCAATGAATGTATGTTTTTCGATGCTCGTTTGTGTACATGGCACCGTGAACAGATCCAGCTCAGTCTTTACACATTCAGCGGACTGGTTGTGAATGAGCGACATTGTTAAAATATGTCTTTACTCGCGCTTCTGCTGTTAGATCTCGATCTGCGCCGCTTGACAGCTGGAGCCTTTCTGCCCCGTCTGACCGAGCCACTAGCTGTTTTACGCGCCTTTTTGCTCTGACTGTGAGCTGTAGCCGGCTCCCCAGGAGGTCGTTTAAGGCTCCGTGGGGTATACACAGCAACACCTCCCCCCTCCTGCTTCCCATTCATCAGCTTGCGTGAAATATTACTCATTACATCTCCTGCAATATTAGCCGCTGCTGATTTTAAATGTGGCTTTGCGAGGTTAAAACCGTTTCTGAGCAGAGGAACCGCCCATCTAAACAGGTTCCGGAATAATCCGCCGAGCCCGTTCCCGTATTGGGTGTGGGCCCCCGCGAACCCGTGCAGCTCTCCACCGGCCTGATTCTGATAATATCTCAGCAGCCTGTCACCGTTATCGGGCGTGTACGGGCACCTCATCATGGTCTCACAGGGCGGAAATGTAATTTCACGATAACCTTTCCAAAGAGAAACGGGACGTGTTCGTCCTGGTCGTTTTTCAACGACAGCTCTATGCAATCGATCCGGTGTTTGGCGAGGCGTGTATAGTCTGGCTTGTCAAAGTGGACTGTGTGTATTTTCCCTCGTTTCTCCGCTGTTATATTAACGCATCTGAGTAATGGTGCACACGTGTCACCCACCAGCTGATGTTCGATAATATCTGAATATACAAAGATATTATACAATCCTGCATGGATATCCGCAGGGTGTGGTGCTGTGAATATTCTCACCCAGGTTGGGATACTATGGGCTGCTTCATCCGGATCAAACCCCAGTATCCTAGCAAGCCGGCCTTTAAATTTCAGCACCAGGCCTTCAGCACCAGATATTTGGACTCTGTGTGAAATCTGATTGTAGCGCATTTTTATAAACATAGTGCCTGCGTCTAGCGCACACGCGTTGTTGAATTCTTGTGCTATTCTGTCCACACTGTCATAATGTCCTACAGGAATTGTGATCATATTTTCCTTCCCGGTTCTTGGTGCTTTTATCAAAATAGATGCGTCATCTTTGGGGAAGCTGCGCCACGTCGCGGGGTACTGTATTTCTGAAAGCCCCACTTCATACGTGTCGTCCAGTTGTATGTACCCTGTAACACCAAATCTTGTTGTTGGGATATAATTTTGTCGATGCATTACTTGGGAGAGTTACATGGAAGCTTGCAGCCCGGCGCTTCTCCATGCTGACACTCTACTGTTTACAAATGTTCCTTTTGATCCTTCAAGCCTCTGATCACAGTAGGTGTTAATCCACCTCTCCCCCCAGGTTTTGATAGTTGACAGTGCTGTAGGGTGATGGCGCCGGGGCGCTCTTGATTACAGCGTGACCGTACTGTCCTATGGTGCTTATCTCTCTCTCTCAGATGTTCTGGATATCTCTGCCATCCACCCAGGTGTTAAATTTCTCGGGCCATCCAAGCCATTTTACTAGAAACTTGCCACGGTGTCTGGCTCTTATTTCCTCTATCTTATAGGGTTTGTCTGGATCTACAATCACCGGCTGCAGCTCCTCCTGATAAAACCCCCCTTTCACAGACTCGCCAGATAAATCCTGAAGTGTGTAAACAGCGGGGGTTGTCGGTCGGCGTCCTTTTATAGTGAAAATTTCATCTGTGAATGTCTGATGATACCCCTTCCTGAACACCCCTCTATGTTTTAAAATCCTTACTGTGTCGCCTATCTCAAATTTGAATGGTAGCGGGCGGATTTCATCCTTGGTCCTGTACAGCGTCTTGATCACCTCTTTCTCATTTTCTCTATTCACAGATACTGGGGTTCTTTTAATTGACCTGTGATATGCCGAGTTATATGCCCTCACCAGATCGTCTATTTTATCAATATATCTTCGTGAATTAACATCTGTTAAATAGCGCCACATCCGCCCTTTAAACGTTCTGTTAAACCTCTCCACGACGCTGGCTTTAGTTTCGTTATATGTAGAGAAAAGTACAATGTTGTGCTTTTTCAACAACTGTTTAAAGTGACGGTTGTGAAACTCTGTCCCATGGTCAGTCTGCAGCCTAAGTGGCACTCGTCCTTCATTCAGTATGCTCTTATATGCCTCGGCTACAGCAGGCCCGCTCTTTGATGTTAGACAGCGAACCCAGGCATATTTTGAAAATACATCGATGCACATTAATAGATAGCGCACTTTATCGTTTTCTGCAGCATATTCGCTCATGTCCACAAGATCGCACTGATGCTGTCGGTCTATCCCTCCTGCCAACACTCGCCGCCTGGGGAAATTTTTCCTGCTGGGTGCGTGTAAACTGTATGCATCTTGTCCCCATAGATATTTTTTGACATCAGATAATGCAGGATTAGCCCTTACGTCTGATCTAACTGCATTGAGCAGCTTATTAATACCCGATAGACCACCGGGGTGGGATGGATCATGATAAATTCTGTGCATCACCCCCTCCATCGTGTAAAATAATGACTAGTTTCTTTTCAAAGCTCATGTTTTTTATTCACAATCATCAGCATGGAACCCAGACGGTGTTAATGATTGAATACAGTAGCGTTTAATGAATACAGTGGTGTTTAATGATGGAGAGCTTCACAAATATCAGACAGTATTATATGATAAAACATACACAATGAAAGAATGAATGAACAAACATCAAAACATATAATGATGGAGAGCTTCACAGATATTTAATGAGTACAGCGGCGTTTAATGAAAAAACACAATAACAACGGATAGACTTGGTACAATGCTGTTTTCACACTACCCCTGCTGCCCAGGTGTCCACGAGGACTGACAGATTTTCAATTTCAGCAAAATTCTTGAAGCCCCAGACTTCTTCAGGTTTGATGCGTTTCTCTGAGGTCTTTTGGTTTTGCAGAATAACTTCAGCAGCCCCTGCGATCCTGGCGTTTTCGACAGCCATGCCATTCTTGCGCAGGTATGCTGAGAGAGCAGGAATGAAGCGGGCCGACCACAACCTCTCCATAACAAAGTCAAAACGACGCTCCATGAATTCTGCAGGGAACCCGTAAAGACACTCGTGGTTTTCCTGGGACAGACAGTCAACCTCGCAGGCCCGGCACCATTTCTCCCGGTCGATCCAGCATTGAGCTAACGCTCTGTACAGCAAATGCGTTACTCCATTCTCCATCATCTTTACAAAGGCCGCTGACTCCTCTTCATCTCTGGGGCGCGGCGTTGATGTTGGGTGAATCCAGCGATACAATTCCTGCTCCGCCTCCAGAGTCATGGGCCCGTCAATCTCTATTTTTTAGAAATATGAAATACAACGTTAAACACTATTGACCACACACACACACACACACACACACACACACACACACACACACACACACACACACCTGACCCCCGCATAGGTCTGCAGATTCTTACCGTCCTGTCTCACAGGCTCTGGGTCGCACCTTGCTCAGCAGGCGAGAGACACATTTCCTCAGGAAATTCCACGTCATCATAAAGCAAGCATCTCCTAACCCCACTAGCATCTGAGATACCCTCGTCCTCGCTGATTGCATTGTCAATCTTGGCCCCACCAGTCAGCCCACTGGATAAAATAGAAGTCCTTAAACCATGAGATATTGTCGCCAGACCACACCGGATAGGGGTGTATGTCCCACTCTGTATGATTACGCCGCGATACGATTTGCTCTCTGTCATCACACACTCTTATCAGAATGAAATCTGACGCGTGCGCATCAAAACGATTGGCGAATACCCTGAATAACTGCTGACTGTCAGGACTGGCCCACTGTATGACATAAGTATCGTTCTCAGCACCTCGGTGGTTGAGATCGGTACATATCTCAGTGCGAAATATCATCCAGTCCTCCACAGTCATAGCCCGCGACCCTCCCTGACCCCACCGCTCCCCGGTACACACATTTTCCCCGAGAAACACTACCCTCCCCTCACTATATTTAAACTCGTAAACATACCCTAGCGAACCCTCGTACAGCCAAACACGGGGGCCTGCAGCATCGTCAGACACATGCCTTCTACGACGTTTGATTGGCGCGCCAGGAATGATCGCGGGACACGTACCTAGGTCACACGACGCATGCGCGCTGTCACCGTTTCCGTCGACACGCCCGCCGTTTCCGGCGACGCGCCCACCGCCGCATCCGCCCCTGATAACGACGTCACTAGAGATTCCGCTGCTGCCCATGGTTGCTCGAAGTCGAACTTAGATAAAATCATACTGAATGACCTACATACACCTACATTTATACAACGTAACTGACACATCCCATGAGTAACGTCATGACCAATAGGAAAATCGCGCCGCCCGGTGGGTGGGGAGCATGAGGACGATTTTATGGTTTATTATCTTTATGACTGCCATAAATAACGGCCATAAAAAGTGACCCCCCTTAATAGCCCCCCGCCACATAAACCATTATATACTACTCCTGACCTACCCTCGACCCAGCATTATGTACAATTTTGAATATTATGCAAGAGCTTCAGTTCTTTCTTTGTGTTGATTGGTCCTCTCCTGAGACTTCCTCGACTCATACGTTGCTGTTGCCAACTTCTGCCACTCCTGGGTATGGTTTCTGCTCCTGAGACAGACACTCACAAACACAACCCACATCCAGTTATAACTGTTACCCTGTTCTTTAATACTGTACTTCTCCAAATCCCCTTTGACCTTTTACACTCACTTTAGTCATCACATTAGAACCTAAACTGATTCATTCATAGTGAAAGTGAGTCATTCATAGTGCAAGTGAGTCATTTGTAGTGCAATCATCAATCATCACACAGGCCTTTATTTAATCCCAACAACATGTTTATTAATTTATTCATTCAGTCATTGACCTATCCATCCATGTTGTCCAGCCCTTCTGCTGTACACTTACTACTTTATGTACTGTAATAACATGTCTTTGTTGGTTCTCTATAGTAAATGTTGCTGTAGAAATGCAACACCACACAGCCACAAAGAGGAATGCTTATTATTGTCATAATTACTCAAATGTGGATATTAAAATGTGAGTTCATTACAGCTCAATTTCACCATTTATGAGAATCACAAGATGCTGTATTGTATAGAAACTGATATCAACAAAGGGTAACCAGAGTTTGAAAATTGAAATATTACCACCTATTAAACAGTAATCTCATCAAGTGCAGATATGTTAGAGATTACAAAAGCATAATGTGGGGTCTCCGATGATTGTACTTACAGCTGACTTACAAATAAAGGCCATAAACCCATTATTATGTGGAGAATTAGAAAAAATTCTCTTCACAGAAATGAATCAAGAATGGGAGTATGATTACCCTTTTTTCTTTTTTTACTTTGTCTTTTTTAAATCACAGCAGAGGACTAATCTTTGTGGAGCCACAGACAGGCAGAATAGCAATGAGAAAAGTGTTAAATAAATGGACAAGGCAGGAGGATTGGGCAGTGACACTGTATGTGTGTGTGTGTGTGTGTGTGTGTGTGTGTGTGTGTGTGTGCGCGCGTGTAGCAGGGTCTCTCAAAGAATACCATTTTCTTTTCTTTGCAACAACCATTCTAATAAAATAGTGAGGAATCTGATGGAGTTTCTTTAATCACAAAGAAAAGGATTTGGCTTCTGCTTCCTTCTGCTAATTTATTCATTCAAAAGTCTTAATATCTGTGCAGTAGGCTAAGGATCACACAACACATGCCAAGCATTTTCCCTGCCACTCAAGATTTTTTTGGATTCATTAAAAAGGATTGAGATTAGATTTTTTTTTTCTTGAAAGTTTCCAAAATGTCAATTTTCTATCAATTTTCTTTTAGGACGACAGTTAAAATGCAATAAAAAGACTGTACTTGATGAATTCACTAAGGCAGTGTGTGTGCACGTGCACATCAGTGTGTGTGCAATGCCATGTCACTGTGGTCCAAATTTACAGTAATCATTTCTAAATGTTCCAATGTAAAATTGATGATTGCCAGAGAAAGTAACTATTAGCAAGTCTGTGTAGATTCTCAGTTATCCAGGGAACGTTATCTAGAGGTTGAGTCATGGCAGCTGGACTGTTTTCTGTTTTCTGCAGCCTCTCTCAGACTGATGAAGCCACTTTAAACGTTTCACCTTTAAAGAACTGAAAGTCCAGTTGCCATGACTCAACCTCTAGATAACTGGTAGCAAGCCAACGTTCCTGCAAAATATACTGTATATAACACTACACCCTTATGAGTGCATGACTTAGATTCAATCTGATTCTGAAAACCTCTTTTAATGATATCAAAACAAGATTTTGTTTTCTTTTCATTACATTACATTTATATTATTGTACAGTTTTCTCAGTGACCAAGCCAAAGACTTCCACCAATGATGTTCAGAGGCTGTCTGGTCAGAGAATTATTTAATAATTCACTGAACATGCAATGTTCAAGGAAACTTCAGGCAGAGAGAGTTGGGCAGTTTAGAGTAGATTTAGGAAGATCACATTGTGTTAGGAGATAGCCAGCCCTAATCGAAGATCAGATCTGGTTTTGTGGGTAGAAACACAGAACATTGTGTATTTTGTGGAACTTACACTTCCTTGGCAGAACAGAAACATATAGAAACAGCCTATGAGAGGACAAAGCTCAGATAGGAAGAACTGGCCACAGAGGCAGAGAAGCTAATACCTAGCATTAAGATATATGCTAACTCTAGCAGACCAGCCAGACCAGTATATCATCACTAAACTAGACTAGTTAGTTAAATGCTTACTTCAAACAAGCTCATTTCTGTGTGGAAAAACACACAACAAGCAGCCAATTTGACTGTTGTCTTACTATTGAATAAGCATTATCATTATCGTTCAGCTGCTCCCTTCAGGGGTTGCCACAGCAAATCATCTGCCTCCATTTAACCCTATCCTCTGTATCCTCCTCACCCACACCAACAGTCCTCATGTCCTCCTTCACTACATCCAAGAACCTCCTCTTTGGTCTTCCTTTAGGCCTCCTTCCTGGCAGCTCTAACCTCAGCATCCTTATTCACTGTCCCTCCTCTGAACATGTCCAAACCATCTCAATCTGGCTTCACTGGCTTTTTCTCCAAAACATCTAACATGAACTGTCCATCTGATGTACTCATTCCTGATCCTATCCATCCTCGTCACTCCCAGAAAGAACCTCAACATCTTCAGCTCTGCTACCGCCAGTGCCACTGTCTCTAAACCAGACAACATTGCTGGTCACACCACTGTCTTGTACACCTTTCCTTTCATTCTTGCTGACACTCTTTTGTCACACATCACACCTGACACTTTCCTCCACCCATTCCAACCTGTTTGCACACGTCTCTTCACTTCTTTTCCACACTCTCTGTTGCTCTGGACTGTTCACCCTAGGTACTTAAAATCCTCCACCTTCTTCACCTCTACTCCCTGTAACCACACCGTTCTACTTGAGTCCCTCTCATTTACACACATATACTCTGTTTTACTGCGGCTCAGCTTCATTCCTCTCCTTTCCAGAGCAAACCTCCACCTCTCTAGATTTTCCTCCACCTGCTCCCTTTTCTCACTACAGACGACAATGTCATCTGCAAACATCATGGTCCACGGAGATTCCTGTCTAACCTCATCTGTCAGCCTGTCCATCACCACAGCAAACAAGAAGGGGCTCAAAGCCGATCCTTGGTGTAGTCCCACCTCCACCTTGAACTCCTCTGTCACCCCTACAGCACATCTCACCACTGTCTTACAGCTCTCATACATGTCCTGCACCACTCAAACATACTTCTCTGCCACTCCAGACTTCCTCATACAAAACCACAGCTCCTCTCTCGGCACCCTGTCATACGCTTTTTCCAAATCTACAAAGACACAATGCAGCTCCTTCTGGCCTTCTCTGTACTTCTCCATCAGCATTCTCAAAGCAAATATTGCATCTGTGGTACTCTTTCTTGGCATGAAACCATACTGCTGCTCACAAATGCTCACTTCTGACCTCAGCCTAGCCTCCACTACTCTTTCCCATAACTTCATTGTGTGACTTATCAGCTTTATTCCTCTGTAGTTTCCACAACTCTGCACATCTCCCTTGTTCTTAAAGATGGGCACCAGTACACTTCTCCTCCATTCCTCAGGCATCCTCTCACTCTCCAAGATCTTGTTAAGTAGCCCAGTCAAAAACTTTACTGATCATCAGGACCAACTGCCATTTCATTCTTCATCCTCTTCGACGCCTTCCTCACTTCATCCTTACTGATCTTTGCTACTTCCTGCTCCACAACAGTCACCTCTTCTTCTCTGTGGTCGCTAACATTTTCCTCATTCATCAACTCTTCAAAGTATTCCTTCCATCTTTCCATCACACTTGTGGCACCTGTTAACACATTTCCATCCCTGTCCTTAATCACCCTAACCTGCTGCACATCCTTCCCATCTCTGACTGCTGCACATCCTTCCCATCTCTGTCTCTCTGCCTCGCCAACCTGTACAAATCCACCTCTCCCTCCTTAGAGTCCAACCTATCATACAAATCCTCATATGCCCTTTGTTTGGCCTTTGCCACCTCTACTTTCACCTTACGCTGCATCTCCCTGGACTCCTGTCTGTTCTCTTCTGTCCTCTCAGTGTCCCACTTCTTCTTAGCTAATTTTTTACTCTTAAGACACTCCTGATTCCACTCATTCCACCACCAAGTTTCCTTATCTACTTCCCTCTTTCCAAATGACACACCAAGTACCGTCCTACCTGATCACTTTAGCTGTAGCTGTCCAGTCATCTGGAAGAACCTCCTGACCTCCCAGAGCCTGTTTCAGCTCCTCCCTGAAAGCCACACAACACTCTTCCTTTTTCAACTTCCACCACTTGGTCCTCTGCTCTGCCCTTGTCCTCTTCATCTTCCTCACCACCAGAGTCATCCTACACACCACCATACTATGCTGTCTGGCTACACTCTCCCCAGCCACTACTTTGCAGTCACGGATCTCTTTCAGGTTGAAACGTCTGCACAAGATGTAATCAACTTGTGTGCTCCTGCCTCCACTCTTATATGTCACCCTATGCTCCTCCCTTTTCTGGAAAAATGTGTTCACTACAGCCATTTCCATCCTTTTTGCGAAGTCTACCACCATCTGTCCTTCTGCATTCCTGTCCTGCATACCAAACTTACCCATCACTTCCTCGTCACCTCTGTTTCCCTCACCAACGTGTCATTGAAGTCTGCCCCAATCACCACTAGGGATACCCTGAATAACCTCATCCATCTCACTCCAGAATTTCTCCTTCTCTTCTAACCCACATCCTACCTGTGGGGCATAACCACTGACGACATTCAACATCACACCTTCAACTTCCAGCTTCAGACTCATCACCCTATCTGACACTCTCTTCACCTCCAGAACATTCCTAGCAAAATCCTCCTTCAGGATAACTCCTACTCCATTCCTCTTTCCATCCACACCATGATAAAACAGCTTGAACCCTGCTCCTAATCTAAAGGCCTTGCTACCTTTCCACCTGGTCTCCTGAACACACAAGATATCCACCTTTCTTCTCTCCATCATATCAGCCAACTCTCTAATTTTCCCTGACAAAGTCCCTACATTCAATGTCCCTACTCTAAGTCCTACACTCCCACCCTTCCTCTTCTCTCTTTGCCTATGAACACGCCTTCCTCCTCTCCTTCTTCGACCAACAGTAGTCCAATTTCCACTGGCACCCTGTAGATCAACAGCACCAGTGGTGGTCGTTGTTAACCCGGGCCGTGACCGTTCTGATATGGAAGTCATATTTTTGATTCGCATGTTTGATTTGGCTGAAATTTTACGTCGGATGCCCTTCCTGACACAACCCTCTGCATTTACCCGGACTTGGGACCGGCACATGAAGACACTGGATTGTGCCCCCCTGTGGTTGCATTAAGCATTATCAGTGTACACCATCCATATATATATACAGTGGGTACGGAAAGTATTCAGACCCTTTTAAATTTTTCACTCTTTGTGTCATTGCAGCCATTTGCCAAAATCATAAAAGTTCATTTTATTTCTCATTAATGTACACTCAGCACCCCATCTTGACAGAAAAAACCAGAAATGTAGAAATTTTTGCAAATTTATTAAAAAAGAAAAACGGAAATATCACATGGTCATAAGTATTCAGATGTCTATTTCAATGTCTCTGGTCCTGGAGCTGTATATTGCTGATGTGCAGTTACTGGCCCCACCAACCTGCAGTGTCTATTTTTTGTTTATTGTTGTTGTCCTTTTCTCTCTCCTCTATCCACTCACCCCAACCAGTCGAGGCAGAACGCACAGTTAGAGCAGACAAACTAGTAACTGGAGAATGGCTAGGCTGGCATATACGCACACTTCTTAACAGAACATAACTATTTTTTAAGGCACTTAAAAAAACCCAAAAACCCCTTATGAGCAAGCACAAGCACAAGACAGTGGAGAGGAAAAACGTTCAGCAGAACCAGACTCAGTTTAGGTAGCCATCTGCCTCAACCAGTTTTTACTTTTCGTGTTTCTATACACAGACACCACTCTTATGTCCATTGGTGCACAATGCACTCACCTTTCGCCGTTTTTAAACCCAGACCCATGTCGGCCGAGCAACATCCTGAGAAAGAACAAAAGACTTGACCCGTACCGGCCTCCATGACGAAAACGAGCTGGAGTCAGGAACAGGCTGAGGGCACGCGCACACCGTGCTTCCCTACCCAGTATCCTGCTAGCCAACATCCAGTCTCTGGAAAACAAGCTTGACGACCTCAGGTCAGGTTCCAGAGGGACATTCTGGACTGCAACCTTCTCTGCTTCACCAAGACATGGCTGAACCCAGCAGTACCGGACCATGCCATACGAGTTCTTCTTGGTTTAATGCATGGACAGAACAATGGAGTCAGGGAAGACATGGGGAGGTGGAGTGTGTCTGATGGTGAACAACCACTGGTGCGACAGCGTGTGCGTTGTTCCCCTCTCATGCTCCTGCACACCGAATCTCGAACTTCTGACCATCAAATGTCGTACCGTTTATATTCCACCTCAAGCGGACATGGACACTGCGATATGAGACACTAAACCTACACCAGACACAGAACCAGGACGCTGCGCTTATTGTGTTGGGGGACTTCCATCAGCACATCACCTGCTCCACCAGGGGCGAAAGGACACTGGACCACTGCTACACATCGTTTAAGAGCAGCTACAAAGCACAATCATGACCAGCACTCGGAAAATCGGACCATGCCTGTATACAAACAAAGGCTGAAACAGGAAGTCCCGGTGCAAGAGGGAGGTCACATGCTGGACGGACCAATCAGTGGCTGCTCTGCAAGACGCTCTAGATGACGCAGACTGGGACATGTTCAGGCGCAGCTCTGATGACATCAACACGTTTATGGAAGCGGTTGTGGGATTTATTGGGAAGCTAACAGATGATACGGTACAGAAAACCATCATCAGGACGTTTCCCAATCAGAAGCCATGGGTGGATAAAACTATCTGCGATGCTCTGAGATCCCGCTCGGCTGCGTACAACGCGGGGCTCACCACCGGGAACATGGACGACTACAAGGCTGCATCTCACAGCGTGCGCAGAATGGTGAAGGAGGCAAAACGGCGCTACGGGAGGAAACTAGAGTCGCAATTCCAACATGGCAGCTCTAGGAGCCTATGGCAGGGACTGAGAACCACCATGGACTATAAAACACCATCCTCCAGAATGGGGAATGTGGACGCTTCTCTGGCAGACGAGCTAGACACCTTCTATGCTCGCTTTGAGGCTCCAGCTAATCACGCTAGCAGCACCAGCAGCACAAATAGCATGCACGCTGAAAGAGCTGGAGAGGTTAACATGTTCACCATCTCGGAGCATGGCGCGAGGAGGGCATTCAGGAGAGTGACAGTGGCAGCAGGACCAGATGGCATCACAGGTCGGGTTCTGAAAGCCTGCACTGACCAGCTAGCACCGGTGTTCACCGAGATATTCAACTTCTCCCTGGAACAGTCTGTAGTCCCCTCGTGCTTCAAGCAGTCCACTATTGTTCCTGTCCTGCCTCAACGACTACCGCCCTGTAGCCCTGACATCAGTGGTGATGAAGTGCTGATAAAGACTGGTCAGAGACTTCATCACTGCAATACTACCAGACACGGTGGATCCACTTCAATTTGCATATAGACAAAACCGCTCTACTGAGGATGCCATTTCACACCTCCCTTACAACACAATCATGTATAAACTTGCTGCTCACATATTATTGTAGCCAATTTTGTGCTGATTACAGTGTTATTACACTGTTAGGACGTGTCAAAATTTGTCCAGGCCCCCAAAACCCCCTCAGACCCCAGAGGGTTAAACTACACTCTCGGGTGCTAAAGACTTTCTACACCTGCACCAATGAGAACCTCCTGACAGGTAACATCACTTCCTGGTTCGGGAACAGCACCATGCAGGACCGGCGAGCCCTCCAGAAGGTGGTGCGGTCAGCTGAACTAACCATCCACACCGAGCTCCCTGACCTGCAGGACAACAACAGCAAGCGGTGTCGGACCAGGGCCAGGTAGATTGTGAAGGACCTCAGCCATCCTAACAACGAACTCTTTTCACTGTTGTGTTTAGGCAAACACAGAGAGAATGAGGAGGAGCTTCGTCTTGCAGGCCATTCGAAGTCTGAACCAGGAAACACGCACCACACCAGTAAAATTATCCTTTCTGGACCAGCACTATGAGCAGATAAGTTTTCATATCATTGATTCCCCTCAACACCCTCTAATACCGGGATATCTATGGCTCAAGCACTTGGAGATAGGACAGATTTCAGCTGTCTGCTTACCTCAAGAAGGGAACGCTCCAGAAGTGCCTGTACCAAGTGGAACCATTGCTGACGAGAATGAGGATTTCTACCAACTTCCCCCTGGTACCTTACCGGATTTGTCAGGAAGGGAGAAGGTATCTATCTGACCTTTCAAAGGTCCCCAGATGTTATTGGTTTAGGCATTAAAACATGTTGGTTAGGTTTAGGCATTAAAACATGTTGGTTAGGTTTAGGCATTAAAACACGTTGGTTATGTTTAGACATTAAAACATGTTGGTTAGGTTTAGACATTAAAACATGTTGGTTAGGTTTAGGCATTAAAATATGCAGGTTAGGTTTAGGCATTAAAACATCTTGGTTAGTTTTAGGCATTAAAACATGCTGGTTAGGTTTAGGCATTAAAACGTGTTGCTTAGATTTAGGCATTAAAACAAACAAAAAAAAACGTAAAAACATCCATTTATGTCAGTTGCTAATGCTAATTGCCTTTGCTTTGGTAAGCTCATACTGACCTATATATATATATATTAAAAAAAATAATAAATAAAAACGATAAACATCGACAGAGGCCGAAGCAACAAATCCATATACCATACCATCCATATACAGTGGGTACGGAAAGTATTCAGACCCCTTTAAATTTTTCACTCGTGTCATTGCAGCCATTTGCCAAAATCAAAAAAGTTCATTTTATTTCTCATTAATGTACACTCAGCGCCCCATCTTGACAGAAAAAAACAGAAATGTAGAAATTTTTGCAAATTTATTAAAAAAGAAAAACTGAAATATCACATGGTCATAAGTATTCAGACCCTGTGCAGTGACACTCATATTTAACTCACATGCTGTCCATTTCTTCTGATCCTCCTTGAGATGGTTCTGCTCCTTCATTGGAGTCCAGCTATGTTTAATTAAACTGGTTGGACTTGATTAGGAAAGGCACACACCTGTCTATATAAGACCTTACAGCTCACAGTGCATGTCAGAGCAAATGAGAATCAAGAGGTCGAAGGAACTGCCCAAGGAGCTCAGAGACAGAATTGTGGCAAGGCACAGATCTGGCCAAGGTTACAAAAGAATTTCTGCAGCACTCAAGGTTCCTAAGAGCACAGTGGCCTCCATAATCCTCAAATGGAAAAAGTTTGGGACGACCAGAACTCTTCCTAGACCTGGCCGTCCAGCCAAACTGAGCAATCGTGGGAGAAGAGCCTTGGTGAGAGGTAGAGAAGAACCCAAAGATCACTGTGGCTGAGCTCCAGAGATGCAGTAGGGAGATGGGAGAAAGTTCCACAAAGTCAACTATCACTGCAGCCCTCCACCAGTCGGGGCTTTATGGCAGAGTGGCCCAACGGAAGCCTCTCCTCAGTGCAAGGCACATGAAAGCCCGAGTTTGCCAAAAAACACATGAAGGACTCCCAGACTATGACAAATAAGATTCTCTGGTCTGATGAGACCAAGATTGAACTTTTTGGCGTTAATTCTAAGCGGTATGTGTGGAGAAAACCAGGCACTGCTCATCACCTGCCCTTTACAATCCCTACAGTGAAACATGGTGGTGGGAGCATCATGTTGTGGGGGTGTTTTTCAGCTGCAGGGACAGGACGACTGGTTGCAACTGAAGGAAAGATGAATGCGGCCAAGTACAGAGATATCCTGGAAGAAAACCTCTTCCAGAGTGCTCAGGACCTCAGACTGGGCCGAAGGTTCAACTTTTCAACAGGACAATGACCCTAAGCACACAGCTAAAATAACAAAGGAGTGGCTTCGGAACAACTCTGTGACTGTTCTTGACTGGCCCAGCCAGAGCCCTGACCTAAACCCAATTGAGCATCTCTGGAGAGACCTGAAAATGGCTGTCCACCAACGTTCACCAACCAACCTGACAGAACTGGAGAGAATCTGCAAGGAAGAATGGCAGAGGATCCTCAAATCCAGGTGTGAAAAACTTGTTGCATCATTCCCAAGAAGACTTCATGGCTGTACTAGCTCAAAAGGGTGCTTCTACTCAATACTGAGCACAGGGTCTGAATACTTATGACCATGTGATATTTCCGTTTTTCTTTTTTAATAAATTTGCAAAAATTTCTACATTTCTGGTTTTTTCTGTCAAGATGGGGTGCTGAGTGTACATTAATGAGAAATAAAATGAACTTTTATGATTTTGGCAAATGGCTGCAATGACACAAAGAGTGAAAAATTTAAAGGGGTCTGAATACTTTCCGTACCCACTGTATCTGACCTCAAGTCCCATTTTGTCCCTTCGAGTAGTGATATTAAATACTGTATTTTCCTTCAGATTAATACATCTGCATGTCAAAAACCTGAATTACCAAAGATGATTGTGAGGATTATTAACCCTCTGGGGTCTGAGGGGGTTTTGGGGGCCTGGACAAATTTTGACATGTCCTGACATTTGTGCTTTTTTCAGTGTCTTTTAAACATATTAATGTCTAAAGTCTAATAACACTGTAATCAGCACAAAATTGGCTACAATAATATGTGAGCTTCAAGTTTATACATTATTGTGTTTTTGAGAAAAAAGTGTTTATGCATGGTTAGTGAAAAACTAACAAATTTTTTACTCACTGAAATAAGACCATAAAACACAAACAGGACATTGGTTCACAAGACTTTGGAGACCAGCATGTTGTAGGCTAAAGTGTTTACTTCAGAGTGCTGTGAATGTCATCTTGTTCACACATTCACAGTAAACAATACACTGATTTAAATTTTCTAAGACACCTTTTATCCAGAAAGGCCATATGCAAGATGGTGTGTCTGAGGATGAATAGTCATGTGACTGAGAACACAAAAGACGCACTGAACAACCAGACAAAGACATATGAGCCTTTCAGTCAATGTAGATGGGACGGATTAGTGCAGCACAAGACAAAACAAAGACAAAACAATGAGGAGCCAAACGATCCTCATTTGAGTTAAAATTAGGACAAGATAAACTATTTGTGGAATATAAGAAGCGCTTCTTCATGTCCGTGACGCGCCATCATCCAAACGCGCAGAAAAAGTGAGTAAATTCTATGATGAAGTTTGACGTTTTATTTCATTTCTCGGGGGTGTGCACATATTTACCTGGTTCACCTGAGATTATTTACATGTGAACAGTGGACAGTGTACAAGGCGGGACCGCATTACCTTGCCGGAGGACCATCAGTGCACTGAGCTTCCCTATCCTAATAGTCAAGCAGATAGCATTGTGATCTGAAACATCACATATGCCAATTCACTGCCACCCTCTAACAGTCTTCCTTCTGCATAAAAAAATAATCAATTCGCATGTGGACCGAGTGGGGTACAAAGTATTGGGTGTAATCCCGCTGTGAGGGATATAGAGATCAACCAGACCCGTTTCCTCAAAATTAGTATTCAAAAATTTCGAAAGATGTTTTTTCTTCCTGCTTTGGCTGGTTGTGTCCAGATAATAGTTAAGTACCACACTGAAGTTCGCTTCACGATACATATCCCCTCAGTCTCCATTAAAATAGTGTTAAACAGAGCTTTAAAGAAGGATTTATCACTGCTCACAGGGGCGTAGACATTTACAAGTGTTAGGATGTTATTTTCAGCCCTGCCCTTCACTATATCTCCCTACTTTGTCTTTTATTTCTTTGTACACTTCAAATTTCATCATTTGTTATTAAAATTGCTACTCCCCTTTTATGACTTTGAGTATGAGAGCTATAATAGAGATTTGTTTATCCAAACTTTTTCAATTTCTCGTGCTCTTGCAAAGATAGTTGGGCTTCCTGCAGGAATATAATGTGCGTATTTTCTTCAGTTTTGTCATGGCTCTTTTAATTGGGTTGCCCAGACCATTCACATTATGCAACATTAATCTAAGGTTTTCACATTGCATCATTTTCTATAACTGTTACGTCACTAATGACGGAAACGGAGAGGACCCAAAGGCAGATTCAAAAACAGAGTCAGTTTATTCTAACACAAAATCACTGGAGGTCAATCCACACATAAAACTCTCCAGGTGCTCAGGCCAGTCTTTCCTGGAAGTACAGGGCGACGAATGCTTTGATCAGACTGCGTGGCTCGAAGGTGACAGGAGAAGGCACACCACAGGAACTGCTGACATGTAGGGACCTGGAGAAACAGAAAACAGGTAAGTATTCGGCTGAGCTGATTTTCTCACTGAGTGAAGCTGGCGAGAGGCTACCGCGTGTAGATAACGGGAAGAACTGGCGACGCTGGAGAGGTGAACCGGAACCTTTATTGACGATGGTGAGTAATTGGGACCAGGTGATGCTCATCAGCAGCAACTGTTCTCTTGTGGCACACCTGCAGACAATACACACAGGGAGACGGCACAACACACACTGAGGTAGAAAGGGGATGGAGACACAAGGTAATTAGGAGGACCGGTACTGCCGCCTCATGACAATAACACAGTAGGTTTCTTTTCTCCTCCCCCTTTATTCATAGAAAAATATAACGAACAGGCACAAGTATCAACAAGCAAAAATATAACTGGTATTAAAATACCTGAGATCAACTGATATTCAATAAAATTCCACTTCCAAAATAGGGTATCTCTGCTCCCCTTTAGGTCTTTAGTCCTTTTTAGTGAGGGGGGAAGCCTCACGCCCAGTGAGGGACCCTTCCTAGCACCAGAGAGCAACTTGGTCTGAGCTTCACTCATTGCAGTGCTAATATTGCTAGCTCTCTTCTAGCAGGGCTTTTAAATTCAACCAGTAATAATAAAACAAATAATAAGCAATAAAACAGCATTCACCAACATGTCATATGTGGCTACATGTATTGCTCCTTGTTGTCATTTGTTCTGATTGTGCTTTTGGGTACCTGCATGCAGCGCAGCATCAGTCCATCTTTGCATGTAAACTCTAGCAGTCGTACGCATGCTTGTCTCACTGTCTCTTTTGTTGCCAGGCCGGCCAACATGTTGCCCTGGTGACACATGTCCCAGCTGATCCATCAAGGACACTGTGTTGGCTTCGGAGCCCTCCCAGGGTTCATCCACCGAGTAGCCCCAATACTCTAGCTCATGCACAGCCTTCTCCGTGCTGTTGTAGGTCTGTGGTCCTGATTCCCAGTGGATCTGTATATTTGTGTCTGAAAGCGGATGCCATTTTCTCTCAGGATCCACTTCACCTGTCTGTACAATTGGCACTACTGCACCATGGCTGTAGTATAGACATGATCAAATGCAAGGGGCTTGTCCCACAGTTGGAGCGTCTTCTTCCAGGAGCTTTTGAGGACAGCTTCTCTAGCTTTGTGCTGGAGAAAGTTGACAATAATGGATCGTGGGGGCACATTAGCATCCGGTCTGTTGGATCTGCGTAGTTGTCCCCTCAATTCAATTCAATTCAATTCAAGTTTATTTGTATAGCGCCAAATCACAATACAAATCATCTCAAGGCACTTTACAAAAACTAAAACTAAAAACCCAACAATTCCCTTATGAGCAAGCACTTGGCGACAGTGGAGAGGAAAAACTCCCTTTAACAGAAGAAAAAACCTCCAGCAGAACCGGGCTCAGTTTGGGCGGCCATCTGCCTCGACCGGTTGGGGTGAGTGGATAGAGCAGAGAGAAAAGAACAGCAACAATAAACAACAAATAGACACTGCAGGTTGGTGGGACCAGTAACTGCACATCAGCGATATACAGCTCCAGGACCAGGGACACCTGCAGAAGGTACAGAGAGAACAGAGAGAGAGAGAGAGAGCACAAACTAGGGAGAGAGAGAGCACAAGGTTAGTAACATTCAATGGTGGAATATACATGAGGTGGGAGGAGAGAAGAGAGGGGAGGGGAAGGGAAAGGGGGGGGGGGGGGGGGGGGGAGCTCAGTGCACCAAACAAACAGTAAACAGTTCTTTACTGTGGAGTCCCCCCTCGACAAACTGTACAACTGAGCCGCCCTCCGCTCCCTCTGGGACTCCGTATATAAGCAGATTATTTCTTCTTGACCTCGCTTCTAAATCATTCACCTTATCTACCAGATTTTTCTGCTCTTTTTAATGCCCATTGGAGTGCGTTGTTCGCCACAGTAGACCATGTTTCCAGTTCTTTTTGCCCCGTGGCCTCTTCCATTTGTTTCTTTTGCTCCTGCATTGCTAGCTTGGCCGCCGTTAGCTGCTGGTTGATATCCCGTTTAAATTCACTGAACTCTGCATTCATATCTCATTTAAATTCCTCTTTAAATGTGTGTAGATCAGATTTCAGGTCTGTTTTCCAGTTACTGATCTGTTCGCTGATGTTTTTCAGGCCCACGTGTAGCATTTCTGTTGCTGTCCCATGTCTCCCTCGTGTTCATTAGCCATGTTAGCGTGTGCATCAACTTTAATCAGTTTCGTTGCATCTTGTGCTACTTGCATCCTTTTATTTCTCTTCTTGGTCCCCCCACACATGCTTCCCACAGTGAGGCTGACTTCATACAAGATACTCAGGTTTTTCTGGGGGGAAAGACTCCCTACAATTGAGAGCTCCCAACTCAGCCAGCTATTTTAATCCACTGCCTACCGGAAGTCAGCAGCTGCTGGGGAGGGCTAGCTCCTCAGGAAACCTCGCTAAGTGGATGTGGGTTCACAACACAAATGCATTGTATGCAGACACATCTAGGATATTATAAAACACAACCATTGGCCATCTCCTGACTATGGTGGCAGTCAGCTTGTCAAGGATGTCCACTCCTCCTTTGTTTTTATTATAGTCCAGGATAATTATGGGCTTTTTGTCACTCCCTCATGACACAGCTGCATCTTTGTAAAAAGTGGACCTAGGTATCACACTCTTGTCTCTTTTTCTTTGATTTTTGGAAGGTATGAAACAACAGTGGTGTTGTAAAAGCAAATTTTGAAGAAAGCTATGCTGCTCTGCGTCCTGTGCCAAATTTTCTAGCAAAGATATGACCCAGAGCTTGGCTTATTGTAAATCTTCTCATTTTCATGTGCTGAAAACTGGAGATGTGTACTCTGCAAGTCACCAACTCTAACCTGAGTTGGTCTGTGGATGCCTTACATGTCTGTCTGGATGACCTTTTCAGTCTTTGGAAGCAGAATATGAGTGGCTATCAGTAAAAGCAGTAGGGATAACGGGAGCTGTTTGTTCAAGGAAGGAGAGGAACAGGCAAAAAGAGAAGCTCCTAACTCAGGTCCACAGGGTTGGGAGAGGAGCTGGCTGTCACTGGGCTTTTGGTTGAGTGTTAGTGAGCTGTGAATCTTATAACTGTTGAAAATGACCTAAGAACACAAAGGTCATCATTTTCACCAGCGCATTTAATGAAACAGATTTTTTTTGTTGTTGTTTAAAGAGATTTCTGACAAAGTCAAAAAGCCTTGATGCAATAAACAAATGTACATGATATTTTTATGCAGTTAAAACCTAAAAATGGGTGGGTGCAAATCTTAATACAAGAGGAAGATTAATCACCTAAACTTCTGCAATGGTTTAATGACACTGACTTAAGAGTCTGCTCCACCACTTATTTATCAACATCAAATAATCAACTTATTTACACAATCTACACAGTAATGAATGGAAACATACATTAACTCATGTTTTGTTTTTGTTGATGGGGCATTAATATTTATGCAGATTTTGAATGGAAATTATGTATTTGATGTATGGATTTTTTTAAAGGATCAGCATCCAGTTTCCACACCAATGTCCCCACAATGTGAGTAATACCTTCGACACACACATACATGCACACACAAACACACACACACACACACACACACATCCAGCTACCATCACCCATCCAGCAGTAAGAGAATGATTCATTCCAGACTGCTTTTATCTGACCTGAGCCAACTGTTCTACACACTGTCCCCAGGCCTGCCAAGTGCTTTCTTTCAAGATTTCACTGTCTGTGTGTGTGCCCTCTGCCTTGTTCACTGGCCCTTCTTACAACCTGTCTCAGAGATAAGAAGTGTTGCTTTTTCATTTCAGGAAACTCTCCCTCTCACATCTTGCGCACTAGAGCAGAGTGCTGAGGACCGGCAAGGCTTTCCGACTTTATTCTGTCAATACGACAGGATAAGGAGTCCGACTGAAAGTTCATTAATTCCTGGGTAACCTATGCCTGGGCCGGGCTAATACCCCCCCTTGTCTGTTAATGCTGGTGTTCCTGGAATGAGAGAGTAGCTTTTGCCATGCAGCACACAGAGTCCTTTCTGTTTGTCTGTCTGGATTTGACCAGACACCGCTCTCTGGCAGATTTTTTTTTCTTTTATGATTCTGTGCATTGCACTTTGTATCTTTATATTTTTGTTATTTTTACAGAGTAGGTATGGTTCTTGTACTTCTAAAGGAGCACTTTTTAACTTTTATCACTTACAGTAGGAATGCAGTTCATTTAGACAATAATTTATTGGGCTCTGAAAGGGTTCTATAAGCCTTACTGGGAATTCACACCAGAATACATCAGTACTGGATAAGTGTTACTAAGAGAAATAGGCCCCATTACATGCACACAGGAAGAAAATGGCATTTCATTTATTATTTTGTTTATTTTCCCTGCCCATTGCTCTACATGCCTATAGTGCAACAGGAAAACTCAGACTGACATCAGGTGCCTTGATGGATGATTATTGATATAAGTACTTCGTGACAGCAGAATAGTGTGATCAGAATGTCTGCCTGTGAAAATTACACTACACATGAAAACACTGCTGGTTTCCATAAGGGACCTAAAGTGGTCAAAAACCTGCAGAGGTGCATGTAGTTTTTATCTGAAATTGTGCAGTACACTTGTGAGGTACTGCAAGGCCTTTTTGATCATCAGATTTATCAGTAAATTACACATTTTAATGACTGACAGCCTCCAAAACTTATTATGTGTATTTCAAATAAATGATTGTTAATATAGAATTAAAAAATATGTTAACTCTTTTTAGCATTAAAATATTTATTGAAGAAATTGACTAGAGTGAAAAAATACTGTAAACTGCAGCTTCTGTTATAGGAGGTATCACATTCTGTTGTGTTTCTGACTTATTACCAGTTTTTACATTGATCTATTAGCAGCATGTCATATGGCTGCTAATAGATCAATATCAATACTCATATATCTTATAACTATAGCTTATTTCTTACCTTAGAAAAATGTTTTGAAACACTTCACTGCTACTAGCTCACAGTGTTTAGAACTATTTAGTGTATCCAAGGTTCCCTACTGCTTAAGGAAATTGTCCTTACGGAGTCAATAGAGATGTCATCACTCTCTCTTATAAAAGTCTCTAGGTATCACATTCTGTGACCACCCTTGTAACTAAAACTCATCAGCTTCCGCTCTGTTAAAGAAGCTAAAACAAACATTTTTCATTTGATTTTCCATCTTTTGACTTATAGCTCTGTAATCACCTCATCTTCTAAAATGTTTTAATGACTGAAAAATTCACTCCACCAGTTGTTTATCTACATCAAATAATTAAGGCATACTCGCACCACAGGATTGAATGGAAACATATATTAATTCACATTTTGTTTTTGCTAATTTTTTTGGAAATATTCTTAATAATTATGTGGCATTTGAATTGACAATTGTAGGCAAGATGTCATAGGTGTTCGAGACGACTCCCCTGATTTTTTTCTTGTGAGGACAGTTTTGCCAAAAGAAAGGTGTGTGTGTCAGGCTGACTGTGACAAATAGTAACTGGTACGAATTTTAGAAAGGAAAATCAAGGCATTCCCATAAAGAAGAATAAAAGTAATTATGAATAGACTAACCATCCAGAGTAACTATTCCATCAGTGCTTATGATAACACGCACACACAATTTGCACCTCTGCATTAGTAGTGTGCAACTAGCAGTACCGAATCCAGCCCCAGCTGCAGAGGCAGGAGGTGCGTGTTTGGGGGTGGACTGTAGGACCTTGAACTCTGGGGCCACGTTCCAGGAGCTAATTCAAAAGCCCGACATCTGTTGACTGGTTCTCTGGATCACGGATAACAAAAGATGAGGGTGATGGTCTGTGCCCCACACCACCCCTCACCCAACCCTTACACCCCATCAGCAACAACACGAGTCTGTAGTTTGTGATAAGAGCAAAGAGCCCGATACCTCCCACCACTGCTTCACCTCTTGTACAGCCAGTGGCTCACACTGTGCTGCCAGGGGGAGAGAGAGGAAAATAGTAATACAATATTACTATTATTACAATATTACAATTACAATATTACTACTATATTACTAATATTACAATAACAATATTCCACCATGTTTAAGTAAATAGGTACGTTTTTAGGATATACATGATTAACCGGTTAACTATAACTCACTGAAACTGGGGGCAGCGTTCAGCTCTGGAGGGGATCAAACACCATAATGTTTTCAAATCATTCTTGCATTGCAAATGGTAAAAATAAATATGAATTATATCAGTCAAGATCACACCATCAAGGCCAGCTGTGTGTGGCACCCACTCTCACACTGTTCACTATGTTCATATTTAGTTCACAGACATGAGAGTGGTATCCCAGCAAGAAACTAGTAATAAAATGTAATAAAATGACAAACTCTGGGTTTTCATTAGTACAGTGAATTGTGTTGATAAATTCTGTTTTACATACTGTATGTTGCTTTGATTAGTGTTGCTGATGCCACATGTGCCAAAATGCCACATACAGTATCTGTAAATCTGACTGCAAAATAGTGCTAATGTGTCAGGTGTGATCAGCCAGAATGTGGGACAGATAGGACAACTGTAACCACAACCTTGATGCTTCAATTATTGAAGGAATTCAGACTAGGCTGTTGCTGAAAAACAGTGATTTCAGAAATGGTGCTGCCGCCATTAGCTTATCCAGCTCCAAAAGTTGTGGATACAATATGTATGAAAATGAGTTGGTCAAATCCTTTCTTCGTTTCTGTGTTTCTGTCCCATAAGCAGCCTGCTGTTTCCAAACTGATGAGAAGCTTATCCTGGGTTTGTGGGCCAATAGACTTCCATTTTGTTTCTTTCTTAGGGGTGTCCCTATTTTGCCATGCACAGCTGTTTTAATAGATTGCCGGTGCAGTTGGCATGGTTACCAGTGCAGAAAGGCAGCAACTTAAATCTGCCATCTGAATCTCAGTGAACCTGCTGTAATCTTTGGACAATCTCTGTATTAACATCCAACTTCTGCCCAGCTCTTCCTCTGCTGCTTGTTCCAATGCATGCTGCACACCTCAGACCAGCATAAAGAGGGTTTTTCTCCAACAGGATAAAGGCTGGTAAAATAAGGACGGCAATATCATTTCGTATTAAAGCCTTCCTCATTGCCCCTGACCCAACACCAGCCAGTTGTCTTTTTTTATTTTTGAAAAAAATAAATAAAAAGAATTTGAGTTGGATGAGTTTCAATGTAGTATGCTACCTGGGGCTCTGATGAGGTTTGAATACAGAGAATTAGAATGGGAATAACAAGGCAGGACAAGGGGTTCTGGTGATGGCTTACTGGTCTTCTATGTAAATCGCTGTAACATGGGAGGAAATGTAGCAGGCAATATGCTGGCGTAAGCCCTTTAGTAGTCAGTGGCCCTGATTAAGCCAGCACATTAAGATGCCACAATCAGCTGAAAGACATGGGCCAACCCTATGACCAAAGTTGGGATTATTTATTAGCCATCCCTGCTAACAAGTATTGACCAAACTGAATTAATGTGCTCTTTCCTCTTTTCCCACTGTTGATGTGTTTAGTGCACTCATTTGGAACGATCCTGGCCACTCATGACCTCAGCTTACATTAAGATACAGCATGTGTGTGTGTTAAGTGATATATCAGTGTAACTGGACAGGATTAACCCAAATTTAATCCTTCATTTAAAGCCTTAGCTCTATTGTATTTATCAGTAATATTTAGATAAGATTATGTTAAAAGGAGAAGAGGGTGTTAGATAAAGAGAAGAGATAAAATACAGAAAAATGTCTATGATGGTGTGCTGGTGCTTTTATTTATTTACATGCCAGTCAACTAGTTGACCAATAGACGATTGAATCACTGCTGCATGTTAACCAAGTAATGGAGAATTTGTGAATGCAATTCATGTGAATGACTAATAATCCTCCAAACGCTGTGAATTTTCAAGAAGTTTATTGCAATGTTGATTTTATTTGTGTATCACTTCTGTTGATGTTGCCATAGCTGCTGCCCTGGCAGCATTCGTGTCTACCTCCAGCAGTTACCAGACCTACACCTCAGGCTGCTCCAGTCCACTGTTCACCTGGTGTAGTTGTACCTTACAGCCATAATAATAAAACAGCAGGTTGTAGCTTAAAATAGTGAAAATGTTTATTGGTATGACTCAATAAAAAATTTGTTGGCAGTAGCAAATCTCATTTGTCCCAGTGTTTTCACTGAAAACAACAGTCTCAAAGCACATTAATGATTTTCCTGTGCACAGAAGAATTGTTAGTGACTCATCTCTGGTTTCATTTTCTAATGCAGTTTAGTTAAATTGGATAAACTCATCACGTATTTACAACTGACGTTGGTCTACTGAGGGTAAATGCACAGGTATAATCAATTGTGGTTTTACTTTAAGAAGAGGTGTAACAATTCACTATGATTCTAATCCATTTGTGTTGACAACTTCTTACATAGCGCTGAAAGAGTTGTTCATGAGGCATGAACTTGCTGTTGTAGTTTCTGTAATTTGTAGGCAGATTGCAAACATATTTTATCAAAACAATATGAATTTATTTCAAGCAGAGTAAAAGATGTTAGGGTAAAGAGTAAAATGTAGAGTAAACATTAAAGAGTGACATTATTGTTCAGTGCCAAGAATAAAAGGAGACATACAGTTAAATTCCTTAAAGAAACACTAAACATACACGCTCCATTTATTAATTAGCAAACACATAGACAATGCCATCATAGTTCTGTTTGACAGAGCCTCACTGCCTGTTGAACCCTTTAGCTTGGATGAAATCAGGGACAGTTCCCAAATTTGTGCTGTGCAGCTTCTGCATTTCCTCCCTGTGATTTGAAGTGAATTATCTCTGCTTCTTAGTTTTGTGTCTATCTTCTGTTCTTTAAAAAGTGCTGTGTGTGCGAGAATAGGAAAACCAATATTTTATTCTGCTTTTACTTTTCTGTATAAATGTGACATCACGTCCACTTTACACAGGATGGGCAGATGGCTCTCTCTGTTTTGCTTGCTTTTAGCACTAAGTAGCCTGACAAAAAGTGGGATTTTTTTTTCTTTTGGTTCCCCCAAGCTATGTGTCGGCCACAGAACAGTTTCTGTTTCAGAAGCTTTTTTTTTCAATCAATCAAGGAAATGCTCATTTTGGGACGTTAAGGACTGTTATAATTTGCTAAAACTGACCTCCATCTGTTGCTGTAGACTCTGGCTCCCATTGGTGCGGCAGCAACTGACTCGCTAAACTCCAGGAGCAACAAAAGAATTCAGCATTGCTAAACTTAGAAGTTTAAATTACTTAAGCTTTAATTACTTTCTAGGAGTTGGGCCAGGCTGTATAGCCACCTGCAGAGGGTACCAGAGGTGAGGGACAACAAAGATGGACCCTTCATTCCTTCATATGGCAGGTTGAAAGGGGTCACTACTGGAAGAGAGAGCAGAACTACACTACAGTGAAGTGTGATAATAAAATCTTATTCTACAGCATAAATTCTGCAGGGAAATAGTCAAAATATGCCAGACTTCAAGGCATATGTCAGAAGAGAGGGATGTTTGTCTTGTTTACAAGAGATTTTTTAAACTCCTTAGACTTTAAGTGAAAACTCAATTTATTGTGTCAAATGTGGGTGAAACAATAAAAATCACAATCAGCAAGAATAATCACTCATTGAAACTCATTTTTCCATTACAGTGATGAAATCTACAAAGACCTGGTCATTAAACCACTTGTAAAGTCATAGGTGCTACTGTTGGTGCTAATCTTAGAAGTCCATCTTGTTTCACATGCCTACAAACAGGGCCAATCACTGTACAAAGTACCCCAGGGTTGTCAAGTTTAGAATCGTTACCAAAACTGTCAGACACAGCCCGCCCAGGAAGTGGTTTCAGCTGAACAGCCACATTTCCGCCCCAATGTAGCACACATTCTTTTCTGAATTTCCTGAAAACAGCAAACAAAAATGTGAATTAATATGCTTTTCCATCTACTACTATTATGTGGATATTACTATGTTGGCTGATGGATTTGGTTCAGCCAACCGGTGTTGATGAAAAAGACACGCATTTTTCTTTATGTCTTAATGTGAGAATTTTTAAAGTCAGATCTAATTTTGTTTGTCTCTCCAATGAAAGTTTCAGTGGATGTTATGGTTATCATCTGTTGTCACTTCACACTTTTATTCCATACCAAAACTTTTACTTTTCAAACTAAAAGTTTTTCTTAATAGCCTTTTATGTAATTTTCAACAATTCTACTTAAGTATGTACATGCACAATTTCCAAATGCAAAAATGATGGCTGGAAAGACACTTACTGTCAGATAAGTCCTTTCATTCCTTCCTTACATTATGGTCTATACTCTCCTGAGCTGAATGGCTTTTTTCTATCTTATGTTATATTACAAATACTAAAGGCCATCACTCCAAAATCCCTAATATTTCTGAAAATACTGTCAGAAGTACTGTATTAATCCCCATGGGGAAATTCAATAGTATAGCACAGGAACAGTTTTTCACAGTGCTCTAAGTTGTAGAAGTGAGAAATGAGTCATAATAATATGATACCTTGTTTATTTCATGTACCAGAAAATGTGGAGCATACAAAAGGAAAACCATATAAGGAAACATTTCAACAAAAATGGACTGGCTTGTGTTTGACCTAGAGGTCATTGTATGCATGATTCAGATAAATGTGCGTTAGGATATTGTTTTATACATGATAGAAATTAATGCACAAAAACCTGTTCACAGGAAGCTGTTCCAAAACAATCCATTTGAAACCTGTCTGCCCTCAACAGCACAAACACCTATTACATGACTAAGTTCCTGGGAGAAAGTGTCGTCTTCAAGGTAACACGTAAAGGGCAGTTGGCATCTTTACAAACCCCTGAATGTCACCCGTTCCAGCGGATTGACAAAATAATATGCACCCATCGCTTTATGCCTGAGGATGGAAAGAGAAAAGAAAAAACACATAAAGGAAAGCACACAGGGAGCATTTGGGCTTTTTTCCCCCTCTCTTTTTAATCAGAGGAGGAAGACTGACATGTCCAATCATAACAAAACATCAGCTGGTAAATGGGCCTTTGCAATCACTGTCAGCCAGCCTCCATTAGAAAGACCCCCTTTCCTGGACATCAATCAACGCTTTATGGACTGATTTCTTCATTCATTATTTAATTACAGCTATTTCTTTATTTATTTTATCACTGAAGACTTTTTGTGAGACTTAATCACTTTGTTGGCAATCACATTTTTTACTTCTTGTTTGTGTAATTTTTTTCTTTTATTCTTTTTTTTTCTTTTTTGGCAATAACTTTGTTTCTCTGTCCGTACTGAAGAAACGCTTAGAGAGAGCAATACCGTTAGTCCTATCACAACCTAAACAACTAGTGCCAACTTGAAGGAAAGTGGTCAAAGCTGTGTCACCAATTTGATCAACTCTAAAAGGGATCTGCTAAAATATCATTCTGCTCTCTAATTCCAGTACATAAAAGTTCAGTACAGTACATTAAAAAAAACATTGCAAAAAGTGGCATCTCTTTGCAGAAATCACATGCAAAATAGCCAACTGTGGAAATCTGGAATTATTTCCTGAAATTAAGTCCATTAGCCGTGAAATTATTTGCTTTCATTTAAGACACCATGCAATCCAGTTTGAGGTGGCACAGGCACACTGCACCTCTTTCCAATTTCCCACTGATCCTGCGGAACCAAACATTCACAAAAGAAGCGGCGTAGGTCACCTAAGTATAGAAATAAGAGATATATCCTGCTGAGTATCAGATTGGAATGGAAGATTAGCAAGGCTTTATCAAGATATTCATTCAGATCCCTCCGAAAATCAGCAGCCAGCTCCCTTTTTCCTCCTATTAATACTTTGGCAAAGTTTTAGAAAAGAACAGGCCACAAAGAAGAATGCTACATGGAAATGATCAACTAATGTCACATTTTCTAATATTCTTAACAGCAGAGAGGCTTGGATCCCTGCTGTCGGAGGGGTATTTAGATTTTCACAGTCCTGGCTACTGTAAGGGAGAATATAGATAGATAGATAGATAGATAGATAGATAGATAGACTTAGGTTTAAGTTTTCCTTAGATTGTGACAGAGTTCCTTTGTCAAACAAAACCCTGAAAATAGAGTTCTTAAAAGAACATCACAAATAGGCAAAGCAAGTTTATTTGTAAATGTTTTTATTTGAACAGCAGTCCTCCGTGGCCTTCCTGTCATCATTGGAGATGAGAATGTGGACTTCTTCAGGACATGCTGTTCAAGTATTCTTCACTCCTTATTATTCAATTCAGCACCACTGTACTACATCTCTTCTACTCAACCTGAGTCATTGCTGCGGTATTTATATCATCAAGTAAAGATACCTTAGAAAATTCTCCATCATCCACGTGAAGTTATCTAGAGGTTGAGTCATGGTAACTGGACTTCTAGTTTTGCCATTTTGATACAGCTGTGGCAACCGAAAATAATAAAACCCCAACACTACTAGTTCAGGGTCTTGACTGAAACTTTATGACCAGCTCTGGAAATTTCTGCTTCAACCAGTTGTTCTCAGGCTCATTCGGTTGTATGTCAGTTTTGCCTCAATTGTTCACTGAAATGTTGTTTACCTTTTTGAAAATCAAATTCTTTTGCAATCATTTAGTTGCTTAAATTTGGATTTGTTAATCTGTTGATTAGTTACATGTACATTATCTATACATCTGAAATAATGCTTCATTATACTGTCTGTATTGTGTTTACCACCATTGAGCCAACACTTTTGGTTTTGAACCTTACAGTGATACCGGAAAACTGTCTGGGCTCTACTGACTCGCTACAGACTTAGGTACTACAGTCATTTTGGAAGGAGCAGGAAGTTCTGAGCAGATTTTACCTGTTACTGTCTCAAATGTCTGAATTACAGTTGCACATTACACAGAGTTAGACTTGAGCAACCCTGCTCTTCATGTTAATGACAAGAAAAACGGTATGTCCTGAGACTGCCTGAGTTAGCTGTATGTGTTAGAGAACAAATAAATTGTTGTGGTGTTCCCTTCAAACTGTTGTTTCTCTTTCATCTTTTCATCTTTCATCTCTTTCATCTTTCAGTTGAGCTCATTTGAAGATTGTGTATATATTTGTGAACATTTTTCTAATCATGTAAATGCATAAACTTGTAAGGGTAACTTGAGTACTAACTTAAAAATAACTCAGACCTAGCCGATTAGATTAGATATCTAATCGGTTTCTTGATTATTTTTAAGGAAAGTCAACTTATTACATTTTACAGTGTTGACTTTGAAATTCTGTTCAATTGAATTCAGTTTTATTTGTATAGCACTAAATCACAATACAATCATCTCAAGGCACTTTACAAAAAACAAAAAAAAAACCCAACAAATCCCTTATGAGCAGCACTTGGCGACAGTAGAGAGCAAAAACTCCCTTTAACGGAATGAACCTCCAGCAGAACCAGGCTCAGTTTGGGCGGCCATCTGCTTCGACCGGTTGGGGTAAGTGGATATAGGAGAGAGAAAAGAACAGCAACAATAAACAACAATAGACAATGCAGGTTGGTGGGGCCAGTAACTGCACATCAGCAATATACAGCTCCAGGACCAGGGACACCTGCAGAAGGCACAGAGAGAGAGAGAGGACAGAGAGAGAGGTAGAGAGCACAAACTGTATAAAGAGACAAGAAAAATCTTTCCATTTTCCAAACATAGCATCAAACCAGTCCCAAGTACTGGTGTCATTGTAGCCGGAATGTGTTTTCAGCCATTGTTCAGGACCAGTCATACTCCTTGTCAGTCTGGTATTGGTGGTGAACTGCTGAGTGATCTGCTCATCTTGTCATAATTCATAACTCATCCACATGATTTTTAAAATCACACTGAAGAGAATAAATGTGTGTAACCTGACCAGACTCCTTTTTGCTGCGTGGATGCACTTGTGCACAATTCTCCATCGTTGGGCACCAGATGTCGCCTTTCTCACCTTCCTGTATTCACCTTTCTTAACGTTTATTGGAGCTCGAGGTGCGGGCCCTGCCCAATCAGCACTTCTCCCCCTTCACCAAGGTGAACAATTCAGGTGACAAATTTGACTCTCTGTCCCGACAGCAGCTGTTTCCTCGTAAAGTCGAGGTACGTCTGGGTGGGGTTTTGGAATCAATCCTCTTACAGTGGCTGGTGTGGACCCACGAAGCACGTCCACGTTTTGTTCTTGTGCACATGAAAAATAGCACTGGGGTAGTGCTTGGATCTATGTCAAACCTGTTTCTTCACAGTATTTTGTTAATTTGCTCTTGAGTATGCCATTCTGTCGTTCTATAGCACCTGCACTCTGTGGATGATATGAGTCATAGTATTTGAAATCAAACCCAAAGTAGTCAGACAAATCTTTCAACACTTTGTTGGCAAACCCAGGACCATTGTCACTGCTGATCTTCTTTGGAATACCCCACTGTACAGTGATGTCTCTGATTAGGGCTTTTGACACTGTGGATGCATCCTGTTTGGAAGAAGGAAAAACCTCTACCCACTTGCTGAACATGCAAACCATAGTCAAGCAGTATTTCTTATTCTGACAGTTCAATGAAATCAATCATCCAATGTTGAAAAGGGCCATCAGGTAGGGGATGGTTTTACTATGGCATTTTAAAGGCACCAGAGGCATTATGTGCTGCACAGATTATACATCTTCTGCAGTACTCAGCTGCATATGTTGAAAAACCCCTGGTGTACCAGTGGTTATTAACATATGTACATATCCCTCCTTTGGGTGCATGATCTTTACCATGAGCAAGCTTTGCATAGAGATGGAAATAAGCTTTAGGAAAACAAGGTTTGTTGTCTGGGCCAAGCCATATCGCTTTTTACAATTTTGTGCTAGAGTTTCTCCACAATTTTTCTTCAGATATGCTTGTTATTGACTGCATGGTTGAAAAGTGAGCCTGTTGGTTGAGTTCCTGTGAAAGAGAAAGTTACAGTATCTCACAGAAGTGAGTACACCCCTCATATTTTTGTAATTTATTATATCTTTTCATGTAACAACAATGACGAAATGACACTTTGCTACAATGTAAAGTAGTGAGTGTACAGCTTGTATAACAGTATAAATTTGCTGTCCCCTCAAAATAACTCAACACACAGCCATTAATGTCTAAACCGCTGGCAACAAAAGTGAGTACGTAAGTAAGTAAGGTGTAAGTAAGGTGAAACATCTGACCCGTCGTGGCTGCAGCTTTTGCAGCAGCGTCTGCTGCTGAGTTTCCTGTAGAAATGGGATCTTTTTTGTTAGTGTGAGCTTCACATTTCTGAGATTTGTTCAGGCAACAGGATGACACCTAACAGAGCTGCAACAAGAGCATGATGTGCAATGGGTGTTCTAGCTGATGGGAGGAAACCCCTCTATCTCCACAGACAACCATAATCATGGACACCAAAAGCATAACGTGAGTCAGGGTAAATGTTTATTGTTCTGTCTTTGGCCAATTTACAGGCTTCAGAAAGAGCAATTAGTTCAGCAGCCTGTGCAAACAGGTGAAAAGGCAATTTGCCATTAGAGATCACACTATGTTTTGTGACAACTGCAAACACTACTTGACTTGAGTTTTGACTTCACTGGAAGCAGAGCCATCAACAAATAACTCCATCTCTGCATTCAAGATTGGTGTGTCTGCAATATCAGGTCTGGGAGTACAGATGGTTTCCAACACCTCAGTGCAGTTATGAGCATCTCCATCATTTTCTGTCGGAAGTGTTGCAGGGTTTAACATGTTACACCTTTTAACAGTGATGTTAGGCATTTCAAGCAAAATAGTGTGATATCTTAACCTGTGCTGTGCAGTTTTCTGTGTGTAATATGTGTGCAACAGCATGTGGAACCATCAATGTCAGATCAGAATCGTGTGATGTTAGAACAGCTTTCTCTGCAGCAGCGACGGCACTCAGACAGAGAGGAAGGCCTGTTGCTTCTGGATCCAGCTTTGACTAAACATAAGCAACAGGTCGTAGTTTACCGCCGTGAGGTTGGCATAACACAGAAGTCATATAACCTTGACTACCCTCAAGATGTGCCAGATGGCAGAGCAATTAGGGACACAATTTGTTTGAATCATTTTGCATAATAAAATAAAGAGAACATATATGTATCAAATCTTCTTTATTTCCTGTTAAGTACAGATATAATAAATGGTAATTTTATGTTGTTAAAACCATCTTACATAGTAGCACCATATCATCTTACCACCGTTAACTTGTGTTCCAAGTATACTTTGTACAGTTGTTTCACTGGGAGATAGAAGAACACAAAAAGAATGATGTTCATAGTGCCAGAGCCACGTGTTATTGCAAATCATTGTTCAACAGGAGACACAATCTTACAGTGGCTAGTTGGGCAATGGATGTGGATGTAGATGGATGGCTCCTCTTCATTACATTCAGCATTGCTCTGTGATATGTAATGATAAATAATTCAGTAATAATATCTATCTGTTTGAAGGAGGATTTATATTTCATTTTAATTTGCTGCCACGTTGGGTTGGAACCTGTAGTGTTGCACCTGCATGGACATTGAACACGCTCAGAAGAGTACATTAATGTTGAAACGCAAGAGGTTTTAAAAAAAAAATTTAAATATTTTTTAAATATTATTTTAAATAATTTTTAAATATTGAAAAAATAAAATGTATTTACAACCAGCATGTTTCTACCACGCCAGCTCATGTTCTTTTACTACAGCGTTGGTATTGTTTTTTTTTTTAAAACAAAAATATATGCTAATGTTCTGCATACGAGGCGATTAAAACTCCCAGTGCCTCTGGGGGAAAATATACGGAACGTGTCTTCTTCTCCGTTACGATGGTGAATCATTGTATCTGTGTTCTCTGTGTGCTGACCTTTATATGTTGTCAGCCACGCTTTTCTTAGGGTAAGTTAACTCCGGGTTGATTGAACTAATTCTGATCTGGTTTTCTGAAACTGGAAACTTAGAGTTTCCCATGTCAGGGTCAGTCAACCCAGAGTTCAGGGTTAACAGTGGATAACTCTACCTGACATGTCAACATAGTCTTTTCTAATAACAATCCTAACACCGTTAACCCATTTCTCCCCCACTGACGCTGAGGCCATCTCTTCCTTAACACAGGTTGTCGCTGGGGTAGACTGCCCTCAGACCTGACAAGGGATTATTCTGCCCTTCAGGAAGTCAGGGAAAGGCGATCCCGGAATGGGACCTGGTGGTGGCTGGCTCCGAGGTGTTTTGTGTGGGCCGGCTACCTCTATAGTTGAGGAAGAGCAGTCCTGTGGTGGTGCTCCAGGATCTGTTTGCTCTTGTTGCATGCTTTGGTCACTAGTCTACCAAGTAGGATCTTGGCTCCGTGGACCTGCAGATGATCCTGGCAGGTGTTTTCCAACCTTTGTTTGCCATCAAGCTTCACGGTGACATCCTGTCATGGGTACAGTTCAGGGAGTTGACGAGCTGAATGCCTGCAGTTGTAGTAGAACCTGTAAGCTTCCTTTGCGGTGGCGTCCTTCTGATAGACCATGTGTCTGTTAACTGGGTGTGGCAGTAATGTCTTTTTGAGCACTGCAGATTTGCCCTCCCAGCATAAGCTGAGCTGGGCTTGCTCCGATTGCTGCAATATGTGTGTAGCGATAACTCATCAAAGCTAGACAGGGATCAGGTTGTTTGAGGATGTGTCTGGCTGTTTGGACAGCTCTCTCAGCAGCCCTGTTTCCCTGTGGATAATGTGGACTGGAGGTTATGTGAGTGAAACCATACCTCCTTGTAAAGTCTTGGAATTCTGAAGATGTAAACTGTGTTGTCGCTGACCAGTTCCAGCAGAATTGCCCGTCTCACAAATATGTTTTTAAGTTTTCCAATGGCATGCCTGCTTGTAGTAGTGCTAAGGGGATTTCAATGTCTCAAAAAATGATGAAACTCTTACCCTCCAACTCAGTCTGCTGCAATCCTTTGCCAGGGGCCACTAGGCAGAGGAGTGGTCACAAGTGGTTCACATCTCTGTGTAGATTTGTGCTCTCTACAGAAGAAGAAGAAGAAGTACTTTATTAATCCCCAAGGGGAAATTAAATTGTTACAGCAGTTACTCTCATTTAAAGTTAGGTCACTCCCTGGCACCCCTCATGTAGCTGGTCAAGAATGTTGGACCTGATTGTTGTGGGGATTACGATGCGATCTTGGTACAGCACAAGACCATCTAACTCTGGCTGTATAGAACTCACGCAACGGCAAAAACTCTGCCATTTTCTGCGGCCACCCCTTTTGGATGCAAGTGAGTACTTTTTGAAATGTTGTATCGCTCTGAGCGGCTCTGCAGATCTTCTCAAGTTTAGGGGACTTAAATCTCTGGGGTCGACGCACACGCCGGCGCGTTTTGACGCATCTTTTCCTGATAAGGCCGAAACAAACTTAAATTACTCCGTCAATTCTGATCGTACAGATAAAAGAAGTATATCATTCAAATCTGTAAAGGGTCTAGTTTTAGGGGTATACCATCATAATAACAACAAAACGTTGTGCTTTTTTTAAATAAAGAAAGCCGACAGGGTGCGCTTTCGGCCTTTTCTGTCTCTGCCATTTCTCTTCACAGATGCGTAAATAAAACAACCAGAATCTCAGCGAATACTTGGCTCATAAAAATAAGAATTATATGGCTAGAAAGCTTATAATGTTTTTGTGGAATGCAGACGCACCTATGGGGGCTTCATATAAGATAAAGGAAGTAACTGGCCTTAGTTTGCTCAAGCGACCCCCATTCAGAACACATATAAGACAGTTGGCAATAACAACTCCATATAAGGTAATACCATAAATTCCTTTTGGTGGGGTGCTCCCCAACAGTTTAAACATTGTATAGTTTCCATCTATTGTTTAGATCTCTCTGCCTGCGTGTGTGAGTAGATCTCCAGAGATGTCTCTGTACTTTTACAATAAACCGGTGTGTCGATTCCTAACTTCCATTCCGTCCTCTTATATCTTTCCATTAATGAACTTGGGGAAAGTCATAAGGTAAGATTTTCCAACATTTTCTTTTGAGGTGAACCAGGTAAATATGTGCACACCCCCGAGAAATGACATATAAAACATCAAACTTCATCATAGAATTTACTCATTTTTTTTGCGCGTTTGGATGATGGCGCGTCACAGACGTGATGAAGCGCTTCTTGTATTCCACACAGAGACAAATACTTTAGCTTGTCCTCAGAGTAAAAACACTGATTTTAACTCAAATGAGGATCGTTTGGCTCCTCATTGTTTTGTATTGTGCTGCACTAATCCGTCCCATCTACACTGACTGAAAGGCTCATTATGCGTGTCTTTGTCTGGTTGTTCAGTGCGTCTTTTGTGTCCTCAGGTAAATCACATGACTATTCATCCTCAGACACACCCTCTTGCATATGGCCTTTCTGGACAAAAAGTGTCTTAGAAAATTTAAATCAGTGTATTGTTTACTGTGAATGTGTGAACAAGATGACATTCACAGCACTCTGAAGTAAACACTTTAGCCTACAACATGCAGGTCTCCAAAGTCTTGTGAACCAATGTTCAGTTTGTGTTTTATGGTCTTATTTCAGTGAGTAAAAAATTGTAGTTTTTCACTAACCATGCATAAACACTTTTTTCTCAAAAACACAATCATGTATAAACTTGCTGCTCACATATTATTGTAGCCAATTTTGTGCTGATTACAGTGTTATTAGACTTTAGACATTAATATGTTTAAAAGACACTGAAAAAAGCACAAATGTCAGGACATGTCAAAATTTGTCCAGGCCCCAAAAACCCCGTCAGACCCCAGAGGGTTAATAGATTTACTAGCCACGATTGTATTCATATAAGCTGTGACTTGGTTGTCCATGTCTGAATTGTGGTTTCCCTTGATTGGGTCCGTTTGGAAATCATCCATTCCCTGGATGTAGCGGGCGAAGCACTCACAGGCCCACATGCATGCCAAACACTCCTTGATCTGCGAATACTGTTCCTCAGCATCAGCCACTGGCTGCAACTCCCCATCATGGTCCTGCAGCAGCGCTGTGCCCAGGCCGTAACTACTGGCATCCGCGCTGACCACTGTTGATCGATGCATGTCGTAGTAAGCATAAGTGTCCACACTGCTCCAAGCATAGCTTTCACTTTATTGAGTGCCTGCTCCTGTGACTCACCCCAAGCCCAAGCAGTGTCTTTCTTCAGTAGGACTAGGTAATTTATCAGTCCTAATACATGACGAAGTTGCTCCACTTTACTGTTGTCTGGTTTCACTCTGTCCATGCTGATGACATGCCCGAAATACTGTTGTTCCGTCCTGCGGAAATGGCACTTGGACTTGTTAAGCTGGAGCCCTGATTCTTTGATTGTTCGTAACACTGCATCCAGGCAGCATGACCAGTCCCATGTAGTGGCGAGGAATTTTCCTACGCACCTGACTTTCCCACCTGGGCTGTACACATTTGTCCTCGATAGGATCAGCCTGGGCCTGTGCTGTAGCCCACTGAATGTCTTTTCTGTCATAACAGTAGTATCAGCTCCAGTATCAATTTTATCAAATTTATCAACTGGGCTTCCATTTACGACTAGCTCTACATCCCATTCAGTCTGTGCCTGACTCCTCAATGGCTGGGACTCTGTTGCAGCTCCAAAGAAAAGTTCCCCCATGAAAAAGGAATCCTCATCCATGTCTACTTCCGCCTCTGCCCTAAGTTCTTGTAGCATTTTGGTTTTACACACCACTTCGAAATGTCCCATCTTGTTGCTGCCGCCATGTTGGCCACCCTGCCAGTTGAAATTGAGCGGCTCTGGAGGTCCAAACTTAGCCAACTCAATTTCAATGTTGGCGTGAAGCCCTTAATTCTGACACCATGTTATGTAAGGAGAACTGGGGGCTCTTAATATTTTGTGTCTCACTTTATTCCTGTAACGTCAGGACAACATAACGTGTTGTAAAGTACCCACCAAGCTGCAACTCCCCCTTTAGCCCAGCCCCCTGCTACAGTAGCCTCCGATAGACAATAAGCCCAAATCTCACAATATCTCATGACATAGATGATTCAAGAGCTACTGTAGTAGAAGATTCATTTATGGCAGCTATAGGAAGCATCTGATGAATTTTATCTCTGACACTCATCTCATAAAGTCATCACTGCTGAGAGCTAAGGGAACACTGGGCTCAACAGAGCTGTGACTTTTTGTCAGCCTGGCTACAGTGCTGAAAAGACACCTGGGATTGTTCTTATTTTCCTCTATTAGTGATGAATAGTATGCAGTTCTGGCTTTACAGAGAGCTTTTTTATATGTCAATAGACTGTTTTTCCAGGCTAGAAAAAATTATTCTAAATTTGTGGAACGCCACTTCTTTTCCAGCCTTCGTGATGCTGCTTTACCTCAGGAGTCGACGAACGTGCTGACACATTTTGTGGCATCTTCTCCTGATAACGCTGAAACGCACTTAAATTACTCCATCAGTTTTGATCATACAGATAAGACGCTGTGCTTTTGTAAAATGAACACATAAATAAAACAACCTGAATCTCAGCAAATACTTGCCTCAACATAACACCCAAACACAAACATAAGAAATATATACCTAGAAAGCTTGAAATGTCTTCTTTTAAATGAAACAATTCAAGTCGAAAACAAATCATCTCTTTCTGTGTAATCCGTATGAAAATAAGGAGCAGCACAGTTTCTCCTGTCTCACAGCATTATAGCTAATGTGATCCCACCTCGCACTGAGTGCATTGTTAATATGGAAATAATCTGAGGTGAGCCAGGTTATACCCCCGAGAAATGGCATAAAACATCAAGCTTCATCATAGAGTTTACTCACTTTTTCTGCACATTCGGATGATGGCACAATACGCGGGTGAAGAAGCGCTTTGTATGGTTCCAGACAACGACGAAGAGTTTACTTTGTCCTCAGAGGAAAAACGCAACTCAGATGACGAACGTTTGCATCTGCATTGCATTGCAGTAATTCCTTTTCAGCCACATTCCTGACTGAAAGGCTTGCTATGCAGCTCATTGTGCAAGTCTTTGTCTTCTCAGGTAAATCACATAATTATTCATGATCAGACACACTCTTGCATATGTATTTTCAACTCAAAAAAGTGTCTTAGAAAATTTAAATCAGTGTATTATTTTCTGTGGATGAGTGAACAGGGTCATTTTCACATCATTGTGAAGCAAACACTCTAGGCTACAAAATGCTGTTCTCAATGGTCTTGTGAACTAATGTTCTGTATGTGTTTTATGGCCTTATGTCAGTGACTTAGAAATTTTATTTTTTCACTAACCATGCATGAATGCTATTTTCTCAAAAATACAAACATGTATAAACTTGCTGCTCACATATTATTATTGTCATGAGGCGGCGGGACTCCCTTCCTGTTTTTATTTTTTCACTACTACTCCTACCCTCTCCTTTCCTCCAGCCCTTTTCCCTCTCAGGGCTTATTGTTCACAGGTGCGCGAGGCGAGACGACTCTCCAATCAGCAATCACCTTCCGACAATAAGAAGCCTGGTTCCCTCCGGTCAGATCGCCAGTTCGTTGTCAGACTTTCCCGGTAGCTAAACAACCGATTATTGTTTTGACGGCTTGGCAATTCCCAGTCTAACGACTTACCTCCTCTCCAGGTTTTCCAGCCTCGTCTCGCCACCTGTGGAGATCCCCGCCTCGACCGACTGCCATCGGGCGACTCATCAGGGGCCACCGCCCCGTTTCAGTTCCTCAGCACAATAAACTCTGTTCTGTTTGGCATCTGCTCGTGGGTTCCTGCTTCTTCGCTGATACGCACGCACACCGCCTTGACAGAACGAACTGGCCATGATGGACCCAGCGGATACCAAGACAGAACCATTTTCTCCGGCTTCGGACCTGCAGCAGGCACTCCGGCACCAGGGGGCACTTCTGGGCGAACACGACCGGGCCCTACGAGCAGTAATGGAGACTAATCATCAGCTCCTTCAACAGATGGCGCAAGTGACGGAACAGATACGCGCTCTGACCGCTCGCCTGAACCCTCCGGCCCTCCAGCCGGAGGCCGACACCTCAAGTTCAAGCCGGTCCAGTGCTGCAGTCCTCCCGGGCCCCCCGCGGGACACGCCTGTACCAGATCCCTCTCCTTTCTCAGGCGACCCAGATAAGTGCCGCAATTTTATTTTTCAATGCACGAATGTGTTCAAGGCTCGTCCCACTAGCTTCACCACTGACCAGTCCAAGTTACTTTATTTTTCTGGATTATTAAGGGAGGAGGCTCTTACATGGGCCCAGGCGGAACTCACCGCTCGCCCCTCAGAGACTCAGACTTTTGAACAGTTTTTAACCTCCTTCCGCCAGATTTTTGACTACGCAGACCATGCAGGGACAGCGGTTAAGAGACTGCTGGCTCTCCGCCAGGGAGCACGGCGGGTGGTAGAATATGCTATTGAGTTTAATACTTTGGCTTCGGCCGTGAACTGGGGAAATAGAGAGCTAATGGGGGTTTATGTTCAAGGACTAAACGGAGACATCAAGGACCTGTTGGTGGGGCGAAGTGAGGAGCCCTCCCTCAGTGCTCTGGTATCCCTTACAGTTACCCTGGACAACCAGCTGCGGGAACGACGGAGAGAGAGAGAGGGGGAGCCGGGATGGAGACGGAGGCGCACCGGCACCCACGGCTCCGAGACCCCAGCAGCGGTCACGCCTTCCCTGATAACCTGCCCTGCGGAACCAGAGGAACCGATGCAGCTGGGTCGCGCCAGACTTAGCCGTGCTGAGCGGCAGCGGCGTCTCCGCCAGGGATGTTGCCTGTACTGTGGCTTGAAAGATCATCTCGTCGCCAACTGCCCTAGTTGCCCGGGCACCCCAAAAGCACCGGCTCGCCAGTAGGCGTGGGGATAATGGCGAGCCCACTTAAGAGCCCCACTTGTAATTCCCGTTTGCTATTACCAGCAGTAGTCACGATTGGAACCCAGACTCATTCCATCTCGGCTCTGATTGACTCTGGAGCCGAGGATAATTTTTTAGACACGGGATTGGCCGACCAATTGGGCATACCGCAGCAACCCCTCTCGATGCCGGTCCAGGTAGAGGCACTGGATGGGCGGCCATTGGCACGGGTCACTCACTCAACCGCGCGTCTTCCCCTGCTCCTGTCGGGCAACCACAGAGAGGAGATTAGTTTCAAGCTCATCCCGTCTCCCGTGTCACCACTAGTTTTAGGTCACCCGTGGTTAAAACAGCATAACCCACACATAGATTGGGAACAAAATAAAATCACGGGGTGGAGCACCCTCTGCCATGCCACCTGCCTCCGATCCGCGCAGTTCCCCGCCGGGCCCACAGGGGTCGCTAGTGAGCCATCTCCGGACCTCTCCGGCGTACCAGGTTGTTATCACGATCTGGCAGAGGTGTTTAGCAGGGATAGGGCCGTTTCCCTTCCTCCACATCGGCCATATGATTGCGCCATCGACCTCCTCCCGGGGGCTCCCCTGCCTTCGAGCAGATTGTACAGTCTGTCTCGCCCCGAGAGAGAGGCGATGGAAAAGTATATTCGAGACTCCCTAGCGGCGGGTCTTATCCGACCCTCCTCCTCTCCACTCGGCTCAGGGTTCTTCTTTGTTGAAAAGAAAGATAAGACCCTTCGTCCCTGCATAAATTTCCGTAAGGTCAACGAGATCACCGTTAAGAACCACTATCCCCTGCCGCTGCTCACTTCAGCTTTTGAGGTCCTGCAGGGGGCAGTAGTGTTCTCCAAATTAGATTTACGAAACGCCTACCATCTGGTCCGAATTCGGGAGGGAGATGAATGGAAAACGGCGTTTAAGACGCCGCTCGGGCATTTCGAGTACCTGGTTATGCCTTTCGGTTTAACTAATGCCCCGGACGTTTTCCAATCTCTAATCAATGACGTGCTAAGGGATTACCTGCATCAGTGTGTTTTTGTTTATCTAGACGACATCCTTATTTTTTCCCGTTCACTGACCGAACACCGTCGCCATGTCCGCCTCGTTCTCCTCGAGAATCGGCTCTTTGTGAAGGCTGAGAAATGTGACTTCCACTGCTCGGAGATCACATTTCTCAGTTTTATCATCGAGGCAGGAAGGCTCCGACCAGACCCCTGTAAGATTGCGGCGGTAGTAAACTGGCCGCGACCCAGGAACCGGCGGGAGCTCCAGCGCTTCCTGGGGTTCGCTAATTTCTACCGCCGTTTCATAAGGAATTACAGCACCCTGGCTCAGCCTCTCACCCTTCTCACCTCCACCAAGATCCCTTTTGGCTGGACCCCGCAAGCAGAGACGGCTTTCCATGCCCTTAAGCTCCGCTTCACATCCGCCCCAATCCTGATCCAACCGGACCCCCGGCGGCAATTCATTGTCGAGGTGGATGCCTCCAATGTAGGGGTCGGGGCGGTCCTCTCCCAACGCTCCGAGGAGGATCACAAGATGCACCCCTGCGCCTTTATGTCCAAACGCTTGTCACCCGCGGAACAGAACTATGATGTGGGCAATCGTGAGCTGCTGGCAATAAAGTTGGCGTTGGAGGAATGGAGACAATGGTTGGAGGGAGCCGAACAACCTTTCCTGGTCTGGACAGACCACAAGAACCTGGAGTATCTTCAGTCTGCCAAGAGGCTCAACTCCCGACAGGCACGCTGGGCCTTATTTTTTAGTTGGTTTAATTTCTCGGTCACCTACCGGCCGGGCTCCCGCAACCAAAAGCCAGACGCCCTCTCGCGCCAACTACCCCAGGTCCCGAAGGAGGTCCCCACCGAGACCATCCTCCCGGCTCAGAGAATCGTCGCCGCCTTAACCTGGGATGTGGAGGCCCAGGTTCGGGAGGCGCAGACCCGGGAACCAGACCCGGGTGGGGGCCCTTCTGTCTTTTCGTTCCGTCCTCTGTGCGTCCGCAGGTGTTGCAGTGGGCCCACTCCTCCAGAATCGCCTGTCACCCTGGGGTGACGCGGACTCGCAACATCCTTCGAAGGCGGTTTTGGTGGCCGGCCATGGACGCCGACGTCCGGGGGTTCGTGACATCCTGCTCTATGTGCGCCCGGAGCAAGACTTCCCACCAGAGGGCAGCGGGCTTACTACACCCGCTGCCAGTCCCCTCTCGGCCATGGTCGTACATTGCCCTGGACTTCGTCACCAGCCTCCCTCCATCTGAAGGTAACACCACCATCCTCACTATCATTGACCGGTTTTCAAAGGCTGTGCATTTCGTCCCTCTCACCAAGCTCCCTACTGCACTGGAGACGGCACGGCTCCTGACCGATCATGTCTTCCGCCTACACGGAATCCCTCTGGACATAGTCTCCGACCGAGGTCCCCAGTTCACCTCCAGGGTCTGGAAGGCTTTCTGTAGAGCACTGGGATCTTCGGTAAGCCTTTCCTCCGGCTTCCACCCACAATCCAATGGTCAGTGTGAACGGGCCAACCAGGAGCTCGAGGCTACACTTCGGTGCCTATCGGCAACGAACCCATCCTCCTGGTCCTCCTTCCTGTCCTGGATTGAGTATGCCCACAATTCCCAGTGGTCCTCTGCCACTGGGATGACCCCTTTTGAAGCCTCCATCGGCTTCTTGCCTCCGCTCTTTCCTTCCCAAGAGGCAGAGGTCGCCGTGCCGTCCGTGCAGCACCATCTCCGGCGCTGTAAACGCGTCTGGGGCCAGGCGCAGGCGGCACTTCGACGTTCCTCAGCACAGAATAAACGTCTGGCAGACCGGCGGAGGATTCCTGCCCCAGCCTATCAGGTCAGCCAGTCTGTCTGGCTGTCTACACGGGACATCCCCCTCCGCTCGGACGCCAAGAAGCTGGCCCCCCGGTTCATCGGGCCTTTTCGGATCTCCCATCTGGTCAACCCCGTGGCTGTCCGCCTGGTCCTGCCCTCCACCATGAGGATACACCCGGTGTTCCACGTCTCCCAGGTGAAACCAGTCTCCTCCTGCAACCTACAGGCCCCGGCTGTTGCCCGTCCGCCCCCTCGCCTTATCGACGACTCTCCAGTCTTCACCGTCCGCCGGCTCCTGGACGTCCGCCGGCGTGGTAGAGGTCTTCAGTTTCTGGTGGACTGGGAGGGTTACAGTCCGGAGGAACGTAGTTGGGTGGCCCGTTCCGACATCCTGGATCGGGACATGATGCGGGCGTTCCTCCGCCGCCATCCGGTAGGGCCTGGGGGACGCCGGGTGGCGCCCCGTGGGGGGGGGGGTCCTGTCATGAGGCAGCGGGACTCCCTTCCTGTTTTTATTTTTTCACTACTACTCCTACCCTCTCCTTTCCTCCAGCCCTTTTCCATCTCAGGGCTTATTGTTCACAGGTGCGCGAGGCGAGACGACTCTCCAATCAGCAATCACCTTCCGACAATAAGAAGCCTGGTTCCCTCCGGTCAGATCGCCAGTTCGTTGTCAGACTTTCCCGGTAGCTGAACAACCGATTATTGTTTTGACGGCTTGGCAATTCCCAGTCTAACGACTTACCTCCTCTCCAGGTTTTCCAGCCTCGTCTCGCCACCTGTGGAGATCCCCGCCTCGACCGACTGCCATCGGGCGACTCATCAGGGGCCACCGCCCCGTTTCAGTTCCTCAGCACAATAAACTCTGTTCTGTTTGGCATCTGCTCGTGGGTTCCTGCTTCTTCGCTGATACGCATGCACACCGCCTTGACAATTATAGCCCAGTTTGTGCTGATTGCAATGTTATCAATCTTTAGCCATTAATATGTTTAAAAGCAACTGAAAAAAGCACAAATGTCCCAAAACACCCTTAGACCCAAGAGGGTTAAGGTATGGATATGTGAACTGTACCATGGAGCTAATCTCCTCTGATTCACTATCTTCTTTTTCAGAGGGGCCACAGTATCAAGAGTTTCTCGCAGTGAGGCTACAGCAATGTCAACAACATGATCAACTTGGTAGGGACTAGGATTGAGGCAGCTGTCCTCCACTGTGTTGGCACATGGCATAGATGTGCCAACACATAAAGATAAAATAATTTTCTTAAATTTATTAACAGCATTGTCAGATAAATATCTACTGTAGTGGAATTTTCTTCCAAACGTTGTATGATCCATTATCTTAAATTTGAAAGTTAAAGAATGGTCTGACAAAAGAGGATTTTGGGAAAAACAACAGGGAAACACTCCTCTTGATTTCAGCTCTATTCCTCTTGAGCAAAGTAACAAAGGAGATTCCACTCCTTGCAGAAAAAACACAAAAAAAAGAATTACTTAACTTCACAGGAGATGGTGATGAGCTCCGTGATCGGTAATATCTGACTACACAACCAATGGAGGAAACGTGAATCAAGGCTGGCAAGGATCTGGTAAATCCTGGCGTAAAACGTCTGAGCTTCACAAACAACCTGGCAATCTGTCTGTGGTCGAGAGAGAGATTATATCTGCAAACTGAGAGGAGAAACACAGGTGAAATCAGACACCCAGCTTTCCTCCAAACCCACCACTGGGCTTCTTCCTTCCTCCCACTCTGACTGCCTCTTACACATCAAAATGTTGTGTTCCACATAGCAGTGAATTGTATGTTGTATTTATGGAAAATGCGACCAAGAGGGATTAAGTATATAGTGAACAGGAGGAGCCTAGGACAAAGCCCTGGGGAACACCAGTATTAACAGGAGAGGGATGGGATCTGAGACTTTTAATTTGAATAAACTGAGTACAGCCAGAGATATATGATTGAAACCAGGGGAGCGCAGTGTTGATAATACCAACTGAAGCTAAATGGTCAAGTAGAATGGAAGGTGAGATTGTATCAAATGTGGCAGTGAGATCATGGAGGATGAGAATGGCGATGAGTCCAGAGTCTGCAGCTAACACGAGGTCATTTGTAATTTTTACCATGGCTGTCTCAGTGCTATGGAGGGGGCAAAAACCAGACTGGAATTGTTCATACAAATTATTGCTAGTAAGATCATTAGGATCCTGTTTGTGGACTTCAGCTCTGCCGTCAATACAATCCGCCCTGCTCTCCTTCAGGACAAGCTGTCCCTGCTGAACGTGCCTGACTCCATCTGTCTGTGGATCTCTGACTTCCTAACAGATAGGAGGCAGCACGTGAGGCTAGGGAAGAATATCTCAGACACCCGGACCATCAGCACCGGAACCCCCCAAGGCTGTGTACTTTCCCCTCTGCTCTTCTCCCTGTACACTAACTGCTGCACCTCTGACCACCAGTCTGTCAAGCTGGCTAAGTTTGCAGATGACACCACCCTCATCGGACTCATATCGGACAGTGATGAGTCTGCCTACTGGAGGGAGGTGGACCGTCTGGAATCCTGGTGCAGCAACAACAACCTGGAGCTAAACACCCAGAAGACAGTGGAGATGATCATTGACTTTCGGAAAGTCTCAGTTCCACTGACACCCCTCACCCTGACAGACACCCCAATATCCACTGTGGACTCCTTCCGCTTCCTGGGCACCACCATCACCCAGGATCTCAAGTGGGAGCTGACCATCAGCTCCCTCATCAAGAAGGCCCAGCAGAGACTGTTCTACACGGCCATCATCGAATCCATTCTCACCTCCTCCATCACTGTGTGGTACGCTGGGGCCACTGCCAGGGACAAAGCACAGACTACAGCACATTGTGCGCATTGCTGAGAAGGTGATTGGCTGCAACCTCCCATCTATTGATGACCTGTACATCTCCAAAACTCTGCGGGGTGCAGGTAAAATCACATCTGATCCCTCTCACCCTGGACATGGACTCTTTGTGACACTTCCCTCAAGCAGGAGGTTACGGTCCTCTTGGACTAGAACCTCACTAGTCACCGTACCTTGTTCCTGTCATCCACCTGATGACTTTTGCACTGTTTATCTCACTGCACTACTTAGCCACACTGTGTTGCTCTTCTGTTTTTATTTCACTGCACCTTACTTTATTTTATTTTGTCTATGCTGCTTATTTAGGACACTAATTATATGTTATATGTTACTCATCATGTCTATGCTCTATGTATGCACCATCTCACCAAAACAAATTCCTTATAATGTGAACCCCTCACTTATTTGGCAGTAAACCTGTTTCTGATTCTGATTCTGATGAACCTGAGCAGCAACTGTTTTTTCTAGGATTTTAGAGATAAATGGTAAATGGGAAATCAGTCGTAAATTGTTTAGGTTTGTTAGATCAAAACTGTGTTTTTTGAGGACAGGTGTGATTATAGCATTCGTTAAAGATGATAGGACATAACCAGAGAGAATTGATGAATGAATAATATTGGTTATGAGGAGAGAAGGATTGGGTACAGGCTTTAACTAAGGCGGTGGGTAGAGGGTCCAGTTAACAGGTAGATGACTTTTCGGATGAGGGAGGTAATTTCAGTGATGGTGGGAAGTTTAAAGTGACACAGAGAAGAAGACAGGAGCACCAGGACAGGAACAGAGAGGACAGCTTACTGCGACACACAGAGATGATAAGTCTCAAGGAATTGTTTCAATTTTGTTGGTAAAAGAGGCCATAAAACTATTGCAGAGAGCAGGTGAATGCATGTGGGATGGAAGAGAGATTTTCATTTTGGATGGATGGATGGATGGAATGAGAACAGGCTGTAAACATACAAACTATTGCTATAATTTTGAATATTTTTTGCAAACTTTTTATTATTAGTTTATTTTATAGTTTAATTTTGTTTCTATTGTTAGAAAAATTGGCTTATGTCATATGGGTGACTGACTGATTACGCTCACTTACTATACATACAAATGCTGCAGAAAAATTATTGGATGAGTGTTGCTGTCAACAAAATTAGCATGAAGCAATTAAATAGCTACTATAGGTTTTTTTCATTAAATAGTACATAGCTGTGTCACTTTAGGTCATATGGAGGTGCGCACTGGTTTGTTGTGCCACTGAAAGTACAACAATGTAAGCAGTATTAAACATTGGTCAAATTCTTTTTCAGTTCCTTGAAGATCATAAATTGTATCACTTAGATCCTGCAAAACTATGACTGTTTGCAACATAGTGAAAGAACAGGGAACATGTTGGCTAAATGTTTTGATATTTTTCTGCTGTGAAAATGCCTCCCTGTGTTTTTCTCAGCTTAGGAAACACACATACGCTTTTTACAGATACCTTAACTACTCCTATAAGGTGACTGATTCAGTTTTGAGAACATTTGGCATGACAACAGTCAAAGTGAAAGACAGAAGGATGAATACTGGCACAAAGTCAAGGCCATGCCCTGCCAGTAATAAACCGTTAGCACAGGTGCTCTTCTGGCAATTTGTTGCCATGAGTTGTGGTTTGTCAACACAGGATGTTTAGTTCAAACAAATGAAAAGACTAAATGAGTGCATGCATCCAATGTACCAGCAAAAACATGTACATATGGGTACATAAGCCACATCCTGTGACAGAATAACAGTGCTGGATGTGTCTTGTAGTAATGCACTCAAACCATCCTGAGCCATGTGTACTCAATGTGAGTTAACACTGCAGCAGCTTAACACACCCTAAACCTGAAAACTGTTGTTGGACCAGTGGTTCTGAATGGAGGGAGAGCAATGCATAATATATAATAAGTGCCTGTGTCTGGAACTGTGGGATGAAGCTGAAGTATCTGCAGAAAACCCACACAAACACAAAGAGAACATGCTGACTCCACACACAAAGGCTCAGGGGTCAAATGACCTTCATGCTGTGAGGCTATTACTATTGCCCCACCATGCTACCGAGCATTTTTTATTACATATATAAATTTAAATGCATGATTTCCTCATTTTTAATTCTAACTGGGAGCAGTCTGAACAAGCTTATAGCTTGTATTATATCATAAAACCCTATGATATAAATATGCAACAGCAAAAAACTACCTGTTTATACATCCTGTTACACAGCTATTTTATTCTTAAATAAAGTAACTGCTAGAAACAATGTTTTAGAGAGCCAGAAAACCAATACACTAAGCGTTAAATTGGAGAGAACTGCAGAGAAGGATACTAATTCTTTGTGCATTTGTCAGTACAAACACTCTCACATTGCATATTGTCATTTACTCATTTATTCATTTATTATCTATACCCACTTATTCTTAACTGGTCACAAGGATCTGCTGGAGCCTATCCCAGCTCTCTTTGGGTGAAAGGCAGGGGTACACCCTGGACAGGTCATCAGTCCATTGCAGGGTCACATGGAGACAAACAACCTTACACACTCACTCTCACTCCTATGGGCAATTTAGAGTCACCAATCAACCTGACATACACGTTTTTGGACTGTGAGAGAAAACAGGAGTACCTGGAGAAAACCCACACAAGCACAGGGAGAACATGCAAACTCCACACAGAAAGGCCTGTGCATTTAAGTAAAGAAATTTTAATGTGCAGTATTACTACTCATTTTTTCCCTCATTGTTAATGTGGCGGTAGCATGAGTTGTAGCTGTAAGCTAGTTGTTAGCACTGTTAGCACTTGTCTGCTGTGTAGCTGAGACGAGCGGCTTTCCGTCTGTTTACGGTGTAAGTGAATCACTTTGTATTGCAAGCGCGTCGTGCTGTATAGTTCATCTACAGATTAACAACAGACTAGCGTTAGTCTAACACACCTAAAAACTAAAACTCTCTAAACAATTCAATGACGGCTACATTCCGGTACTAGTCAAGTACCTTTCTATTTTTACCGGATTTATTGCTATTTCCTGACATAGCGCTCTCGTTAGCCTACCAGTTAGCTTAGCTAGCTAGTAACATGGCTTCTCTCTCTCTCTTTCTTGCTCGGTGTGCCACATGTTTAGTTATTCCTCTGCCTCCTTTAGTGACAATGATACCTGTAATAGGTGCAAGGTTCTGATAACTTTGGAGGCAAGGATCACTGATTTGAAAGCGCAGCTCCGCACCTTTGAACAAAAGCCACCCCGTTAGCAGGTGTGGAGCTACCGAGCTCAGGCTCAGGGTCTGTTAGCGGTCCAAGGGCAGCTCTGGAGCAGCCCAGAGAATTAGCCTGGGTGACGGTCCGACGGAAACATACTCCTAAGCAGAAGCCCATGGCTCATCACCTGCCTGTTCACGTTTCTAATAGATTTTCCCTGCTCAGCGACACACCTGCTGAGAAACCAGCTTTGATAATTGCCGATTCCATAGTCAGAAACGTGAAGCTAGAGACACAAGCGACTATAGTCAAATGTATTCCTGGGGCCAGAGTGGGCGACATCGAGTCAAATCCGAAGCTGCTTGCTAAGGCTAATCGTAAATATGGAAAAATTGTTATTCACGTCGGCAGCAATGACACAAGATTACGCCAATCGGAGCGAATGATGTGGGCTTCATAGACAATTGGGCCACTTTCTGGGGAAAACCCGGTCTGGTAGCGAGGGACGGCATCCATCCCACTTTGAATGGTGCAGCTCTCATCGCTAGAAATTTAGCCGAGTTTATTAGCCAACCTAAAGTTTGACAATCCAGAGTGGGGACCGGGCTGCAGAGACTCAGTCTAAAACGCCTCTCTGCAGTTTTGACACCCAAACATAAACATAAGAAATATATACCTAGAAAGCTTGAAATGTCTTCTTTTAAATGAAACAATTCAAGTCGAAAACAAATCATCTCTTTCTGTGTAATCCGTATGAAAATAAGGAGCAGCACAGTTTCTCCTGTCTCACAGCATTATAGCTAATGTGATCCCACCTCGCACTGAGTGCATTGTTAATATGGAAATAATCTGAGGTGAGCCAGGTTATACCCCCGAGAAATGGCATAAAACATCAAGCTTCATCATAGAGTTTACTCACTTTTTCTGCACATTCGGATGATGGCACAATACGCGGGTGAAGAAGCGCTTTGTATGGTTCCAGACAACGACGAAGAGTTTACTTTGTCCTCAGAGGAAAAACGCAACTCAGATGACGAACGTTTGCATCTGCATTGCATTGCAGTAATTCCTTTTCAGCCACATTCCTGACTGAAAGGCTTGCTATGCAGCTCATTGTGCAAGTCTTTGTCTTCTCAGGTAAATCACATAATTATTCATGATCAGACACACTCTTGCATATGTATTTTCAACTCAAAAAAGTGTCTTAGAAAATTTAAATCAGTGTATTATTTTCTGTGGATGAGTGAACAGGGTCATTTTCACATCATTGTGAAGCAAACACTCTAGGCTACAAAATGCTGTTCTCAATGGTCTTGTGAACTAATGTTCTGTATGTGTTTTATGGCCTTATGTCAGTGACTTAGAAATTTTATTTTTTCACTAACCATGCATGAATGCTATTTTCTCAAAAATACAAACATGTATAAACTTGCTGCTCACATATTATTATAGCCCAGTTTGTGCTGATTGCAATGTTATCAATCTTTAGCCATTAATATGTTTAAAAGCAACTGAAAAAAGCACAAATGTCCCAAAACACCCTTAGACCCCAGAGGGTTAAGGTATGGATATGTGAACTGTACCATGGAGCTAATCTCCTCTGATTCACTATCTTCTTTTTCAGAGGGGCCACAGTATCAAGAGTTTCTCGCAGTGAGGCTACAGCACTGTCAACAACATGATCAACTTGGTAGGGACTAGGATTGAGGCAGCTGTCCTCCACTGTGTTGGCACATGGCATAGATGTGCCAACACATAAAGATAAAATAATTTTCTTAAATTTATTAACAGCATTGTCAGATAAATATCTACTGTAGTGGAATTTTCTTCCAAATGTTGTATGGTCCATTATGTTAAATTTGAAAGTTAATAAAGAATGGTCTGATAAAAGAGGATTTTGGGAAAAAACTATTAAATGTTCAATTTAGAACAATATCAGAACAAGATCAAGGGTGTGATTGAAACATTTTGAGTGAAACCAATTAAATCTAATATTGAATTAAATGCAGTGCTGAGACTATTATTTTTAACATCTACATGAATGTTAACCCTCTGGGGTCTAGGAGTGTTTTAGGGCCCTGGACAAGTTTTGACATGCCCTGACATTTGTGCTTTTTTCAGTTGCTTTTAAACATTTTAACCCTCTGGGGTCTGAGGGGGTTTTGGGGGTCTGGACAAATTTTGACATGTCCTGACATTTGTGCTTTTTTCAGTGTCTTTTAAACATATTAATGTCTAAAGTCTGACAACACTGTAATCAGGACAAACTAGATATGATACCACAATAATATGTGAGCATGTTTATACATGATTGTGTTTTTGAGAAAAGAGCATTTATGCATGGTTAGTGACTTTTTGAAGATTTTCAATCAGGATTTAGAGCACATCATAGTACAGAAACAGCACTGTTAAAAGTCACCAACGATCTTCTCTTAGCCTCAGATAATGGACTTGTTTCTATACTTGTCCTCCTAGACCTTAGTGCTGCATTCGACACTACTGACCACAACATCTTATCACAGAGTTTGGATCATGTGGCTGGTATCAGAGGAACAGCAATAAAGTGGTTCCAATTCTATTTATCGGACAGATTCCAGTTTGTTCATGTCCATGATGAACTTTCCACACACACAAAAGTTAGTTATGGAGTTCCACAAGGTTCTGTGCTACGACCGATTCTGTTCACCTTGTACATTCTTCCTTTAGGCTATGTCATTAGGAAGCACTATTAATTACCACTGCTATGCAGATGACACTCAGTTGTATCTATCTATGAAACCTGTTAACACTAACCAGTTAACCAGACTTCAAGCATGTCTAACTGACATAAAGAAAACAGAAGTTATTGTATTTGGGTCTAAAAACCTCAGAAATAACTTTTCTAAAATTATAGCTACTTTAGATGGCATAGTCCTGGCCTCCAGCACTACTGTGAAAAACCTTGGAGTTATTTTTGACCAGGACATGTCTTTTAACTCACACAAAAAACAAATCTCTAGAACTGCCTTCTTTCACCTGTGCAACATTGCCAAAATCAGGAACATCATTGTCTGTGGGAATGCAGCAACTACCTGAGAAAAGGGTTTCATAGAACATAGGATTTAAGACATAAAGTTGTAGTATGTCCTGCTAGTATGAATTAAGTATGGTATGTAGAGACAACAGCCGCGCCCTGTAACCTCCTCTTTGTGTAAGACACTGTGACCCCCAGATATAGGATGCGCCTGCAGCATAGCTGTTGCTAAGGGAATTGGGCAGTTTTACCTTATAAGGAAGTGACCTTAACCAGTGCGGGAACGGAGAGGTCAACCAGGGAGCGGCTCTTGTCTGTGAAAACCACTGTTTTTCCTGTTTTATGTAGATCTCACTAGGCACAGGCTGAGGAACAGACTCACTGTAGAGTGCTGATCTCCAGAGATATGTCTGTTTATAATAAAACCGGTTAATTTAGTCTCTGATTCAGCTCGTCCTTTCTCAATTAAGGAACTCGGGTCGGATTCAACAATTTTGGGGGCTTCGTCTGGGATTTAAGCCAATTTGGACAAAAACGGGGGACCGGATACATTGATCAACCAGGGCGTTGGCCACACAACCAGTAGGCGAGCAGAAACCGTTTCAATAAAATTCTGCATATTGGGAACAACTAAATTACTGCCCTGGACTGGTTAAATGTAAAAGCCTCAGCACAATATTGCCTGAATCAGAGATAAAAGAGGTTAAAACAGACTTTAAGTCTTGGACTGCGGTATATAAATTAAGCACTGTAAGTATATAAATTAAGCACTGTAAGGGTAAATATAAGGAACTGTCCTAGGTGTTGGCAAACCCCACCGATCTCTGACGGGAGACGGAGCCAGGGTGGCAGCTGGGTTCACAGTCCCGGGGAATTTAGGATCCCCGAAAAGAGTGAAGGGAACCGCAGAGTGTAAAACAGAGACCGGGTAGAGGTCACTGGTGAATATAGGATATCAGCACGATATCCTACAGTAATAACAGAAACTAGAGTAAACTAATATCTGCCTATTATAGCATATTCTGAGGGATAGTATTTTAATATACTTTGGTTATAGAACAGAGTGGTAAACTTAATTATAAATGATAACTAGGTCCCTGTGGGAATAATATGTGATAAGGTCGGGGTGGAATAAATTTAATAACAGGTTATTATTGATAATTGGTATACGGTGCCTGGAAGAGTGTCCACAATTAAGGAACTCGACAGTGTCTTGGCGGGTTGCGGAAACCTAACGGTGCTAACACAAGCGACCGTTAACGTCAAAGGGGTCAGTTACTCGGGTGAATTCCATACCAGCTGACTGGCTGACGAGACCTTACATTGCACAGGCCGATTGCTTGGGTGTATTCCATACAAATCGGCTGGCTTTGAAAGGCACCATGGACGGTGAATATGACAGAGAGATTAAAGATGACGGGTGGGGACTGGAAAACAAGTGGCAACCATTGGCTATGCAAATTGATAATATGTTGAAGGCTGGGAAATTGTTGGTGAAAGAAAAGAATGTTGAAGGTGAATTGGATAAACACAAAACTATGTTGTTGGATCTGATAAAGGAGAAAGGTAAGAAATCCACTGATTAGGTATCGATGGTGACCTGGCTATGGGACAAAGTGGCCACGTGTCGCCAATTGGCGGGAGAGGCGCATGAAGCAGCCGAAAAGGCATCCATTGTACACAAAAGTAAACGTAGGAAAGCAGCCAAGGGTTTGGAGGCGAAGGCCGATCAGTGGGCCAATATGGCCATCTGGTGGCAGAGTACGGACCACTTACACAGAAAGAAGGACAAAGCCAAGTTGGAGGAGGTAGAAAACAAGGTAAGGCCATTCTCATTTAGTCCACCGCCCTACATGTGTCCTTCCCCATCAGCACCCCCACCAGGTATCTATCCCACCCTGGTCATAGAACAGGGACAGCTGCATGTGTCCTCTAGGTCTGGGCAGAAGTCGACACCAGGACAAACAGGTGAGAGCAGACAGATGGTAAGGAGAGATAGTTTGGGATCTGAGAGAAGTAGTAACCGAAGTACAGTGGCGGACTCGGAGGACAAATAAGGCGGAGCCGTTCTCACTTTCCGAGATTGAGCAGCCAGGGAAAAGGTAGAGGAAAGGAAATCCAGACCGCCCCACTCAAAGGTAAGAATGGTCAAGGAGGGAGACAAGAAAAAGGAAGTGTTGCTGAAATTGACTCCCGATGTGAAGGGCGTCGCGGAGGGCCAAATAGTGCTGTAGGCTGAGAGTGTCTCCGAAGGAGCTCCGCCGACTGGAGGAAAAGGACAGGGGGAGAGCGGCAGAGGGATGAGAAGTATGTGACGAAGTTAAGATCCTACTCATAGCGGAACCGGGAGGATGAGTTTGAGGGTCCAGATGATTTGGTTAACCTGTTGAGTGATCAGCCCGAGCCCCCGGAAGAAGGAGCAGTGGGGGGTACTCACTTCCAAGCACCTCTCTTGGCGGGAGGTGGGGGCTACAAGTACAGGCCTTATGGGCTAGGAGACGTCCAGGCCCTGGTGGATCAGCTTCCTCCAGTGGCTGAGGGGGGAGGCCTATGGCTGGGTAAATTAGACAGTCAGATGGCCGGCCAGAGACTGGCTCTTGGAGATTTCAGGGCTGTTATACAGCGATGCCTTACTAGTATGGATGTTAGGGAAATAGAGGGAGCAGCTGGAACCCTGAGGGAGCCGGACCACACACTGTTTAGCAGAGTAAGTGCCCTAATAGGACAGGTCATGAGAGAAAAATACCCACTGCCCAATTCAGCTGTGGTGCCTAAACTCAATTGGAACCCTGAAGATAATCCTAGGTCGTTCCTAGAAAAGAACAAGGAACTATGGGTCTGACACACGGGTCATCCTGGCAAGGCTGGGTCACAGAGAGAGTGGTACAGACAAGTGGTCTTGTAGGGGGTACCCGAGAGAGTAAGGGAGGCCATGCGTGACAACACTGACTTGCAGGGAGCGGACTCCGTGGTATGGTAGAGACATCTGGTGCATCACCTCATCCGCGCTCAAGAACAACACCAAAGGGAACATGATTAGACCAAAGACCTGCAAATGCAACTGCTGAGACTGCAACTGGCTGATGCCAGGCAGAAAGTTAATGAAAAGACAAAGGATAAGAAAGAGGATCCCAGCAAGGTCATGTGGCAGTGGGGCATGGATGTTCCGGAGGCCCCCGACCTGTTCCCCGTTCCTCCCTGGGAGCCTCAACACCCTCTACAGAGTCGGGGTGGCTTTGGGAATGGTCCGAGATGGGGGAGAGGTGGATGGAGAGGACACGGGGGAAGAGGGGGACCCTCCGCTGGGACGGCGACCCGATGTTACTACTGCGAAGAGACAGGACATTGGGTCAAGAACTGCCCTCATATCAAAGCCATGGAGCGAGGGAGGGGATATTGGGGCGGCTTCCCAAGCTCCGGCCGAGGCCGAGGTGGGCCCCCCGTGCACAATATGCCGGTGATGGACTGGGACTCCCCCTATGGGTGGGAGGATTCCCACCAAAATTGACGCTTTCCACCGAGAAACCCGGACAGCAAAACCACGGCAGATCCAATGCTGTCCGTGCAGGTCAACACTATGTACCTGCCATTTCTAGTCGACACAGGGGCCACATGTTCCACCCTCAATAACATGGTCAACTCCACCTTGTCGACTCGTCACACTACAGTCATGGGCTTCTCGGAGAAGGAACAGACTTTGCCACTCACGGTCCCACTGACCACCCAAGTGGGTCCCCAAATAGTGACACACCCCTTTGTGTTTTCTCCAGGCACGCCAGTTAACCTCCTGGGCAGAGACCTTCTCATCAAACTGGGTGCATCAATTCTGTGCACCCCTGATGGACTCACAGTGACACTCCCAGATGGGACACGTCTCCCTTGCTCCGGAACACATGCAATGGCACACAAACAATGCCTTTTGCAGCTGCTAGAAGAGGACAGTGCGGACATATATTGGGCTAAACTCTGCCCTGAACCACCAGACCAGCCTCGGCATTCTATCTGTTTTCCAGCGGTGGCGCCCTTGGATCTCGCTCCTCGAGCCCTACGTTCCCCCACCGGACCCTCCCCACGTCACCCTCTTGTCTGTCTACGACAGGCTCCAAACCGATTGGTACAGGGAACAATTCGAGGAACAGGTCGAGGGAGACGAATGGAGCATCGACACGGAAAACATTTATGTTGCCCCCGAGGGGGTAGTGGCCGCAGTTCGGCTGCTTCCGGCTCAAGTACCCTGGTTCAGGATGGAGGAGGACAGTGCACCTCATGTCTCTCTCACACTACACCTCACTCACGAGGCCAAGGAGCTTGGCGGCATCCTGAAAAGAGCCCTAAAACAGGACGCGTGGCAGCCTACGCAGCTGCCTGGGCCTGCCGCTACATCTCTGGCCACAGTCCCCGACAGATGTCGGCCTCACGGACTGCCCTCCAGTTACATTCGAGGTGACCACTGACTCCCCGTTGTGGGTCCAGCAGTACCCCCATAAACCGCAAGCCGCTGAAGGGATCCGTGACACCATTGAAGGCCTTTTGGAGGCAGGTGTCCTCGAGCCCTCCTACTCCAACTGGAATACTCCCATTTTACCGGTGGAGAAAAAAGGCACAGGGAAGTACCGTATGGCTCATGACCTCCGCGCCATCAATGACGTCCTGGTGACCCCCACAGTTCCTGTACCAAACCCTTTTGTGGTTCTCACTAACCTGAACCCAGACCAGTCCTGCATTTACCTGCATAGACAATGCGTTCTTCTGCCTTCCATTGGCTGAGGACTGCAGGGATATTTTCTCCTTCACTTACCAGGGCTCCCAGTATCGCTACACCCGGCTCCCCCAGGGGTTTGCCTTGTCTCCAGGCATTTTCAACCAGGTACTCAAGCAGGCCTTGTCAGGCTGTTCCCTCCCCGAGAATACCACGCTCATCCAGTATGTTGACGATCTCCTGCTGGCGGCTCCCTCTGCCACAGCTTGTCTCCAGGCCACAGAAACCGTTTTGCTGTGTCTGGCGGAGAGAGGGTCAGCAGGTCTAAATTGCAAGTTTGCAGGAAACAAGTTTCCTTCTTGGGTCGCTTGATCTCCCAGAAGGGCACAGGGCTGTCTCCCGCTCACAGGTCTGCCATCCTCCACCACCCTAAGCCGCTGTCCGTGAAAGACATGCTTTCTTTCTTGGGTCTTACTGGCTACAGCCGCACCTACATTCATGACTATACCGGTCTCACCCAGCCACTCCGCCACCTCGTCAAAGATAAGGGAACGAGAAACCTCTCAGCGCCACTGGACTGGACTTTGGACGCTGAACAGGCGTTTGTCCGCCTCAAACAGGCTCTCTCGATGGCTGCCGACCTCGCCATACCAGACCCAGACTATTCTCTCCCGTTCTTCCTCGACGTTTCTGTCACGGACGCAGTTGCGAATGGCGTCCTGTTTCAGAAAAAAGGGGGACTAGGAAGGTATTGATGTACATCAGCGTAATGCTAGACAGCATGGAGAAAAGACACCACACATGCACTCGACACGCAGCAGGGGTAGCAAAAATCCTACAGAAAACGGCACACATAGTCATGGGGCATCCGCTACAGGTACTGACCACATACATTATAGTGTTGTATGTAAACTCACAGACATTCACCCTTACCTCACTGAGGCAGCAGAGACTGAGCAGAATCCTGGAAGCACCTAACATCACATTCACACATGAAGGGATTAACATGGCAGATAGCATAGGAATAGGGGAACCACACCTATGCGCAGATAGGGTCACTAAGGAAGAAAAGGTGAGACCAGATCTGAGGGCAACGCCAATTCCAGGAGCACGACAGCTATATACATACGGGTGCTGTTTCAGGGATGAGAAGGAAGGACTGAAGGCGGCGTATGCAGTAATAGAGGAAGTAGAGGGCAACTACGAAACCAGAATCTCAGAAAGACTGGAAGGACAACAGTCAGTTCAAAGAGCTGAGGTGGTGGCAGTGATAGAAGCCCTGAAATTCGGTAAAGGACAGAAAGTCAACATCTACACAGATTCGGCCTATGCAGCAGGAGCAGTACATGTGGAACTTGGGCAGTGGCTACGAGCAGGATTCCTCACCGCGACCAACAAACCCATCAAGCATGAGAAGGAAATGAGAGCGCTCGCGGCGGCACTGCTAGAGCCAGAGGAAGTTGCCATCATCAAATGCAGCACTCATAGCCCGACAGCCAAAGGTAATCAGGCAGCGGCCCAAGCAGTGAAGGAAAAGGCAGGTTATCACGAGAAACTGATGGTGTTGAGTGCAGAGAAAGAGCTAGGAGAGCCTATAGACATGTCAGAGATTCGCAGACTCCAAAAGGGGGCCTCTCCACAGGAGAGAACTCTCTGGAAGGCCAGGGGCGCAACAGAGGTAAGTGGACTGTGGAGAGGGCCAGATGGGAGGCCCATAATTCCACCGGGGGTCAGGAGAACAGCGCTGATGGAGGCACATGGGGTTGGACATGTGGGGGTGGCACAGATGATGAAAAATTTGGAAAATTGGTGGCATCCCTTCCTGAAAGACATGGCTCGTGATTGGGCAAGGAGCTGTGAGATCTGTACTAAGTACAACCCCAGACCTACTCTGCGACCAGAACTAGGCCGGTATCCACTGATTACCAAACCAGGTAAGGAAATCATAATTGACTTCACAGACATGGGAACCTCTGTCAGAGGATTCAGGTACATATTAATGTGTGTGGATGCATTCTCTGGGTGGCCAGAGGCGTGGCCTACTAAGAAAGAAGACAGTAAATCTGTGATCAAGTGTTTGATTAATCATTACATTCCTAACCATGGTTTTCCAGAAAAAATAAGGTCTGACAATGGTACTCATTTTAACCCTCTGGGGTCGACGCACGCGCCGGCGCGTTTTGACACATCTTTTCCTGATAAGGCCGAAACAAACTTAAATTACTCCGTCAATTCTGATCATACAGATAAAAGAAGTATATCATTCAAATCTGTAAAGGGTCTAGTTTTAGTGGTATACCATCATAATAACAACAAAACGTGCTTTTTTTAAATAAAGAAAGACGACAGGGTGCGCTTTCGGCCTTTTCTGTCTCTGCCATTTCTCTTCACAGATGCATAAATAAAACAACCAGAATCTCAGCGATATAAGATAAAGGAAGTAACTGGCCTTAGTTTGCTCAAGCGACCCCCATTCAGAACACATAGAAGACAGTTGGCAATAACAACTCCATATAAGGTAATACCATAAATTCCTTTTGGTTAAATAAAACAACCAGAATCTCAGCGAATACTTGGCTCATAAAAATAAGAATTATATGGCTAGAAAGCTTGAAATGTTTTCTTTTAAGTGAAACAATTCAAGTGGAAAACAAATCATCACTTTTTATTTAATCCGTATGAACGTAAGGAGAAGTCCGTTTTTTCCTGTCTCACCTCATTACAGGTAATGCGGTCCCGCCTTGTACACTGTTCACTGTTCACATGTAAATAATCTCAGGTGAACCAGGTAAATATGTGCACACCCCCGAGAAATGACATAAAACGTCAAACTTCATCATAGAATTTACTCACTTTTTCTGCGTGTTTGGATGATGGTGCGTCACGGACGTGAAGAAGCGCTTCACTGGACTGTATTCCACTCAGAGTGAAAACACTGATTTTAACTCAAATGAGGATCAATTGGCTCCTCATTGTGTTGTATTGTGCTGCACTAATCCGTCCCATCTACATTGACTGAAAGGCTCATTATGCGCGTCTTTGTCTGGTCGTTCAGTGCGTCTTTTGTGTTCTCAGGTAAATCACATGACTATTCATCCTCAGACACACCCTCTTGCATATGGCCTTTCTGGATAAAAAGTGTCTTAGAAAATTTAAATCAGTGTATTGTTTACTGTGAATGTGTGAACAAGATGACATTCACAGCACTGTGAAGTAAACACTTTAGCCTACAACATGCAGGTCTCATAAGTCTTGTGAACCAATGTTCTGTTTGTGTTTTATGGTCTTATTTCAGTGAGTAAAAAATTGTAGTTTTTCACTAACCATGCATAAACACTTTTTTCTCAAAAACACAATCATGTATAAACTTGCTGCTCACATATTATTGTAGCCAATTTTGTGCTGATTACAGTGTTATTAGACTTTAGACATTAATATGTTTAAAAGACACTGAAAAAAGCACAAATGTCAGGACATGTCAAAATTTGTCCAGGCCCCCAAAACCCCCTCAGACCCCAGAGGGTTAAAAATCAGGACCTCCAGAAGGTGGAGGCATTAATGGGGCTGAAACATTCATTTGGCACTGTGTACCATCCACAGTCACAGGGCAAAGTGGAAAGAATGAACCAAACGGTGAAATCCAAATTGGCTAAAATCTGTGCACAGACTAAATTGAACTGGGTTGATGCCTTACCTCTTGCACTTATGTCAATTAGATGCTCTGTTAACCAATCCACAGGTTTCACTCCTCATGAACTCCAGACAGGGAGACCCTTCCGGTCCGTTTACTCGTCTACCTGGGGAGCCAGGGGACGATCAGAGTCTAACCGCTAAAACCTATTTTAACTTTCTACAAGCTCTCGTTTCAGCTTTTGCCAGACAGGTTGGAGAGGGCACGGAGATCAATCAACCTGCGCCACCACCGACAGACTGGGTCCTGGGTCATCAAACGGAAGTGGTCGGAGCCGAGGTGGACAGGACCATTCAGGGTCACTGAAAGGACGTCACACACCGTGAGACTACAAGGGAAAGGTGATACATGGTTCCATTGGTCGCAGTGTGCGGCCACAGAGGAGCCGACAAGATCACTGGAACGGGTCCGGACGGATCTGTTGACAGACACCTCTGACTTGGATGAGGCAGAAGGGGACCCTCCTCACAAAGGGGCAGAATAATCCCAGAGTGGGTCAGGTGCTGAGGTAGTCTACCCTCAGCCTGAAGAAAAGGAGAGGAACGACAAGCTACCACAGATTGACAAGGAGGAGGTGAAATAGCGCTCCTCTCCACCAAGGGGCGTGCCAAGCCTCCAACCAACGAGTGGAAGTGTACTTATATGCCATTGTGGTGTTTAAGTTGTTTTATGTGGGAATTTTCAGTGGTTTGATTTTAACTCATTTCTTATTTCATCTACCATTGAGAAACAGGACCCCAAAGCCATGATGCCATTGCTTGTTCCTCTAGCAGAGGACGACACTGGAATCATGAACACCTCGGGATTGTGATCTCTTAGGAGAGATCAAAAGAGGGATAGCAAATTTCCTCTACCAGGTACCTCTTAGGAAGTTGGTCTCTAGTAGAGACCAAAAGGGGGATTTGTGGGAATGCAGCAACTACCTGAGAAAAGGGTTTCATAGAACATAGGATTTAAGGCATAAAGTTGTATAGGTCCTGCTAGTATGAATTAAGTATGGTATGTAGAGACAACAGCCGCGCCCTGTAACCTCCTCTTTGTGTAAGACACTGTGACCCCCAGATATAGGATGCGCCTGCAGCATAGCTGTTGCTAAGGGAATTGGGCAGTTTTACCTTATAAGGAAGTGACCTTAACCAGTGTGGGAACGGAGAGGTCAACCAGGGAGCGGCTCTTGTCTGTGAAAACCACAGTTTTCCTGTTTTATGTAGATCTCACTAGGCACAGGCTGAGGAACAGACTCACTGTAGAGTGCTGATCTCAAGAGATATCTCTGTTTATAATAAAAGCGGTTAATTTAGTCTCTGATTCAGCTCGTCCTTTCTCAATTAAGGAACTCGAGTCGGATTCAACATGTCTCAAAATGATGCAGAAAAACTAGTCCATACATTTGTTACTTCAAGGCTAGATTACTGTAACTCACTACTATCTGGATGTCCCAGTATCTCCATAAAAAGCCTCCAGTTAATCCAGAATGCCGCAGCCAGCCCTGACAGGAACTAGCAAGAGAGATCATTTTTCTCCTATATTAGCTTCTCTTCATTGGCTCGCTGTAAAATACAGAATAGAATTTAAAATCCTTCTTCTCACATACAAATCCCTTCATGATCAAGCTCCTTCATACCTTAAAGACCTCATAGTACCATATTATCCCAATAGAGCACTACACTGCAGAAGGTACAGAGACAGAGCACAAACTCATTTTGTTTTAGGATGCATTGCAAGATTCTTAGTCTGTTGCTGATATTTAGTGTGGATCCCTTCATTCCATAGTCTCACTGTTATTTATTTAAAAGACCTCCTATATAACTCATTTCTCCAGTTCTTTCAGTGTAAGCCATTTTAAGCTGCATTTTCCTATAAAAGTTTCTATGTAAATAAAATATACTGACCTTCTTGCAATCATGAAAGGTTTCCAAGCTAAGTCCTGGACAGGGAGACAGAAATGAGTACCTTCACTTACTCTGAAGCAGGAAAATCAACACCTTTCTTGTTTTGATGATGCCTGGCAAGGGGATACCAAGCACCCCCAACTCATAAGGGATCCTGTCTGTCCTGTCTTCTCAGAAAGTTCCTTTGCCTGTGGCTTTGTTTTGAAGGGATGTTAGATGTGTGTGTTTTAAGGTTAATGGGAAAACTTAAATATGTTAATATTCTGCAGTACTCTCCTAGAGTATGTGACATTTCTGTGCAGAGAAGCTGGTTGCTTGGTGTGCAAGGCATGGAGAGATGATGTTGGTCCTTAGTCTGTGGAGGAAATTCGCATGAAGAACATACACAGGATTTACCCTGAACCATGCTAGAAACCCAAACATACACCATGGCACCTGCTACCTTTAACACCAGAGTCATTTTGGACCTACTGCAACATACAGTTCTTAACTAAAGCATGAAAATTGGAAGAAAAAATTCACAACACTCTGCAACTAGACAGTTCTTTTATGTATGCTCAGAGAGAGCAACAGCAATAATGAATACACCCGGATTAAGTAGAATGGGTTGATCAACAAAACCTCTGTCAGTAATGACAAAGAAACTTACAAAGCATGGCTTAAACACTACTGTGCTCCTCTATAAAACCTCCAAAGGTTTAATGCTGCAAATCAAGTGTGTGTATTTGCTTGTGCTACATTATGGGTCTTCCAAAGTGTATTTCCTTGTAATGACCCAAAATGCCTCAAAAGCACTAAATGCACCACATACAGATATAACACATTTATTTTCTCATTTATTTTCACAGCATCATGGCTGCTGAAACACAGATACACACCCTAAATCCTACCCTACTCTTAGGATCTTCTTCAACACAGCACACACAAACACTACCTTACCACCAGCTAGTCCTCAACCCCCACCGTCTGGCATTCCCCTATATACAGACACCCCCAGCCCCTACACCCTCTATCCCCTCCATATGCTTTAATGATGACCTGCTAAGGCCGCCTTTGCTGAATAAAAAGGGATAATTGGCTATCATTGTCTTCACCAGCACTGTGGTGGTAGTATCGGCAAAATGCTGGTGTCCAGATGCCCAAACCCCAGCTCTCAGGGCCTTAATTAGCGTGAACCTGAGGCCCAGGAAAAGGCCAATTAGAACCCTCACAGGGGTGTGATTGACCTTATGCGGGGCTTCCTTCTCAGTATTATAATAGCGTGTGCGCACACACACACACAAACAATGCTCTAACAAACATAAGCTTCAAAAAGTCAGTGTTTGAATTTACAGGTGCATTAGTCTACTCCATCCACCCATGTTCATGCTTCTATAGTGAGACACTGAATTTTAACTCTCATGGTCAGATACTTATTTGTGGCCTAAGAAAGCTTAGACCCATTAAGTATTATGTGGGCTGTGGTGGGAAAGCCTGAAGGTATAAGTGCTCCATCTGTGAATTAATTCAAATTCTCCGCAGGCAATATTTACCAGAGCAATTTAAAAAGAATAAGACTGTACTGTCAGGTATCAGTAGTATTCAAATGACCTGTACCCTGCTTTCCTCACTGACACAAAACGGCGGTGGATTTACATTATGAATTCATTCAAATGCATCTGAGATTAATCAGAACTAATGCTGCAGTATGCTGTAAAAAGGACCTTTCAGCATGGTAACCAAGCACCCTTACATGTATTTACATTATTCATGAGAGTGATTTGGATAATGTTTCCTCTGACTATGGTGTGTTAACATGTATTAAGAGTGATTTGATGAGATGTGGATTCATAGTGGATGGGGGTGTCAATTACCACTAGAGTTAATAGGGTTTCATGAGCAATTTGTGTGGGCAAATTTCATGCAGATCTCACACATGTAACATTAATATAATTCTGTAGGAACAAGAATTCCAAATCCATTTATGCAGTAGTGCTATACACATCTGATTTAAAGCTGCTACCCATCAGTTTTGAGGAGACTTTTCCAGCTCTGACGTTTTGAAAAGTTTGAGCCTCAGAGACACAACAGGAGCAAACAGCATGATGCATGCATGTTAACATAAAGAGAGTGCAATTAGCAAAGTACTCATTCATGTGAACGACATTCGTTGTAGCTCTTGGTGCATTCTAACTCTTTAGATTCCTCTAAAGTCAGGTTGTGTAAATATTGCTCTAATAACCATAATGTTGCCTTCATATGCATCGTCTCTTCCTCTATTTCCATCAGAATCAATCAACACCTCTAAGATTTGGCAGAGAGCCAGAAAATAACATCCACTTTAGTGAGTTTGACAACTGTCACCATCAGCCATCCGGTGAGAAAAAGGACCTGAAAACAACCACAGGAGATTTAACAAGTGAAGTGCCAGACATGGCAGTACATGAAATGATAGTAACCTATGTACAGAAACAATTTTCTATACGGAGATCACTTTGAGAAAGCGTGTGTCACATTTCTGGAATCATTTGCTTTAGTGGTGTTTTATTTCAATGTTGGAAGATCTTTTTAGTTAACTTTTATCCTGCACTGTACCTGTTTGTTCAAAAACGTAAGTAAAGTGTTCATTTAATTTTAACTTTTCTTCGAGATTTTTCTACTTAATCACCTTTTGAGGGTTGTCTTGGGGCAATAGCTGCTTAATCTTTATATTGCAACATATTGAGATCTGTGCTGATATCTAGCCCTAATTTGAAAAATGGGTTACAATACATTTTGTTTCACACATTAAATGATTTTCAGCATAGATTGGAAGATATGTAAATGTATTGCTAATGAAATTTTTTGTTCATTTTCTTTAGAAGACAGGTGGTCGAATGACAAGTATATAGACTCTTTAAACTCAAAGGAACAAAAAGATGTATCTACTCCATCTGTACAACAGACAGGTGTTTGTTAGCAAGTGTATATTTTAAACAAAAGAGTTCTGGGAATGTCATATGTAGTAATGTGTTCACACTTGCCCCCAGTATCAAGTTCTAAGAAAGGCTCTTTTCATCTAATAACTTTCTAAGCTTTGACACTATCAGCGTAATCTTCAGCCAGACAAACATGATTCTTATCTCAATAATGACCATTAAAATTATGTTTTAATACTGACATCGTAGTGCAGTTGTACCCCGGGGAAGGACTTCTTACAGGCAAGTACAGCTAGATGTTATCCAGTTTGGTGGTTATCAGATCTGCTACAGAGGATGTGAGGCTTTGTGAACTGGGTTGAGTGAGAGGAAACCACGCAGGACAGTGTGGAGGGTGGGTGAGTATGATGCAGCACATACACACTGGTTGCTGAATGTGCTCACTCAGTGTGTTGAACACAGTCTGAAGACATACATCAATATTAAAGCACCTATCTCTCAGTCGGTCCATCTCTGGCATGCAGCTCACCCTTGGGACAGGCATGGATTTTTACAACGATGAATGCAAATGAAACTTCTGCTTCTGCATGTCTGACACAGTAGCTTGAACCCTCTGGGGCAATGATATTCCTCGACAACACCCCTCACTCCCCACTCCTTCACATATCTTCCAACAACAGTGCACCAGAGATTTGGAGACCTGATCAAGCCAGTTTGCACTGGATGAAAAACAGATTTCCATCAAACTGTAACAGCATCAGATAATAAAACAGTAGAAGAGCCAATGTGCCTAAGGCAAAAACAATTTTAAGCAGCTGTGACTAAGGGCCCCTTAGCCAACAAGGGGGCCCTGAACTCTGAAATTGAAAGTGTTAAGTCCTCTGCTTCACATGCAGTCATAGACCATCTGACTGAAACTACTTGTGCAAGACCTTTATAGTCATAAGCTGTTTTCCATGACTTCTCTGGTTGACTTTTATAGTAATGCAGAGTGGGTGGTCATGGTCTCCTGAGAATGATTTCTGTCATGAACCGGTGGAAAAGAGGACCAATAAATTGCCAAGCCACAGCTCAGGTGTAAAGGTTTTATTTTTTATGCAAAGGGTTATTGGGTGTAGCTGATGGAGTAATCAGGAGGTAGGGGGTAAACTGAAGTATCGATTGTTGGTTTGATTACTGCCTCAGCCTGGATCTGGTAACACCAAAGGAGGTTGTGTCATGGCTGATGTGAGGCATGGTGTTGGATCTTGGTTCCCCACACAGAACACTCAGGAACGAAGTCAAATGTGAAATAATCCAGAGGTTATGGCCGGCACTGGTGCTTAAAAGGAATAGTTCAGGAGATGGCGCTGTGGTCCTCCCTGGTACTAGTGCAGCAATATCAGACACGACCCTCTATCCCTGGTCCACCGAACCGTCCTCTCCAATTCTTGGAGTAAGATACAAAAACAAAGAAAGGAAAAGAAATTAGTGAAAAACTCCAGAGGTTGACGAGTAACACACCTGATCCTTCTGGTTGAGGGTCGGGTGCCGTCTACGCCTTGGCTGGGTGTCCAACCGTCAACGGTTTTCCCGGGTCTCTCCTACTCTCTGGCGTGAGCCCACAGGAGATCCAGACCACCTTCCACTTGGCGTCAAGTCGAGCAAGTGCTTGCACAGGGTCGAGAAACGAAACTCACAGTGGGATGGCAACAGACAACCTGGCAGCTAGTTGCTGCCCGGGGTCTGCTATTTAAGCAGTAAAAAGACTTCCAGGTGAAAATCATTAACTAATGAGTCAGTGTGCTGCAACTGTGGCATTGCAGAATCCTGTTGACCTTTCAGAATAAAACTCCCCCATCGGAAGTTTTAGTCCGGGACATCACAGGTTGTAGTTCCACAGAGCAAGATCAGGAGGCATATTAGTTAATGGCTTGGTTGAAGGCTCCCAGGTGATCTGGTACAACACAACTCAGAGAATCCAGAGATCGTGATTAACAAAAAACACCTCCAACAGAAAAAACTAATGTCCTTGGAGGGAAAATACTCAGAGCAAAATGACATCTCACTGCAGGGTAACTTGGGATCAAACAATTCCTCTTGGGCAGAAACTCTTTATCCAATCATGAAACCAGAAACAAATAGATGTATCTTGACATGGAATTCCTGGTCATTAACTTGAATCAAACAAAATCCTCTTGGGCAAAAACATTCCTTTTCTCCAATCATAAAACAAGAAGCAAACCTACATAGCTTGGCATGGGTGGAACAAGACAAAAAGGTCCTCATGATCAGCAGCTTACAAGGGCCAGGCTGCATAGACCAGATCACTGTAGAAACCTTGGCTGAGTGCATTACAGACAATCTGGCAGTTTGTCTGTGGCTGTGAGAAGGTATATAAGCTGTGAACAGATGGAGAGAGAACAGGTGAAAACAATTACATTTTCAAGTGAGTGTAGATGATTGGGTGACCAAACCAGGCATGAGTTTTTAAAATAAGAGCATGGGACAGGAAGTAAAGCTGCTGATCATCACAGATTTCTGATTGTATAGTGAACACCCAAATGCAAAAAAATATATATTTTCTTATATTTTCTAAAAGATATATTTGAGTATACTTTTTAAATGTTAAATTTCATTATACTTGAAGTTGTGTTAAAATGGTAACTTCTGTGTAACTTCTAAAGGACAGCCAAGAATAAGAAACACTGGGCACAGCAGAGAACTCAAGTTGTGGTATCAGGAGAATGAGTGGAGAACGGCAGGTGTCCTGGTGAGGTAGGCTACAGCTAATAATATTCAGTCCGGTCCAACAACTAATTCAGTTTGTAAAAGATCGAGGCGTCCCACAATTATTGGTATTAGGTATAACAGAAAAATGACCAAATGAATAAATAAATAAATAAATTATTAACACCAGAAAAGTCAAAATAGCAAAATTCAATTCAATTCAATTCAATTCAATTCAATTCTATTTGTATAGTGCCAAATCACAATACAAATCATCTCAAGGCATTTTACAAAAACTAAAACCCAACAAATCCCTTATGAGCAAGCAATTTGTGACAGTGGAGAGGAAAAACTCCATTTTAACGGAAGAAAAAACCTCCAGCAGAACCGGGCTCAGTTTGGGCGGCCAATCTGCCTCGACCGGTTGGGGTGAGTGGATAGAGCAGAGAGAAAAGAACAGCAACAATAAGCAACAAATAGACACTGCAGGTTGGTGGGCCTGGCCTGGGGCCAGTAACTGCACATCAGCGATATACAGCTCCAGGACCAGGGATACCTTCAGAAGGTACAGAGAGAGAGAACAGAGAGAGAGGGAGAGAGCACAAGCTAGGGGAGAGCGAGAGCACAAGGTTAGTGACATTCAATGGTGGAATATACATGTGAGGGGGGAGGAGAGGAAGAGAGGAGAAGGGAAGGGAAGGGAGGAGAGGGTTAGGGTAGGGGAGCTCAGTGCACCGATGGTCCTCGGGCAGTCTAGGCCTCTAAGGAGCTTTATAGCTAAAGGCTCTGCCTCCCATTCTGCTTTTGGAAACTCTGGGAACCACAAGTAGACCTACACTCTGAGAGCGAAGTGCTCTATTGGGATAATATGGTACTATGAGGTCTTTAAGGTATGAAGGAGCTTGATCATGCAGGGATTTGTATGTGAGGAGAAGGATTTTAAATTCTATTCTGTATTTTACAGGGAGCCAATGAAGAGAAGCCAATATAGGAGAAATATGATCTCTCTTGCTAGTTCCTGTCAGGGCTGGCTGCGGCATTCTGGATTAACTAGAGGCTTTTTATGGAGATACTGGGACATCCAGATAGTAATGAGTTACAGTAATCTAGCCTTGAAGTAACAAATGTATGGACTAGTTGTTCTGCATCATTTTGAGACAGGATGTTCCTAATTTTGGCAATGTTGCGCAGGTGAAAGAAGGCAGTTCTAGAGATTTATTTTATGTGTGAGTTAAAGGACATGTCCTGGTCAAAAATAACTACTGGTCATCCAGGCCTTTATGTCAGTTAGACACGCTTGAAGTCTGGTTAACTGGTTTGTGTTAACAGGTTTAATAGATAGATACAACTGAGTGTCATCTGCATAGCAGTGGTAATTAATAGAGTGCTTCCTAATGACATAGCCTAAAGGAAGCATGTACCGGGTGAACAGAATTGGTCCTAGCACAGAGCCTTGTGGAATTCCATAACTAACTTTTGTTCATGTGGAAGGTTCATCATGGACATGAAAAAACTGGAATCTGTCCGATAAATAGGATTGGAACCATTTTAACACTGTTCCTCTGATACCAGTCACATGCTCCAGTCTCTGTAATAAGATGTTGTGGTCAATAGTGTCGAATGCAGCACTAAGGTCTAGGAGGAGTATAGAAACAAGTCCATTATCTGAGGCTAAGAGAAGATCGTTGGTGACTTTTGACAGTGCTGTTTCTGTACTATGATGTGCTCTAAATCCTGATTGAAGATTGAAAATGCAACCTCTCGATAACCACTACCAGCAACAATTAGAAAAGTTCTACTCCCCCCCTCTGCCTCCGTCATATCATGGTGCAGTTTTGGGAAAGACTAGGCAAACTGTCACTGTTTATCATACTGCCAATTTGTCATGTTAAACTAACATTTCTCCTTTACATGGGTATTTTCAAGGCAGAAGAATTTACTAATATATTAACAAATATGTTTAAAGTAAATTGAACTTTTAAGAAATATGCTAAATTACTAATGAAGTAATGATATCATTTCAATATTAAAATTTACTCTAAATATGCTTTTTGGTATCAGTAACTCTTTTACTAATCTTGTACTTTGGAGACTAAGTACCAGAAATGTACTTTTACTGTTTTAACACAAGCACAAATACACTTAGTAAAATTTTTGCACATCTATACGGTAAAAGTATAATTTAAGCATGAAACAATATATTTATTTTTCATTTGGGTGTATTCTTGACCAACAATTGAATTAATAAAAATGTTGGCCAGCATACAGTATTTTCAGATGAATAAGCATTGTTAGAATATGTAAACCAATCTCTCTGTACTATGGCAAATAATGTGTTCTATTAAACAAAACACCTAACACACAAACTACTGTCAAGACCACACTATGTTGATGCTAGTGAGAAAGATAAGTGAATAAGAAGAGAATGAAAAGCAAATGTTTAAAAAGAGTGGGAAGAGAATGAATAAGCGCAGGACCAGAGGAAGACAAATAAAAAAGATGAGAGGAGAAGAACTATTTATCAGTCTAATTATGAGAGACAGATCAGAGGCCCCTGTGCATAGTCGGATAGTCTGAGGCAGGGAAAAGAGTCTGGCCAGTCACGTTGCATATTAATAGAAAGCTGTGGGGGGGGGTTCTATTTTTTTTGCGTCCTGTCCCTGCAGCTGAAAAACATCCCCACAACATGATGCTCCCACCACCATGTTTCACTGTAGGGATTGTGTTGGACAGGGGATGAGCAGTGCCTGGTTTTCTCCACACATACCGCTTAGAATTAACGCCAAAAAGTTCAATCTTGGTCTCATAAGACCAGAGAATCTTATTTGTCATAGTCTGGGAGTCCTTCATGTGTCTTGCACTGAGGAGAGGCTTCCATCGGGCCCCTCTGCCATAAAGCCCCGACTGGTGGAGGGCTGCAGTGATAGTTGACTTTGTGGAACTTTCTCCCATCTCCCTACTGCATCTCTGGAGCTCAGCCACAGTGATCTTTGGGTTCTTCTTTACCTCTTTCACCAGGGCTCTTCTCCCACGATTGCTCAGTTTGGCTGGACGGCCAGGTCTAGGAAGAGTTCTGGTAGTCCCAAACTTTTTCCATTTGAGGATTATGGAGGCCACTGTGCTCTTAGGAACCTTGAGTGCTGCAGAAATTCTTTTGTAACCTTGGCCAGATCTGTGCCGTGCCACAATTCTGTCTCTGAGCTCCTTGGGCAGTTCCTTTGACCTCATGATTCTCATTTGCTCTGACATGCACTGTGAGCTGTAAGGTCTTATATAGACAGGTGTGTGCCTTTCCTAATCAAGTCCAATCAGTTTAATTAAACACAGCTGGACTCCAATGAAGGAGCAGAACCATCTCAAGGAGGATCAGAAGAAATGAACAGCATGTGAGTTAAATATGAGTGTCACTGCAAAGGGTCTGAATACTTATGACCATGTGATATTTCAGTTTTTCTTTTTTAATAAATTTGCAAAAATTTCTACATTTCTGTTTTTTTCTGTCAAGATGGGGTGCTGAGTGTACATTGAGAAATAATTTTTTTGATTTTGGCAAATGGCTGCAATGACACAAAGAGTGAAAAATTTAAAGGGGTCTGAATACTTTCAGTACCCAGTTCTCAGTATGTAGAAATACCACAAAGCAATTTTTCTTTTAATTTTACTATGCAGTAATATTGTAATAAGTGTTAAATCTGATCACTAGCCCAGATTTCCTAAAGGTCAACTCCTTTACGAATGAGAGGGAGCAAGGCAAAGAGAGAGACTGGTAAATAAATATATAATGAAAATGTACTGCTCAAACAATGAAAGGCAAGAAAAGATGTTATCATTAAAAGTGACAGGGACAGTTTTTTCTGTATGGAAAACTTTCCTATAGCCAAACCTAAAAAATGCTATTTAAATATTTATTAATCTGGTGACCGCCTCAAATGGCCTCAAACACAATATCTGTGTAAAAGCCAGTAATATTCCAAACATTTCAGGGCAATTCTGAAGTCTGATTTAAAGTCCTAGAAAACAGATTATCAAGTTTGTATCTTTTTGTATAATTTTTGTTCTGGTTGCATCAGGATGAATGCGCACAGCACTGTGTGGAAGGTCTGCCTGGTTTTATGTAAGCCTATTGTCTTGATCTAATGTCATCAACCAATTTTGTCCCGTTTTATGAGAAAGTAGGGATGGTTGTATTGAAGGCTAGCAGGTACTAGGCTGAGTGTTTGAGGCTTGCCAACAGCAGACATTCAACCTTGAAGCAATAGAAGTCGTAGAGCTCGATTTCCTATGTTCCTGTCTTTCCGATAAGGCCAAGCAATCCTGTCACCTGTCTCCAACCCTCAGGCCTTCTTTAGAAAATTGCAGCATTTTCACCACAACTTAATGTATTAGAAACAGAAAGAGGGATAGATTGAAATGCAATGTTTTAATTGAGGACATTTACTCAGTGCATCTGCATTTTCAACAATAAAACTGTCTCTAACCAAGCGCATACACCTTGCAGCATTTCTCCCTCTACAAATGACCTCAATTTGTGGACTTCATTGAAAGGTGGACAACTATCTGAACTCGTGGTCCAGGAGGTAATTGCTAATGTTACTGCTTCTCCTTGGGGATGGAAGATGCGATGCCTCGGCCACTGCTTCTGTTTGGAGCCGGGCCAGTTATTTCCTGTGGAATCAGACAGCATTAACCTCCTGGATGCAGATTCATTCGGTTATAAATTAGCAACTAATTAGAAGGCACTCATCATTTTCCAGGAACTCTGCAGATGAAAACACATCAACAATGAAACAGAGCCATGATAGAGGTAGGTCCTACAGTTGTTTTTGTTTGTTTGTCTGTTTTTTATTTATTGTAGCATTGTTTTTAACACAAAATTAGTACATTACAGACATGAGACGTATAGGAGACAGAACAAAGTGTTAATGAAATCCTTAATTAAATGTTATTTTAGCTAAAGAAAATGAATACTTTCATATTTGCTTTTAAATTAGTGATGAAGGTTCCTTTAAGTGAATGTGCTGCAAGAATTTATTGATACAAAAAAATTAAGTTTTTTAGTTATGTTTACAGATATTCAGTAATACTGTACTTATGTGTCTCTAAATGTTATTAGTGCAACATCTCTACTATTTGTCTTAGATTTTATTAGCTGCTGATGACCTCACCTGACAACCTTTGATTAAAGGCTTGTCCTAAAGTTTATGCGACTTGAATGCAAGACCAAGGATTAACCTTGCACAGTTCCTGTTCATATCATTTAGCCTATCTACATGCCAGGTTAGTGGTTTGGTTACACACAGAGACACCACTTACATTTTCTCAGTAGATATCTGCTGCTGGGGATTACCCAGTGTTAGTGACACTGACAATCTCTTCCTGTGTGTGTGTGTGTGTGTGTGTCTGTGTGTGTGGTCAAGCAGGATGATGGCGAAGTGGATTATGAAGAGGTTGTGCAATCCACATGTTCTCTTATCTCTTCATCGCTGTTTGCCTTCTAGGTCAACACTGTGTTCCTGTAGTGCTGCATAGTTTGTTGTTTGTGTGTTAGTTTACCACCCCTACCCCGTACATATGACAGTTTAAAACTAGACACTATATACATGATAGTTGGATTAATTTGTTAAAATAGGTTTACAATAATTAACAATAACCAGATTATCATTTTATTTATCATCGATGTCTATCAAATTCTCTATACCTTGAAAGAACCCATTAGTGATGTAGACACCCTTTGGACCCGTCAAGATGTATCATCTATTTAAGTTTCTACAGATTAGACTGGTGGTGTAGCCTTTCTGGCCTTTCAAAGTTTGAAAATTTGACCTTTAATTAAGAGGCTCCCTACCGGGCCAATCAGTGGAACATCTGAAACGTCAGACCTCATTGCCAAAATATACCATCAGTTGTGGTTTTGTCAAAATCTAAGAGGCACTCTGAGATCATTTGCTTTAAAAATTTTGACATTTAATCAGAGCGCCCTCATTAGGTCAATCAGTGCAGTTTTGTGTCACCCCACTCTCAGCCCTTCCAAGATTTCCATTAGGCTAATGAATATATTCTTTTTTTTTACATTATATGAAACAAATAGGTAAAAACTAATACATTCTCTCAAATGGCTAAAAGCCTCAGTAGTTGTCACTAGAGGTTGTTATATCAAATGTACAGTATTCTAAAATATGAAGGTGTTGGAAAGAAGAAAAGAGAAATAAGAAAATAAATGGGAGCACTTGTTGTCTACAGTACAGCGTCTACAGTGCAGGTGTCTCAAGGCAGACTCATAGCGGAGACTCCTACAACAAATAGGAAATTCACTGTTGCTTTATTTTGAAAATCCAAAGGGATGCTTCTTGACCAGGTGAGGAGGTGGAAAACTTACTGTGTACAGACAAAAACATAACTACAGGTGTGTCCATCTGTGTGTAGTGGAGACAGACAATGAGCAAAGCATATTGTGCTAGGCCAGCCTAAAGAGTGAAATTAGCTTAAATATGCATTCTTTTAGTATTCACGGACACAAAAAGCAAATGACAAGCAAAATACCAGGACTGTGTTTGGACCAAGCGAAGGTATGTTTTTGTTCATTTCTTTTTGAAGTTGCAATAAGTGAGCTACTTGATGTGGATGTGTTGCTTTATGCTATATCGTGTATTCCAAGAGAATCCTCTGGCATGAGTTTGTGTGCATAATATTGGAAATAGTGATAATTAGAAAGCTAACTGTGTGGCTCTAACAAACATACAAACCACTGAATGGATTACTTTTGTACAGACAGACATAGTTTCCTGATAATGTATTCTGATTAATTTGATTTCCTGTAGCACCACCAGGAGTACATGTGTGTCTTTTAGTGAAACGTCTCAACAACTATTGGATGGATTATCGTGTAATTTGGTTCAGACATCCTTCTACTCTTTCAGATGAACTGTAACAACTTTGGTTATCTTCTGACTTTCGATCTAATTTTCTATTTTTATAATATTTAAATTTATCCAGTACTCTGCTTAAATTTGTTGGAATGAGAGTGAAAGAGCAAGGGCACTATAATCCTGATGAGCTGATATGTACAACCTTGAAATCCCTTCAGCTCCATCTGTCTCTGTGTATTGTGCTGTGCTCTATACAGTCGTGCTTGTAACACCAGTCAAGAACACCATAATCAATTCACCAAAAACATATGTGTGAATGTGCACACACACGCAAGATGCCTTGCATGCCTATGATGCATGTCATTATCTGTTTTTGCCTCGTCACTCTCTTCTTCTGTGTATGCGTGTGCATGCAGTTTGCCACATGGGCCTGGCTGGCACTGAACACAGGAATTGGATAGATAGTAGCACTAGTTCTGTTTGTGTGTGTGTATGTGTCACGTTCATGTGTCTGTGTGTTTTGTGTGCTTATGCGTGTCATGTTCATGTGTCTGTGTGTTTTATGTGTGTGTGTGTGTGTGTGTGTGTGTGTGTGTGTATGTGTGTGTGTCCAGCTGGCAGGCTAAGGCCTTTGTACAGCCTTTCATATTGCCTTATCAGTTCACAAATAAACATGGCTGCCGATGAAGCCCGCAATGCCCCCAAGGAAAAACAATGTCGGCCTGTGAGTGTGTGTGTGTTGTGTGTTTACTGAGCTTCCCTGCCTCATTTGCTTTTACATTCATACTTATAGGAAGAAATCAAATGTGATACCTTTGACCACTTACACAAGAAACTGTGAAACATTCTACATTATTGTTTATAATTGTTTAACTTGTCCATCCATTAGCTCTGAGAGAAGCTGCTCTTTATGCTCTTAGTGTATCCACACATACAGTAAAAGACTGGTGTGGTTAAGATGAACACTGTGTTTTCTGCAAATCTCAGCTCTAGTGGCTCAAAAATCTGGACCCTAAGAAAAAAAGCTGATAAAAGACCTTTTGAAATCCTGCTGGTATTTCAAGTGGTTCAAACACTATTCTCTTTCTCTCTTGCTCCCAATCGTAAGCACAAGCTTTGTGTTGTATGAAGAACGACGTGTGTTTAGATTTTTCAGGTGTAGTAAACATACCACATCTGTCCTCTTTAGTTTGAGTCTGAAATGTGCGTTATCCAGCAGTGTTGTGCTGCAGTAAAGTGACTCCCATCGCTCCATGTTTTGTGTGAGTTTTATCTGAGAGAGTAGCACAATGGGTAAAGTCCTCATGGAGGAGTCTATAGGAGCTACTTTGTCTTAATTACTGCAGGAGGAAGAAGTCAGCTCAAAAGCAATCGTGTCTATTTGTTAAGAAGATGCTGTCTACCTGGACACATTACATTACACATTACAGTTTCATGGTCGTAGGTAAAATAAATGAATACAAGGAGAAGAGAATATGGAAGGATAAACCGAAGAAAGCAACCAAACAGAGGAAAAAAAATCCCAAACATCATCTTTCCCTTTTGTTTCTACCTCATGCTCTCCATTTTCTGATGAGACTCACTCAGTCCGTGATGGCTGACTGATCGTCATTACCAGTTGTCACCCTACCTGCTCCTGATGTTAATATCCTTACCACTGGTTCAAGGTGGAGTACCACTCTAGGTTCATTAGTTTAATTTATTACCAGAGAAAGGCTGGAGTTGGTGGTGTGTAGGAGATGGGGTAAGAAGAGGGAGAAGAAGAGAGTGGAGAAGGTATCTGCAATAGTGGGTCTGAGGCAGGAAGAGTGGAGATGGACAATAAAGATTAGCACAGACAGTGGAAGAGCCAGGGGAAATGATAGAAGGAAGCAATCTAAAAAAAAGGCCTGAAAAAAAGACAAGGAGGGGGACAGATACTGACATGAGAAGGTGTGTGTGTGTGTGTGGTGTGTAGATATAGGCATGCCACATGTGAACTACCCCTCCTTGAACCACCACCTTATCGTGGTGGAGGGGTGGTGGAGTGCCCGTATGATCCTAGGAGCTATGTTGTCCGGGGTCTGTTGGAGAGTGCTTGGTGGCTGGGTCTCCCCCTATGGGGCCCAGCCGGGCAAAGCCCAAAAAAGCAACGTGGGGCCGCCCTTCTGTGGACCCACCACTTGCAGGAGGATCCATAAGGGGCCAGTGCTTATTAGATCGGGCATTGGCCGAGGACGGAGACCTCGGCGACCTGATCCCTGGATGCTGAAACTGGCTCTAGGGACATGGAATGTCACCTCACTGGGGGAGAAGGAGCCTGAGCTTGTGCGAGAGGTCAAGCGGTACCGACTAGAGATAGTCAGGCTCGCCTCCACGCACAGCCTGGGCTCCAGCTCCTTGACAGGGGCTGGACTCTCTTCTACTCTGGAGTTGCTCTCGGTGAGAGGCGACGAGCTGGTGTGGGCTTGCTCATAGCTCCCCAGTTCAGCAGCCACGTGTTGGAGTAATCCCCCCAGAGTGAAAGGGTCGTTTCGCTGCGCCTTCGAGTTGGGGACAGGTCTCTCACTGTTGTTTGGCCCATCAGAGTACCCGGCCTTTTTGGAGTCTCTCGAGGGTGTGCTGAAAGGTGCTCCTACTGGGGTCTCCATAATTCTGTTGGGGGACATCAATGCTCACGTGGGCAGCGACAGTGAAACTTAGAGGGGCATGATTAGGAGGAACGGTCTCCCCGATACAAACCCAAATGGTGTTCTGTTGTTGGACTTCTGTGCTAGTCATAGTTTGTCCATAACGAACACCATGCTCAAGCCTAAGGGTGTCCATCAGTGCACATGGCACCAGGACACCCTAGGCCGGAGGTCGATGATCGACTTTGTAGTTGTGTCGTCTGACCTTCGGCCCTATGTCTTGGACACTCGGGCGAAGAGAGGGGCAGAGCTGTCAACTGATCACCATCTGGTGGTTAGTTGGATCCGCTGGTGGAGGAGGAAGCAGGACAGACTTGGCAGGCCAAAACGTGCTGTGTGGGTCTGTTGGGAATGTTTGGCCGAACCCGCTGTCAGAGGGGTCTTTAACTCCCACCTCCGAGAGAGCTTCAACCAGATCCCAGGGAAGGCTGGTGACATTGAGTCCGAATGGACCATGTTTTCCACCTCCATTGTCAATACGGCGGCTAGGAGCTGTGGCCGTAAGGTCTCCGGAGGTAAGGGATGCCGTAAAGCAAGCACCAAGCATGCTGCAGCCCAGGCGATGACGGCGGCAAAAACTCGGGTATGGGAGGAGTTCGGTGAGGCCATAGAGAAGGACTACCTGTCAGCCCCGAAGAGATTCTGGCAAACTGTCCGGCGCCTCAGGAGGGGGAAACAGTGCTCTACCAACACTGTTTACAGTGGAAGTGGGGAGCTGCTGACCTCGACTGGGGATATTGTCGGACGGTGGAAGGAATACTTCAAAGATCTCCTCAATCCCGTCAACACGTCTTCCATAAGGGAAGCAGGGGATGGGGATTCGGAGGCTGATCCATCCATCACCCAAGCTGAAGTCACTGAGGTAGTTCGGCAGCTCCTCGGTGGCAAAGCACCGCCAGTGGTGGATGAGATCCACCCCGAGTACCTCAAGTCTCTGGATGTTGTTGGGCTGTCATGGCTGACACGCCTGTGCAACATTGCATGGCATTCGGGGACAGTACCCCTGGATTGGCAGACCGGGGTGGTGGTTCCTCTTTTTAAAAAAGGGGACTGGAGGGTGTGTTCCAACTACAGAGGGATCACACTCCTCAGCCTCCCGGGGAAGGTCTATGCCAGGGTACTGGAGAGGAGGATCCGGCTGGTGGTCGAACCTCGGATCCAGGAGGAACAATATACTCTATACCTCTATATCCTCTCAAGGGTGCTCAAGGGCTCATGGGAGTTTGTCCGACCAGTTCACATGTGTTTTGTGGACTTGGAGAAGGCATTCAACCGGGTCCCTCGTGACATCCTGTGGGAAGTGCTCCAGGAGTATGGGGTCCGGGGCCCTTTGCTGAGGGCTATCCAATCTCTGTACAAACGGAGCAGGAGCTTGGTTCACATTGCCAGTAGTAAGTCAGACCTGTTCCCAGTGCACGTTGGACTCCAGCAGGGCTGCCCTTTGTCACTGGTTCTGTTTATTACTTTTATGGACAGAATTACTAGGTGTAGCCAGGGGCCGGAGGGAGTCCAGTTCGGGGACCACAGGATCTCATCTCTGCTTTTTGCAGATGATGTTGTCCTGTTGGCTCCATAGAGCCAGGATCTCCAGTGTGCGCTGGGGCGGTTTGCAACCGAGCGGCTGGGAAGAGAATCAGCACCTCCAAGTCCAAGGCCATGGTATTCAACCGGAAAAAGGTGGCTTGCCATCTCCAGGCCAGGGGAGAGATCCTGCCTCAGGTGGTGGAGTTTAAGTATCTCAGGGTCTTGTTCACAAGTGAGGGAAGGACGGAACGTGAGATTGACAGACGGATCGGGGCATTGGCAGCAGTAATGCGGTCGGTGTACCGGTCCGTTGTGGTGAAGAAGGAGCTAAGCCGGAAGGTGAAGCTCTCGATTTACCGGTCAATCTATGACCGGTATCTCTCACCTATGGTCATGAGCTTTGGGTCATGACCAAAAGGACAAGATCTCGGATACAAGTGGCTGAAATGAGCTTCCTCCGCAGGGTGGCCGGGCGCTCCCTTAGAGATAAGTTGAGGAGCTCGGTCACCCGGGAGGAGCTCAGAGTAGAGCCGCTGCTCCTCCACATCAAGAGGAGTCAGTTGAGGTGGCTTGGGCATCTGTTTCGGATGCCTCCTGGGCGCCTTCTTGGTTCCCATTTGCCTGTGGGATTCCAAAGTACTTGTAGCTTCCCTCAACATCCACTATGCTGGAAGTTTAACTCCTTCAGTCCTGATAACCTTCCCTCTCTTTGTTCTCATTCGACCACACTTGTCCAGTCCGAATGACATTCCAATGTCGTTGCTGTATATCCTGGTGGTATGGATCAGTGAGTCAATGTCTCGCTCATTCCTGGCATACAGCTTAATGTCATCCATGTACAGGAGGTGGCTGATGGTTGCTCCATTTCGTAGTCGGTATCCAAAGCCAGTCTTAGTGATGATCTGACTGAGGCCTATGCAGAACAGCAGCTGCGACAGAGCATCTCCTTGGTAGATGCTACACTTCATGGAGACTTGTGCAATTGGCTTGAGGTTGGCCACTAGGGTTGTTTTCCACAGTCCCATTGAGTTCCTTATGAAGGTTCTTAGAGTCCTATTGATGTTGTATAGCTCCAGGCATTCCAGGATCCCAGTGTGAGGCATTGAGTCGTAGGGTTTCTTGTAGTCAATCCAGGCGGCACACAGGTAGGACTGTCGGGTCTTACAGTCTCGAGTGACTGCTTTATCTACCAGTAGTTGATGTTTTGCTCCCCTGGGGTCCTTACCCATTCTTTCTGGGCCCCGCTCATGTATTGAGCCATGTGCTTACTCATCTTAGCCACTATGATGCCTGACAGGAGCTTCCATGTTGTGCAGAGGCAGATTATCGGGCGGTAGTTGGATGGGACTGCTCCCTTTTGGGGGTCCTTCAGAATCAGGACTGTCCTGCCTTCAGTTAGCCACTTTGGGTGAGTTCCATCCATTAGCTGGTTCGTTTGAGCTGCCATGGAGGGCAATTAGCTTCTTTAGCCAGTAGGTGTCATGTCATGTCAGGCCCAGATGCTGTCCAGTTCTTCATGTTTGAGACCCTTTCTCGGATGTCTGCCAGTGATGGTTACTGGTTCCTGGTTCAGGGAGGTTGCTGTGGTCTGCTCTCAGGAGCTACTCTCACTGAGAGTACACTTTGGATGGTTCGGTGGAGAACATCCTGTTTATTCTCCTTGCTTCTATTTCTCTGGTGTACCTCTTCAGGCGTGTGGCTAGGGCTGTGAGTCGTTGTTTGTCTCCAGGGCCTCTGGTATGGACAGCTTGCTGTACTTCTTACCCAACTTCATCCCACTTCTCTGTAGTTCTGATAAGTTGGCTAACGTGCCGTGTTGCCCTTATTTTTGCCTCTAACCTCCTTCTCCATGCAGGATACTGCTCCTTGGTGGTGGTGTGTATTTTGTGGCCAAGCATCTCACTGTTGCCGTGGTGTATATCAGCTTGTTGGTCTCAGTGATGGTCACAGTAGGGATTGTTCGGAATGCTGCATTCACATCTTCTAGTAGACTTTCAGAGGGTACATCACTTAGTCTTGGTAACTGGCTACGGAGGTTCCAGGTGTCCATCTTACTCACGATCTTCACTCTCAGGTCAGCTGCTCTTGTGTTGAGCATGTGGGGGCTTGTTATTGGGGCTTGGTACCCAATTTCGGGTGGGGATGGTATTGTTTCCCCCCTTACCTTGCGCCCTGGCTCCCCCTTGCCGTAGCATTTGTGTTGTATCTCTTCGAGCTCCGGTTGTGATAGCAGTTGCCGTTTGCGGATGTTGGAATACTGAGCTACTAGTTTCAAAGTTTCCATAGGTCCCACATCCTCTTAATGTAATCCCTATCGCTGAGGTTACTCATGTAGTAGCATTCCAACAGTTCTCTATTCTCAGCCCTCGTCCATGAGTGTCATGTTCCAGTAGTCCATTTCACATCAGGTTTCCCTGGTCCCCTAGCACCTGACGCGGACCTTGTTGACCTGGGCGACATCAGCATTTATATATATATATATTTTATATATATAGATATACTGTATATATGCATGTGACTGAATCTAACACAACTATATACATTCAGTCACATGCAAAACTTGTAACACCATCATCATGGTTTGACATCTTACTGGCTCTTTCCTGGAAGGCATCATTTCAATAATCATGGCCAGTGTGTGGAATAAAGGCTATGAAACAGGGCTGTAGCAGAATGATAATGGTACTGATAGTGTCACTCAAGCTTCACCTCTCTCTCACTATTGCTCTTGGCCTATAATCTGTTTTTCCCCTGTACCCTCCTCTCTATTTCAAAGCAAAAAAGAAAAAAATGCTGTCTGGTCAGATCTATCTGATCCTTTCTCTTGCTGGATTTGATGTAAGCAGATTCACAATCAGCCAAGATGAATCCAATCAAGGGAAAAGGGGAGGCACAACATCTAGTCCCCCTTTCCCAATGGCTGCTGTAGGCCAAGAGATTAGAGGACAGAGGCAGAGAGTAATGGGGTGTGGAGTATAGGAAACTAACTCACATATCCATTCATCACCTTCACCTCCATTTGTCAACTCCTCTTAAAAACAGAAATGCAACTTTCCCTCCTCCTTCCTTATTTACTACTTTTTAAAATAATTTCTACCATATGGACACCAATGAGGATGGGAGTGGGCACAGTGTTTCTTCAAATCAGCATGACTACCAGTTGATTTATCCTCAGACTTTCCTCCGCTCCCTTCAATCTCTTCATCCCTCCACCACAAACGCCCGGTGACGGCTCTCCTTCTCCTCTTCTCTCTCCTATTTCCAAAGCTTAACTTCATTGTCTCAAGCCCCAGTCTTCTTTCATCTTAAGACAAAGATTTATGTAAATCTTTGGGCTGGGCGTTAATGCGGAGCGCAGTGTGAGAAATAGCATCCCTAAATCGTGGCATTGTTGTTGAAAATGACAAGGCAGGCCCGTTAATCCTACAATGCGATCATCCAAATGTGTCATAATGCTGTGTGTAGGCAGGCGAATCTGAATATCAAAAAGACGCCAGACACCTCTTATAAGGCGCCTTCAGTACTTTCCACCACTAACACACTACTTCCCTCTATCTTCCTCTTCCTCTTGGTCTCTTTTTTAAAAAACTCGCCCTGCTTGTCTCTTTACTTGAGAAAAACCCAGAGAATGACACCCTCTGAAGTTCATTGCAGAGCAGGAATCACCATCACATTTAGCATTTCTTTTTTATTTAGCTTTTTTCTCCAACACATGAAAGCTCATTCAAATAATAACAAACTACATCTGTGTAATTGGCTAAGTGGCTGTGATTGTACAATGAAATAAATTGATGACTTCTGCTTTATTCCAAAGACATATTTATTTCAGAAACAGCAATATGAGGCTTTGTGTTGGAACAATATGCAGATACAAAGGGAAACAAAGGGCTGTACTAACATGTACAGTCAAGTCACTACATGTTTGGAGCGTTTAGCCAACAATCCTTGTAACCTTGTATTCCTTTATTTGGGCTTTGAGGAGTAGTCAGTGCTGCTTCTTCCTCTTACATGTACGCTTCAAATTGATCAAATTGAGCCCACTGATGGGAATTCATTTGTATGAGAAAACTGACAGTGTAAGTGAGGCAGAGACCATGATAGTGATTTTTTTTGGGGGGGGCCATGAAACAGGCATGCCAATCAGTTGGACAGCGACCAGGCGGGTTGATGATAATGTTAATATTCACCAGCCATGTCAAATGACTCTTCCCTGACTATCCATGAAACCTCTGCCATAGTTAAATGCCTGCCTGACTCCAGCTCTTCCTGTCCTTTCCCTACCAGCTCTACCTCCTGACACTGTGACACCTCCTCATCTGACCCCTTCTCTCTTTCTCCTCCAAATACCCACCTTCAATCCAGTGCCAATCTAGTCAGGGAGGAGTCCAGTGGGGGTATTTTGTCAAGAAGAATAGTGGCGTTGATCTTGAAGGCTTAAGACCCTACTGTACCTGTCAACAGTGTGGCTTTGGTGCTGACGACCAGCAGCTTAAGCCATTTGAAGTTGCTTTTTTTTTTTTTTTTTTTTAACAAGGAAGGAGGAGGAGGGGCAGTGAGTGCTGACAGCCAGTCAGGGTCTTGAAATAATTCCATACCTCTGAATAACCAGAGGTGTCTGTCTGACTTAATCCAACACAGCCATCTCTTTCTCTCTCTCGCTGTCTCTCTCTCTCTCTGTCTCTCTCTCTCCACACACACACACAGGTGGCAAAGAGTGGTGTCACTGTGGAGTGACTATGAGCCAAAGACAAATTTCAAATGGCCATCTTTTATGATAAATTACTGGGATTTAAATCTATGCCCACAACCAACACTTTTTTATGTACTAGTTTATAATAAATATTTCAAATGTATCATTTACTGTATTCTTTTTAAATATTGTAAAATGTCTGTCATTGTTTCTCAGTCTTCAAATGTCTTATTTTGTCCAAGTGCATTTTTTTCAGTTGATTACTGTGGAAGACTGAGACAACGTTCACATCAAAAAGGCAAACAGGAATTTTCTCTCATGATTTCAGCTCTAATAATAATGTCACTGCTTTAATATATATTTCAACCCTGAGAGATTTCTTTGGGGTGTTGTTTTACCTGCGATACAAATCCATTCATCATTCATCATTTCAGCCTTTTAAAAATGAATTGCATGCAATTTTTAATCTCTCATTACAGTGGCGCTTCACTCCCTGCTTTCTCAGTTTCTCCCCCTCTTAGTGGGTCTCATTTCTTCGCACTCACTTTCTTTCTTTTTGCTGGGATAATCCCCCCTGTAGGGGACTTCAAAGTGCAGGCTGGCCAGGGAAAAGCCTTAATTACCAATTGCCTTGAAATGCAAGCCAAGTCACAACTTACCCTGGCCTGTCCGGCTTCGCTCTCATGCCTCCCTCAGACTAATTGTGGTTCTGGATTTCTTTCTCATTTTTTCTGTTGCCTCCTCTGGTGTGGAAATGAAAAATCAGAAATATTGAGGCATGATGAGAGTATTATTGACCTTATTTTAAGGAGCTGATGTTCCTCCATGTGAGTTTCTTGTGAAGACAGTGAAATTCAATGACGCAAAGAATCATCTTTGAGACAGTGCTGCAGTCAATGTGCATGTATTTAAGTTTCTTTGTAAATGTTGTCATTCAAAGTCATAGGATTGCAGAGTTTTTGAAATGAAAACAATACATGATCTCTTCTGTTTTATGTTGCTTTTAATAGAAACAGTTCTGCTGGCCAAAGATTTGGTCTTCCTTTACAATCATTAAATTATCATAACTTTTCATTTATTCATTGTGGTCTTTGAAAAATATTGAGCACCACAGATTGATGGCAAGGTTTAACATTTTAACAAGCAGCAATGCCACCTCTGAAGTGGTGCTCACTTTTTGACAAGAGATGCCAATCAGAGCAGCAGGCAGGAGAAAAAACTGCTATTGTGGATGATAATTGTGTTCACAGTGACTTTTAAATTAGCTGAAAAAAACTAAAGGGTTAGACATCTTTTCATTGAAGGTTTCAGATTTAATTATAGACACTCAGAACAAATTCACATCTACTTACAGACTAGGAAATAATCCTTTTAATGACTGAGTGCAACATGCAGATATTAACAAAATGATAAATTCTGATGTGACCTGTCCAGGGTGTACCCCTGCCTTTCACCCGAGAGAGAGCTGGGATAGGCTCCAGCAGATCCCCGTGACCCTGGCTTTCAGGAAAAAGCGAGTATAGAAGATGGATGGATGGATAAATTCTGATATGTTATGTTTACTGCCCTTCCCATAGTTACTGTATCTGATAAAGAGATAAAGACATGCAGCATTGGTATTTAGTTTGTTTATTTAATTTTTTGCTGGAGGTTAAAGGTTAAACTGCATATACTGATAAATTAAAAGATGCACAGTATATATATACACAAAAACTGTGACAGCACTGCATAGTGTAATCATGAAAAAGATAGCTCTGGCTACGGCTCATAGTTCAGACCACAAGTACAGATACCGCCACTAAAAGTTTGTGATTTGATTATAGATGCTGACATGGAATTACGTTATTCTTACACTGTATCTATAAAAGAATATTCTGAAGAAACATTTGAGTGTAGTCTACACACAGGAGGGTGACATATGTTGTTACTGACAAATTCAGATTATGTTAAAGACAAATTAGACTGTATACACACACTTCAAGTATAGTATTCTGTTAACTGACTAGGCTACAAAGTCAATCTGTTGTCAAGTTGTACGGGGTCAGGAAAATGTAGTGTTGGATGTGTTTTCAGTGAAGGTTTCAGGTTTAACTGTAGATTCTCAAAAGTAAAACACATCTCTATTATATGTATTAAAGTAACTTGTCAAAAGTTATTAATTAATGTTTTTTAAAGTTTTAATGTGTAACCAAATGTGTTGCAAAACCATCTGCACTTGAATCCTCTGCTGTGGATGTGAGTGCTTATTTCAGTGTATTTCTGTGCTGGTAATGCACTAGAACATCTCATTCGGTACAGAACAGAAAGACACAGTGGGAGTGTGCATGTCATGTTTACTGAAATCAGCCACTGAAATCACTTTCACTAGCTGCATCTCATTGACATCATATAGAAAACAAACCACAGCCCATGAGAGTCAGTTTATGTATGTAAAGTGACATCACAAACAGCATTACAGCCCTACTCCAAAAAATCCACACCCCTAGTCCAATCCCCTCCCCTTTGCATTTAGAAAGTTTTACCTATAAAAAATGAGATTTTCACAAATTCACTGCCACATTGCTTTTCATTTATTATTTTATCAATTTTAATTACAAACATAGGGAAATATGAAGTATGCTGTCATTATGGAATGTGGTATTGATTACATTTCTACATTTCTTCTCATTGAGAGAGGCAGTAAAAACAAGAGAGCACTGGGAAAACGTCTGCTGTCATAAGAAAAAGAAATGCCGCTTTACTGGATTAGCTTTAGTTTCAGAGGAGGGTTGTTGATGGAAAATCCAGCAGCTTTCAAAGGTTGTATTTAATCAACAAGCTTTTTCTGTGAGCTTCAAAACACATTAAAGGAATAAAATATTCAAGTCATATTTTCTTCTTCATCATCTCAGCACTACTTTGACTGACTGGTAGATGGTGTTCCTATGTTCCTATGTATTGTGTCTAAAACCTTAGTGCATGAAACACATTTTAGATTTATGTTGTAATCATGTTTTTTTCTATGGCTCCTTTCTGTCATCTCAAGGAACAAAATGAGACAAACTCGCAGATGCTGGATAATTGTAACAGCTTGTATTTGTGCTCTGTTCTCATGCTGAGAAATATCAATGGGAAAGGCATGTGCCTGAAAACTGACATCAAGGTCACAAAGGTCAGACAGAACACCCCCCCACGCCCCCTCCCCACGCCAACCCTGAAACATAGGAAGTCACTGCCAGTGCCAGTTAAATATCACAAAAAAATAAAAATAAAAATAAAAGTCAAACAAATTTAAAACAGTGTAGTCATAGAAAACTATGTACAACCAATGCAGCAGTAAACAAAACATTGATGTTGAGTCACTAAAAGGCTGTCAACCAACCGTTAATGATCGTTTTTTGTACAACAGATTCAATAGCTATAACAGTACAAATTCATCAGGTTCTGTTTATCCTGCCAAGTGAGAGGAAAAATAGATCATGGCAGAGTGTGAGTTGTGTCTTTATCATTGGAAGGAAGTCACCCCATAAGAACAAGATGTCCAGGTACTCACAGTACCCTATTCACACAGATGCACATAGCCTATTAGTTATAAAAGACAAGCTCCTTAGGAAAAGACAGCAGGTGCCTACATGGGTATTTCAAACCATCCATGAAGAATAATCCATTCCAGAAGAAGAAAGTAGATATAAGTCAGGATTCTCAGTGTTTTTTTTTCCTGATGAGCAGAACCAATGTTCTGTTGTTTCTATGGGACAAAATCTCCATCTGCACCCACCTATCCTGATCCCAAACCCCATCTCTCCAAGCAACCACCCAACCACCAAATCCAAGTGTGTAACCGCTCAGTCATTTTTTAATTCATTTATTTTTTTTTTATTTCATTACACCCAAGGCAGAATAAAGTTACTAAAACTCAAGACTTTTACAATTACAGTGACAAAAACAGTTAAAGAGACCCACAATTTAAATTGGACTGCAAAATAAAAAATAAAAAAACATTTTTTTCTATTTTTTGTGAAATGCCCAAGCATTCTCCAATTTTACAAATACTGGTATACTTTTACAGGAAACAAGAAAAATGTCTTATATATTCATATATATTTATATATATACCAAAACCCCGTCACCAAAAAATAAGGAAGAAAAACAAAATATAAGAAAGAATATCAAAAGAAAACAATATACACATTGCCACTATGGCATTCAGAGAAGCTTTAAAAGCAAAACTGGAAAAAAAAAACTTAATTCAAAACACATACAGACAAATATTATTTTACCCTTGTACTTGTTTCAATACTGTAAACTTATTTTAAGACAGAGTGCACTAAATTGTTGGGTTTTTGTTTGTTGTTTTTTTAAAGTTTCTGTAGTTCCTGATTTTTGTCCAGTCTTTCCAAGATGTTTCCTGTGGCCTTTGTTCACTCCTGGAATTTTCTGTTGTGGGACAGACTCCTGTCCTTATGAGTGAGGAATTTGATATATATCTATATATAGGTTTGTGCCTTTATATGTACATATGCATACATATATACAGACACAGACACATCAGTATTGTGCTGGGTACCCTTAAACTTAAACTCAGCATTGTTTTATTAATTTAAATAATTATATTGAAATGTCAAATTATATGTTAATATTTTACAGTTTTTTGTCATGCATTTTGATGATAAAAACTGGTGCATTTGTCTGAGACTATAAATAGGAAGATCATTATTCAAGGCACACTCATGTCAAATTGAATGGCAGTACAAAAACTGTCCCAAATATATATAGTTTTTTATTTTATAGTGCCAGCATTGGGAAAGCCAAGCCTAACAACACTGGGCACTTCAGTGTCAGGAGATCCCAAACTCTAGACCCTTTAGTACCTTTTCTGTCCGGCTCTCTTTGTGTGTCGGACGGAAAAATCATAAAGTGCGGGTCTGTTGTTAAGAGCTCTGAATTTGTACATTGATATTCAAAACAGATCAGATTCAAAAATTAAAAAAGTGGGGTTATGATATTTAAAAAACAAAAACAGCATGGAGCAAGCTGATGCTGCTGTTTTAAAATTTGTCTTATCAGGATATGCTGATATGTTTTTCTCTTCTATACAAAAATGTTCCACACATAAAATTTGATTCTTTTTTTTTCCCCTGGAGAGGTGATTTCATTCATTAGATTATACAATTATAGAAGGACTATAACAATACAAGCCAAAATTGACAAAAAATTTTAATATATTTTAGCACAAATGCATAGGGATTTTGAATTTTATAAATTTCGACAATAAAATCTGAGTAGCACATTTTCTGCAGAAATTCAGTTAGAGTGATGTCATTTGCCATGTATACACATAAATTTAACCCTCTCTAAACTAATTTAAGTTGTAATTACAAGCTGTGACTTCAAATATAAATATCTACTTTGAAATGAGGAAAAGCCTGGTCTCTAGCCAGATAAGGGGGGACAGAGGGAAGCAATGGATGCTGTAGAGGATATAGCTACTCCTCATGTTATCAAGATATAATGAATGAAAATGTCTCTGGAACACAGGAAGTAAGGGGTAAATAAAGAAAAGTAGTATAGCTCACCCTGAGATGTTTCTGTGCTCACGCTTGTTTTGTTCTTACATCTGTTTCTATGCATACTCATCTTACATGGCTTCATGCTCAATTTACACCTAATAAATAATAGCCTAGATCATATGGCTTCATGCAAAATAGCAAAATATAATATATGGATGTATGAATATAGGAAAGATGGTAGTAAGTGTGTGTGTATGGTGGGTGGAGTTCACAAGAGGGTGGAACGCACAAGAAATGAAGGATGGTTGTCGTAGCGTTGTCACGGCTTGGTACTACATACCAGTCAGCAGCTGCCTTATCTAGAATCTGTTTCTTCTCACTGGTTATGGTGTTCTTAGGAGGAGACAGGGTTTATGAACCTTGGGATTTGATTTTACATTTACTGTCAAATATGATACTCAGTGCCACATATCCAATTACATGTTTTAGAGTCAGTTCATGCTACAGTGCCAAAGGATTGTTGTCCGCGTTTCATCATCACACAAAATAGACTAATTCTAGCATTCTCAGTTAACTCCACTTTCAAACTGAAGATTCAATTCTGATTCTCTTCAAGAAACCACATTTAGCTTAATATACAATTTCCTACAAGCAGCGGCCAAAAAAGTTTACTCAAAATTGACATTTGTTTTCTAAAAAACTCTCAGGATATCATGTGTTTAAAAAAACGAAAAGTCAAAGTAAAACAAATTTTAAAAATGCCTAAATAAAAATGTACCTGCACATGCCAAAATATAAAATTCAATAAATACAGAAATTATTGCACAGTTAAAGGCTCCACATGTTATAACTTAATTGACTGATTGCTTAAAAAGGAACGCCAAGAGAGGCAGTTTAGACAGCTTCAGTTGGTGTTAAGATTTCTGTTCTCACTTCTTCTCAGTTGGCAGTTTCTTAGACAAAAACACAAAATAAATCCAAAACCAATATTTCAGGAGAAGAGTATCCAGCTACCCCGTTTTGTTCATTTTTTAAGTCAAAGTGTGGTGCAGAGTATGGAAATAGGGAACCTACTTTTAGGTTCTCTCTGCTTGTTCAATTTTGACCTCATTTGTCATCAAATGTTCTCCATGCCACTTTTTCATATGTTTTTCCAGAGTGCTGTACACGCTGAAGGGCATTTGGCAAATGTCACAGCGGTAGACCTCCTTACCTAGCTGGCCATGTGTCTTCATGTGGCGTGTCAACTTGGAGCTCTGGGCACAGGCATAGTTGCACAGCTCACACTTGTACGGCCTTTCGCCAGTGTGACTGCGCCGGTGCACCGTCAGGTTGCTACAGTTCTTGAACACCTTGCCACAGAATTCACAGGTGTCACACCTTCTGCCGTCCTTGGAGCTAGGCCGGCCCGGCCCGGGGCCTCCACCCAGATGAGGTGTGCTGCCCCCACTGGCAGTGCCGCTACGCCCTGACAGGCCACCATCCAGCAGGTCACCTGGAGGTGTTGAGAACCGTAGGCTGCCATTCTCTGAGGAGTGCTCAGAGGAGGTGGCAAATGGAGATTGTCTCGAATCGGTGAAGCCTAGGAAAGGGTCTTTGATGAAGTGGCGTGAGGCAGCATAACCCACCAACCACTGGGAGTAGACATTCTCAGAGGGGATGTGGGGTGCTGGCGGAATGTCTAAGTCCTTCTCAATCTTGATCCTTTTATTTGACGAGTTGGACAGGCTGGGGCTAGTGATAGGGGTGGGCTTACGGGGGAACAGGCCTGAGAAAGAGTCGCCGGAGCCACAGTTCCGGCCATTAATGGTTGTCCTCTCTTCCTGCTGGTGGTGGTCCATCTCCCCAGCCACTGAGTCCTCATCCCCAGTGTCCCGCTGGCCTTCCAAGCCCCTCTTGGAGAAGGGTATTCTCTTACGATTGTCAACTATCAAATTATTGTACTGCTGTATAGAGTTGAGCCCCCCACCTTCCACAATCTTCTCAAGGGTGAGTGATGACTTATCATCTGAAGGCGGCTTAGAACCATTTTCCCTGTTCCGGTAGAACTCAGACTCAATGCTGAAGTTGGATTCTGGTCGACTCTCATTCTCAAGTTCCTCTTCTTCTTCCTCCTCTTCCTCCTCCTCATTGCCTTCCCCCTGGAAGTCCCCATCACGATTCTTCATGCCCTCACCTGTGACATCACTAGTACCTGGTTCTGGAGAGCTTGTTGTAGACAGTCCATCATCTGAGCGCCCTGTCAGGGATCCAGCCTTGTGCATGTGGGTCTTCATGTGCCGCTTCAGTTTGCTCGCCTGTGAGCAGGCATGGTCACACAGCTGGCACTTGTATGGTTTTTCTCCAGTATGGCTGCGCCGATGCACCACTAAGTTGCTCTGGAACTTGAAGGTCTTACCGCAGAACTCACAGGACTTGATCTTGTTCTGTGTCTGTGGAGGGGTGGTACTGTTAGGGGGGATTGGCGGCAAGGGTGGTGTGCTCAGAAAGGGCGATTTTGGCCCAGGCTGAAAGGGATTGGGGTTTAGTAGTCGGTGTATAGGGTTGGTCCTACTGGGTGATAATGGTGGTGTGGTGCTGTTGGTGTTCCCAGCCAACTCACGTAGCCGCCTGGAGAAGTCCATCGACTGGGACTCCATGGCCATGGGCGTTAGCCGCATCACCCTCTCAAAGGCACTAGGGTGCTGGGAGATGAGGCCCATTTCCTCTGCACTAAGGCGCTCCAGCCGATGGGGATCTAGATGGTGGCGCGGAGGTGGGCTGACAAATGGAGGCGTGTTGGGAAGGCGGCTCTCCACAAAGCCTGGGGGAGGCTCCCGGAGCAATGGACCCGTCATCCTCAAGAGATGAAAGGGGTTGTTGTCTCCAAGAAAGTTGGTGAGGGGGGACTGGGGGATGGAGTCATTGCCCATGGGGGGAGGCATAGTGATGCGTGGGGTGAGGGCTGTGTTGGAAGGGTTGGATTCTAGGTAAATGCGAATGCCGTGGGTGTTCTGGGCATGCTGTAGCAAAAACCAGGCACTGGGAAAAGGCTGCTTACACGTAGTACATATGTAGCTGGAAGGCTCATCCCTGCCACCTGCAACACACAAAGAAAAAAGTCCATATTTCAGCTGAGATCCACTCAGTCTTCTTGTAATCTTAGGACTTCAGAAATATCTGAAATAATATTTTCTTGTCTCACTTTTTAAATGCTGTTTAAAATGCTGTTCATGCTTTTGCCAAGTGCATTTTCGCATTGGATTGGCCAACACTGGATCAATGGTTTAAGAGGTGCTTAATCTCACACTTAGAACGGAGTCAATCTCCTACTCCAAACCTTAGAAATAATACAGTGTGTGTGTCTGCATCTGGGTTTACACTTACAGTAAGCATGATGGTAGATGCATGTATGTGTGGGGGCATTCATGAATGTGGTGAGTGAATGATTTTAAAAAACTGGGAACCTCTCCAAGCTGAGTCTGTAATGTTTGCTTAGAGATGCCAGACTAAATGTTGGTGAAGATGGAGATTGTACAACTTTAAAAGTTATTTAAGGAAGACTAATCACACAAATAAATAAATGTCTTAGCTCACTGAAGGGAATCAAATAAAAAAACAAGGTTATGAAAAACACAAATAGTGAGTTATTAACAGTGCAAAAGCCATTCATATCAGTGTTGTGACATATAGCTTGACTAAAGAACTCACAGCCCTCAATACTCAGTGTATCAATACGAGTACAACTATAATCTACAAAATCTAAAAATCTGTTTATATTTTTATGTATACACATACACTACAAACAAGATCTTCTGCTTTCTTTTGTTAAATGTAACAAATAAGATAAGATATACTTTATTACTCCCCAAAGGGAAACTCGAATACAGGAATCAATAATAATAATAATAATAATAATAATAATAATAATAATTTAAAAGAAGAAGACTTAGTGTTCTACAACACCAAACAGGCTGAGGGTCCTAGAAGGATTATTTGGAGGGGGGTACATAATGGTAATTGTGCTTTTGTTCTTACTCTTGTACTTATTAACCCTCCTGTTGTCTTTGGATCAATTTGACCCATTTTCAAAAGTTAATATGTGATAACTTTGGTTTTCTTCCATATAATTAACTAAAAATGACATGGATGGTTCCATACTATATGTGCAAAATATATGTTAATATGTTGGGTAAATTTGACCCAGGAGGACAAAAGGTGTGTAGTAAATTTGAAGACAATACGACATACCTTTTGTCCTCCCGGGTCAAATTTACCCATTCTGTTTTGACTGCTTATAAAGCACGAGGTATAAAATGATCACCATTTTTTTTAGTTTCACCTTTTTAGTGAACTTGTTTCCAACATATTAACATATATTTTACACTTATAGTAGGGAACCATCCATGTCATTTTTAGTTAATTATGTGGAAGAAAACCAAAGTTATCACATATTAACTTTTGAAAATGGGTCAAATTGACTTGAAGAGTCTAGTACTATCACTCAATTGCCTGTTCCTGTATGTATGCTACTTCTAGCAGCCACAGACACATACAGATAAGTTCTACATTAATGTTTTAAGTGTATGTATTTATATATGTGCTTATAACAGAATGCATTACTGTGGGAACAGTAATGCATTCTGTTATATTTAAAGTTAATTCTCACATCATCGACCAAGCTCCTGTCTGAAAAAGCATTTCCTTTAAAAAAGAAACTGAAATGATATGCATGAAAACTGCAAAAATATAACCAAATCAATAAATGTAAAATATATATAAAGCCTATATGATATATGAAAAATATATAGGCCTAATAATTTAATATAACGACATATCAGCCATATTTCTTATATTTTTTTTTTGGGGTTTGGAAAAACTTAATAATATATACCTAATATATATATAATTTATAAGGAACTTGGCACTTACATTTCTCCCTATTATACATAAAACCACCAGTTAACATCCTCTCATAGAAACATCTCTCCCTGTCTTGCTTGCCTATCTGTGTATGTGTGTGTGTGTGTGTGTGTGTGTGTGTGTGTATTAAGGAGGACAAGCAAGAGGCGGAACAGCTGTTCACCTCCACAGTCCTGTAAAGCCTTTTGACTTAATTATAGTGGACAGCAAACTCACATGTGATGGCGTAATGAAAATAACAGCTCCCCATGTCTCAGCTTTGGTTTGCAGCTCTCTGTCCCTATGCCCACACGCACGCACACACAAGTTATTGAATGTTAAGACCGAGAACACTCCAAAAAAAGAAACATCCACCCCTCTGCTCTTGCTCCCTCTCTCTCTGTTTGCCTGATCCATTGATCCATGAGTAAGAAAGAGAGAGAGGATCCTCCCTCCACCCTCCGTCTTTCAGTTAAACTACTCATCTGACAACAGAATTCATCGGGGGGGGGGGGGGGGGGGGGCGTTCAGTTCTACCCCATAATTAAGAGCACAAGAGTCTGTGTGTGTGTGTGTGTGTGTGTCAGTGAGAGAGACATAGTGTGTGCACTGAAATGCAATTTCTCTCCAGCCACAGTGTAAGGATGGGGTCATGGTATTTGTTTGGTGGAAGTGTAGGAGTAAATGTGGATGTGTGTGTGTGTGTGTGTGTGTGTGTGTGTGTGTGTGTGTGTGTGTGTATGCACCGTCCCAGGGGAAGGGAGTCCAACGCAGATGGCAAATAAAGTATGCAGCCTGAGGCGAGAGCACATTATGCTAATTCTAATGTCAGCTGTACTTTAATATACGACTCTATTTAATCACCCCATTATTTCCTATTTCCATATGAAAAAACAGAGAGAGAGGGAGCTGTTCATCACTTTATTTGGTAGAATGCAGAGCCCCATGTTTTATGGAGTGTTGTGTGTGTATATGTGTGTGGAGGGTGGGTGGGAGTGAATGAGAAAACACACTCCCTCCTCGGCATCTCCATAGATACTTTCTTCCTTTCTCACCTTACTCTGTGTTTGTCTTACAGGCACACATCCAGCGTTTGAATTATAACCTACTGCATGTGCATTTACAGTAAGTGTAAGATTATTTTTGTGAATGGGTGGGTGAGCGTGGTAGAGGTTACATTCGTTCACTTTCTGTTTCTGACATGCAGCTTTCTTTTTGTAGAAATATTAACTCTAGAAAACAGTCTGAGTCTCTTTTCTTTACAGATGAGTGGAAATAAATGAATAAATGCAATTTAGTACTCCTTTGAAAAATGTTCACTGATTAGTGTTAGCTTTCTATAATAAATCCTACCTTGATAACTAGCATGTGTCCTTCTGACCAGCTCTGAAACATCAAAATCCCCTCTTCATTCAAAGCTGTCACTCACGTGTGTGAAAAATACTAACCTCTTTGTGATCTCATCAGATTCTTTTAGAGTAGATATTAACTTTAAAGTTATAACCTTTAAGTTTTACTAAAAATTCTTGTTAGAAATATGTAAGAAAAATGTAATAAAATGTAAGCAAATATCCACTGTGTGAATTAGCTGGATAGAAAACAGAAATGATACAACGTGAGAATGTTTTGAAAATAATAATTGGTTTTACATTGACAAATAAATTCTCCACACACAAAATAGGTTTCCATTTCAATACAACAATGCAATGTCCTCACCATGAAATAACCACATGAAAAGAATAAAATCAATGTCAAACACAGAAAAGTGACTTCAGTCTGTCAGTGAGACTCCATTCAAACCATTCCTCTACATATTTCTCTCTCTGTGTCTCTGGTGTCTCTCTCTCTCTGTCAGTGAAGTGTGGTCTGGCCCTTTGCCTGTGTTTTGTTTGGCTCACACACACACACACACACACACACACACAGACAATGTGAGGAAAAGGAAAATATGTAGTGCTGCAGATGTAAAAGTTCTTTAATCTACATTTCATCATAAGTATTGTCACACACATATTTAGATATTACACACACACACGCACACATATATATGTATATATATATATATACATATATATATACTGTATATACATAGCTGAAATTGTGTCATTGCTCAGAAAAAGATGTGATAATATGAAGTCACAGTGTGTTAGAATCTGACATTATAAATACTGCAGTGGTGTTCGGATCCCCTCCAGCAGCAGGTATATGGAGAAGAAAGAACACAATAAGAACAATACACAGTGACAAACACACTCACATCCATCTCTCCCTCAGCATCCCTCTATCCGTCAGCAGTTCTCACTTCTCACTGTTCTCTCCTCTTTGTTGCTCCTTTCCGCTTCAGTTTCACACAGTATAAAACTCTCATTACTGACTGATTCCAGTTTTCACTATGATTCAATTTGCCATAATTACTGTGGCTGCTGCTAATAAAAAAGGGAAGAGAGGGAATGGCTAGAAATCCGGTGCGAAGGTCAACTGGCAGTTAGCGGCGTTCATTTTCATCTCAGTGTATTCATCTGGGGCGGCTAATGGCCCAATTTTCTCCCCCCGCTCCTCAATAAATATTGCTGGAATTACAGGTTAAATAGCTAAATTAAATCACAGCTATTACAGATGAGGGAGGGAGGAAAGAGAGAGACAGAGAGAGGGAGTCAAATATGTACAATTATAGTGTGAGCGCCAAACGCCTCAAAGTGTGCGATTAATGTAGCAGGTCTCAGAGGAGCGCCGGCGGATTAGTGCATCAGATTATTGCATAGATCACTTTTCTGGAGGAGAAGACAAACATAAAGAATGGACCACAAAGAGCAAGTGCACTTTTTTTTAACTCCACTTACAGTAGAAGGACACTTGCACATTATTATTTTGCTCCCTCCCAAATTGGCATTGTTGTAATGATTCACTTTGAGCTTTATTGCTTTTTTAATCATGAAGATGAACAGTAAACTAAATCCCATCACAGGGAAGATAACTGTACTAATGAGTAATCCAGTAAAACTCAAATCCCCCAGGTTCAAATGCAGACTTTTTTCACTCACTGAACTTTACTGCATCAACAGCAAGTGAACTAGGAGCTAAGAACATTCCCTCATGGATTTGACCAGGTTTCTCAGTAGCAGGCATCAATAGGAGGGAAACAGCCCATAGTTTGAAGAGATTTCCTTAAAACTGTAAAAGATTTTCACAAAACCATGCTCTTGTTAGGATGCACTCTTTTTTGGATTTAAATTTTTTATTAACTTTTCCTGGAGAGCATTGTACATATATAAAAGGAAAGCAAGGCTTACCATAAACATTATGAGGATACATAATGGGGATGTAAGAAACCCCGAAGGCCATACCAAAACACTCTTAATACTTTTAATTACCTGATATAGTTCATTGTTTTCATAGGGGCCCTGTCTTAGAGTGGCTGCCTGTGTCAAAATATAAGTTAAAAACCATCATTATTTCAATGATGTGTATGTGTGGTGCATGTGTGTGTTTCATCAAATTACCACACAGCAAATTCTGATTTGTTCTACCTTAGAAATCTGGACATTTTGCATCAAGATGCAGAGGAACATGGGTAGCTTGTTTTTGCCCTAAAGCCTCTGGCAATGAACAAGACTAAATTTATTAATCTCTTATTATTTAAGAGATATGAGATTATATCATCATGTGATTTTGTATTAGCATCAAATTATCACCTAACAGCTTTGAGAGCAAAACTCTCCAGAGTAAAGTAAAGAAACTATGAAAAACCTTTTGACTGAACAATGATCCTGGCTGTTTTCTTGATGATAGTCTGTGATGATAGTCTGTGTTCATTGGTCTTTTGTAATTAGATGCTTCCTGAAACCATATGAGACTTAACCCTAGTAAAAATAAGAAACCAATCAAATATACAGATCCTGTGCAATCAGCTACAAAGAAAGATGAAAACGATAAACTGTGCAGACATAGAAGTGTCTGGTTTGAGACAATAATGTTGGGGGTTGAAAGAGAATAACCACATATGTGATGCTGACTCATCTAGCTTTCCTTCTATCCATCCTTCTATGTTTCAGTCCATTTCTCTGGGTAGTGTATTAGAATAGTACTTTCCCCTTGACCTTCATCTCTCAATCAAGAAGACTTATTGTACAGCATCACCCACTGGTCCTGTCCAATCAAAAGTGGATTACAGACTTGAGCAGGTTTGCATACAGGAAGTACAACAGCAGAAGGTCTCAATGTAAGCGGGACTAATTTAGTGCTGAGGCATTTACATACAGAATGAAGCTGACAAGAACCAAGGGTATAGTGTGTGTGTGTGTGTGCGTGTGTGTGTGTGTGGGTGTGCCCCTCTTGGCCTTTTGTCACACTTGTAAAAAGTTTGCTGACTTTTTTAGGCGTTGTTTAGCTAGCAGCGTCATTAGCATGTGTCTAGTTGCCACACACATACAACAGCACAAGGATTTCTCACCTTGCATGGCTAATGTCTTATCACTATCACAGCACAGCAACAATTATATGCAAATGTATCAGTGTGTGTGTATTCGTGTCATTGCATTTCTGAAAACACAACACACACACACTCCTACATGTGTATAGCCTGTACATACGCCTATACTACAGTAAGAACCAGAGAAATATTTGTCTCTTTTGCATGTGGAAAGTGAAGAAGTGTTTATTCTGCATGAGCATCTCCTCCTAATGAGCTCATTTCACAAAGCTAAGCTTGTTTGGCGCCAGCTTTCTAGTATTGTTTAAGTAGTCAGTTAGTTTTGAATGAAGTGGTTTGAGTGCTGAGTTTTAACGTCATTCAACAGGCTTTTCAAATAGGCTTTAATAGCTTTTGACTAAAATCACTACAGGCCCACACAGCAGCTTTAATTAAATTGGCCAAACTGTAATGGAATGAAAATCTAGCACTTTTCCTCTGACATTAGAGCGAGTATAGGCTTTATCTGCTGCATCTGAGATGGTGATTCACTTCAGCTACTTCACAGCTCCTGGAGGTTAAAGTCCTTCTGGGAAAACTGAGTCATGTCGGAGATCAGCTCACCCCAGATATTGTTGGTTAAAGACCAAGAGGCAAACCCCAAACCTGTGCTGCTATATGGGTTGTTGCTGTCAGCTTACATGCCGCAAGCCTGGTTTACATTGTTTTTTTAAATTATACATGTGTCAAAAGCAAAAAGCTGAAAAACTCAGCAAGTGCTTTTGAAGAATGCTATGCTCATTTAAAGTAAGTATTGTCTGAGAATAAGGAATTTGGCAGAATAAGGTGGTATTTGACAGCTAAAAAAGTGGTTATGTTATTATTTTGTTCAGACATCTTGGTTAGAAATTCCAAATAAATACTGTAACAGAACCACTCTCAAGAGGAGTGTGTAGTTTACTCCATGTCTAAAAGAAGATCCAATACCATATATTTTTCTGTTTTGGCAGAAAAAACACATCCCACTGTTTGCAATAACGTTCATGCTACCATACTACATGGATTCTTACATGAATTGTTGTTTAGTTTTGCTTAACTCAGGAAAGGTTCTAAGTTCAATATCAAGTGCTGTAGTAGCTTCTAATCGATTCTAACAGCTCCTCCAAACTAAAAGAATCATATATATATATGGTTTGTATATGATTTACAGAATCACTGTTTGTTAGAAACAGTTATTTATACCTAACCAAACAGTAGTGACTGACATATCTGTCCCACTAACATTTTACAAAGAAGCTGTAGTTAGCGTTTTTTACAAAAACTGAACAAGTTCTCACTTTTCTAAGTTGGCTTACAACCTCATTAATATTTGTCACCATTTTGTGGCCATTTTTCTTGTATGGCTCTGGCACACAGAAGGTAGATCTGCATCCTAGCTATCAAATTCTGTCACAGGTACACACATAATTAACAAGAATGTTTGTTTTAAGGCAAGTGATTGACACCTACTTAATTTGTGTTTCAATTTTAGCAAAATCTCAAAAATGTTCACGAACCTGACTTCACAGAAGGCTGGAGCTCGACAATATCAGCGGGTATGACCCAGACAGAAAAGGTTATATTCCAAAGAACCAGTAAGTGTAGCATTTAATTTTATTCTCTCTGTAATGCTCTATCCTTTACTCTGTCTCTTTCAGACTCTACTGAACTTTCTTTCATTACAGCATGTGTTGAACTTTAGCATTAGCCAATCTTCTGTGCATGTTATCCGGCAGACAAAGGATTATCATTGTGCAAGGTGTGTGTGTATACAAGCCCTGACAGTCATAACAAGGTGTGTGTCTGGGGGGGGTGACACTGATGTTCTTATGTTCTAAATTTTAAAGGAAGGCTTAGCTGATCATAGCCAAATTAGAAAGTATTTAGCTTATTAGGAGATGAGGAAAAGCAGCAGTGAGAGGGAGAGATTCTGTCCCTTACACCTCACACCGCATGACAAGTAGAGCTGCAGCCAAAATTAGGAGTGAGATGCAATCCAAAACAAACTACCATAGCAAGTGCATGTGTCTGTCTCTGTGCCCTGTTAACAAATTAGAGGGATTACCAGAAGAGAGAACCAGAGCATAGCAGCTAATCCTACACATTGGCGTGCACCACCGCACCTGGGAAATGTGTGTGTGTTTGTGTGTGTGTGTGTGTGCTTATGAGGGGTGTGGTGGCAGGAATGGCTCTGTAGGAGCATCATCCCCCACTAAACCAGTGCTCTCCCCAATTCCAGACACGAACATACACACACAGACCATGCAGTATGCACCTGGTACATGTTACTTTTGCTGTGTGTATGTTATGACACAGTGAAGTTCGGGTATGAGGAACCAATAACCAGAGGAACCAGAGCTGAAGGGTAACTTACAAAATAAGAAATACTTTATGTTCGAAAGAGGGAGGGTGAGAATTCATTGAGAAAGTCCAGTGTCAGTGGAGCAAGTAGTGTATATTTAATCTTTGATGGAGGTTAAAAGTAGTGGATGAGTATGTCTGATTTTCATTTCAAGTGGCCAGGGTTTTGTGTTAGAGTTCACCTTTTATCCACAATAATGATGTCTACCCAAACCAAGTGTTTCGGTTGCCAAACCTTGCTACAGTTGCAACAACTCATTTGTTCATTTATTTTGAATGATCTTTTACAGGGTGAATAATTATAGCAATTTATAATGTATTTTTTGTATAAATAAATTTCTGGAAAGTCACACTGGAAAGTCATGAATTATTTAAAGAAACCAGAATCAGTGACTCAGATCCTCTTGATGAAAATAGAAGAAATGAAAACATATGGAGGAATGTGGAAGAACTGTGCTGTTATTTCAGTGGAAGAATGCATAAGATGATCAGTCTCTTACTGCTGAGGTGGACCTTCAGCACTATGTATGCTGTTAAGAGTGTTTTTGTCTTTAACACTGACATCTTGTCAGGTGAAGAGTTGGCGTGGTTGCTGTAGCCACAAAAGAGAAACTCTGCCACAGGCCCAGTGTGACTGGGACAGCAGTCTAACACATTTTTGGATCCTCTCTTCCCCTTTATGGATCGCTGTAACTTGTCCCAAATCCTCTACCTCCTTCCCTCCCATTATATACAGCTCATCCAAATTGCACACTGCCAAGTGTTAGTTTCCTGGAACACACACACATGCATATGCACACATATGCCAAAGCCCCTTACCAGACTATGATGTAGCAATGCCCCTCCTGTCTGAATAAGACATATTACAGCACTGCCTGACAGCAACATCAAGAAGAAAATACATTTCTCTCTTCTTAATTCTCTCCGCTGCTATTCCTGCACCTTTCCCTTTCGCTCCAGCAGTGAACCAGTGAGTTGAGTGTAATCCCATGTTTATGAATTCAACATTATGCTTTCTGATCAGCTTCACCTTTTCAACTTTCAGAGCTAAGCAGAGATCTTTTCTTGTAGATGTAACCTTTCACAGCTATTTAAATAGCCTCCTTCTGATAAAATGGGAGAAGAAAAGAAGTGACATTTGAGTTGACTTAGCTTCACCTGCAAAGACAGAAGCAGAAAGGAACAGTTTGCTGAGGTGGAAAAAGAGGTGAAGCAGGGAGGAGATGGGGGTAAACTGAAGTTGCAAAGCCCAGGTCTGACTGTTATGGTCAGACTCCACTTGTTTACACAAAAATGGCAGCAAGAAGTAGGAGGGGGGCAGGTCGAGGACAAGAGCAGATCCAGACCAGATGGAGGTTAGAGGAGGGCATGGAATGGAGGGATGGAGGAATGGAGGCAAGGATGAGGGGACAGGTCTGTGCTGGAGGCCCTTATAAGGCCTGGGTGACTTGAAAGCTCTGGAAAGACAGCGGAGTCACTATAAAAACATATACTTTCAAGCAGGGACACAGAGCACCGCATAGCAGGGGAACCCAGTCTAATGGCACTTTAACTTCCATCTGAATTTAGAATAAAGTGGCAGCACACTATTTATTCTGAGGTGCTATAGTGTCAATCACCAGATTCTGTACATGTTGCGGTTATCTTATTTTCACATTTCAGTTATTGATTACAACTTTTGTCAATCTACCACAATGCATGCTTCCAGTTGGAGAGTACCATATTAGTTGGTATTTAGCTAAAGGTAGTAGTATATATTTTTTCAATTTTTATTTATTTATATTTCTCTATAGATTAATCTCCTATTACTACTGTTAATTGACAGTCACAATTGGCGGATGGAATATTCCGTACAAAATATAAAAGCTCCAACTTTTTTTTCTGGAGGAGAGGAGCTCCTTAATACTCCTGCTGTCTCCAAGCTAACTGGAAGCAGGCCTGCTCCCATAACCACTACAATCTGTTTTCATTTGCTGAACCTCATACTATCACACACACACATACGCACACACACAGAGTCTGAAGTGCAATCTTGTAAGTCATCTATCTCTTAAAGGAGAAGTGCACTGGTTTTATTATTATTTTATTTAATATTTCAAAAAACAGTTACACATAGTCAGCGAAGCAATAAGTAAGGTACTTACTCTGACCAAAAAAAGTAATTCAAACAGTACCTTTTACTGTACACCAGGTTAGGTGTGCACAGTGCACACAGCAACATGCAGCCATATCCTGCCACATGCTGTAACCGCAATCCACATGCTAGGATTCATTGCAACATGATGCAACATGGGTCCATGCTTGACAAGGCCAAGCATACTGCTTTTCATAATACACCTCAATATCCTCCAAAATGCTGCATCTAACCTTTGCAAGTTAGAAAAATAAGGCACCATAATTAGCACAAAGGTAAGAAGGCTACTAAAAGACTCTTCTTTTAGTAGCCTTCAGGTATTCAGAGCGTTGGACAAGGAGAAACCAGAAGAACTGGAAGAATCAGTATTTCACATGTCTCGCTGAGCCTGGAAGGAGACACCATGGAAAAAGCCTCATGCTATTATCTCAGTGGTCATACAAAAGCCAAACAACAAAGACGTGAACAGTAGTAGGGAAAGGCAGATGAGCATAAGGACAGAATGTTTTTTAACCCATGTGAACAACAAAGTATTTTGGTAACAAAGACATTAAGCCTGGTCTCTGTGGTCATATTTCACGGCCGTTTATTCATGGCATAAACCTTAGGAGTTCATGAAAGAAAAGTTCTTCTTAATTGTTCCAGTGAGGATAAGATTGTACCACCGAAAAAGTAAAAACACTTATGTTCATGCTAAACTCTAACTCCTAGCATAACACAAGTGAAAATGCCACCAAAAAGAAAGAACTATACTGCAAACTTCAAAGTGCAGGTAATAAAGTCTGCAGCTGAAACAAAGTTTGGAGTGTCAGTATTCAGACACTGCAAGAGAAGACACCGCTTCACCTTCTCCCTGACGTTGGAACAGTTGTTAAACGTCACCTGACACCAATGAATGAATTTCGTAATTTATTTCTGCTGGTTGCTATGTCTAGCCTACATTCTTCATAGGCTAATTTAGACTATAGTTAGTATAATTAGAAATGTGACTTATACACCAAAGCAACTTTTTTCCTGTTCAACAAGGCTGTTTTTGCTAAAAGTATCTTATATTCCAGAGTGACTTATAAAAACTACAGTATTGTTTTATGCATCCTAAATTTTAATGTTTTTCTACTTACAGCATGTGCATACCTTCACCTCTGCATATACCAATATACTGTACCTCACAAAAGAAATATCTACAATATAAGACTAGTCTGGCATTGCCTTGTGACATCAAATTTTTAACCTTAAACATAAATGCAGGCAGCACAGTGCATTAGTGATTAACACTGTTGCCTCACAGCAAGAAGGTTCCTGGTTTGAAACCCATCAGGGGCCCTTGTGTGTGGAGTTTGCAAGTTCTCCCTGTTCTTGCGTGGGTTTTCTCCAGGTACTCTGGTTTCTTCCCACAGTCCAAAAACATGTATGTCAGGTTGATTAGTGGCTCTAAATTGCCCATAGGAGTGAGAGTGAGTGTGTGAGGTTGTTTGTCTCTATATGGCCCTGTGATGGACTGGTGACCTGTCCAGGGTGGACCCCTGCCTTTCACCCAAAGAGAGCTGGGATAGGCTCCAGCAGATCCCTGTGACGCTGATTAGGAATAAGTGGGCATAGATAATGAGTGAATGAATGAACATGAATGCACAAAAGTAACATGTAATGTAATATGATGAATAATGTACTTGCAGTTCCTGAGTTGGGATCTTCCAGTCCTTACCTTTTGGGATAGTTTATTAAAGATCTATTTCAGTGTTTGTCTCTGCATTTGTGCATAACATAGAGAGCTGTTTTAAATATAAAGAGCCATATGGCTAGTGGCAGCGTTGGTCAGAGCTGGGATCCCAGCCTTCTCCACTGCTCTTGAAGTACTGATCATTAAGGTCAAGGCATATGTATGTGTGTGTGTGTGTGTGAGAGAGAGTGTGTGTGTGAGTCCTTCGTGGTGGTTGACTACTACAGCAAGACAAACAGGCTGATATGACAGGAGGCCTTCCTAGGTCTGAGTTGTGCTGTATCCACTAACCAATCACAGCTGGACACAGGAAGGAAACATCTCAGGTCCTGTGGTTGGTGTGAATTCCTGCATGGGTGGTCGCTTAATGTTGCACTGTACCTAAGCATCTTGAGGACTTTATAATGTGCTGTAGAAACAGGGGAGCAAAACAATGGAAGAGCCCTCTCATGATTAGGCAGCGTCAGACAGGGAGATAGAAAACACAGTGCCCGCCAACCTTAAATTTCTTAACTTCTCCTAATATGCCTTTTTTCTCTAGGACTTCAAGGGGCAGTTAAATTTAGTTGTGTATCATGCACATGTAAAAATGTGTGCAAACAGTATCTTTCACTGACCAAGATGCATTCTTGGTCAGTGATATGGACGAGCATGTGAAGACGGTTCTGAAATTAACAACAACTGTACCCAATAGTCAGTGTATTTTCAGTAATGTGGGCAGATTAGGAGCAGCTTTTTATATTAACAGCTTTGGCTCTCTGAGTACTCAGAGTAAAAAAGGAGGGAGAGGATCTGCCTGTTCTAATCGGAGGGGTTGTACTGCCAGTTGTTGGCCCTCAGCCAGCATTGTTTACTTGGCCAACCCCCAGCCTTGCTCAGAACAATAAATTATGCCAGTGAGGGCAATTTTAGCCTATCCAACAGGTAGAAAAGACTGTTCCCACATGGAATGGCTCCTGATCCATAGATATATGTTCTCACTACCTAAATAACAAAGTAGATGTAATTTAAATACATTATTTGCTTTCCTGGGAAACAGGACATGGGTTGCTTTCTCAAAAGAAAAACTATGCATGTTATTGATTTATTTACAGATAATAAAAAAAAGAGACAGCAGCAGCCCAGCTCTTCTCCTCCGGCCCTCTTTTTGTTATCTGTGATGTTGCCCAGAGAAATCAATAGAACAACTGTAGATAGCCAGCTTTGTTTATCTTTTCCTCTAAATGAATAATTCAAAGGTGTCAGTGGGGGTGAGGCGAAGCTTTGATACGAACGAAAGGGTTTGTTGTTTGGGGGGAAATCTAACCCCCTCCTTATCCCCACTCTTCTTCGCACAAAAGTCCCAAGGAGATGAGAGATTCTGAAAGCAGTTAAAAAGCTGGTTCTGTGTGAAAGATGAAGAAAGACTGCCACTTGGGTTTTACTGCCCTCTCACCAGGAATGTCCCTCGAAATAAAAAGGTGGATATGAACACCGAACACAGCAACATCTGCTATATGTGAATTGAAAAGCAATAAAGTTTTGTCTGGATACAGTGAAGGAAGGGGTGGTGGTAAGTGGTTTGCAAAGGTGGTGAAGGGCTTTAAGTAGCACTAGGGGATGCTAAGGCATTTCAACCTGCAGCAAAGACTTCTACTGCAAAGATTTAGTTTTAATTATGCAAAAGGAGGTGAAAAGGGATGCTAAAGGCAGGGGTTCCCTTGAGGCAAAGTGTCTTCCAAACATGTGCAGTGGTGATGGTGTTTACATCTGTCCCATGATATAGAACTATAGTGGTGTAAAAAGTGAAGTAAGGTAGATCAGTTCCTGAATGCTTGCTTTTCCTTTTAATGCCAACCATTGTAGTATCAGGCTTTTAGGGGTGCTCATCCCCCAAGGAGAATGTGCAATTTACACAGGGCCTTCTGTGCTTTTCCAGTGGGCTATCTGGAGACTTAAACCCTGCTCTCTCCTTTTGTCTCCATCACTGTCCTCCTCTGTGCTGTCAACCAAATAGCAAACTTAGCATCCAATTAGAGATTCTATAGTCTAATAAGCAGTATAAATTGATCCATATTGACTTATAATATTATTCTATCGGAATAATACCTTGATATGAGCAATGCAGTCAGGTAGTGTCATTTTCACCCCTGAACCTTGTTTTCTTTGAAAAAAAATCCTACTTTTAATCTAAACATAAAAATGAATATGTGATTTATTTTATCTATTAATTTATTTAATAAAGAATGATAATTACAATTCTTTATAATACTGCATGGCTTTGGATGTTTTATCTCCACTTAAAAGAAAATAATAAAGTGCATCAGTTACAGTAGCTCACTACCTGGCAAGTGTGCAGCTAAGTCAGCTAACATTGTTTGACAATATTCACACCATGGGGCTGTAACCTTTCTAAGTCACAGTAATAACAACTCAGTGTTCACAGGCAGAGCAGGCCGCAGCTGTATTGCTTTTCAACATACATGAAATCTATTGCTACTTCCTTCTTCTTCTACATTGCTTATGTGTGGTGGAACAACGTGTTCATGATATCTGACATTAGTTAATAATAGGCCTAATGATTTATTATGCCCTGTGATGGACTGGTCCAGGGTGTACCTCTGCCTTTCACCCAAAGAGAGCTGGGATAGGCTCCAGCAGATCCCCGTGACCCTAATTAGGAATAAGCAGGTATAGATAATGGATGGATGATTTATTATTATTATCATTTTTAGGGGTGCTGAGATTAAATTTAGGTGTGCTTGAGCACCCCTAAAAAGGGTCTAAAATCACCCCCAATGTCAACATTGGAAAAGTGTTGGTAGAGATTTATTCAAGCTGAAGATATAAAATGCACTTTCTCTATAGCACAGTGATGCCTTAGGTGAGTTTGCAAGGGTCACTAAAGAAGTCACGGTAAAGTGTGGTGGAAAGTCCTATGAGTTAAGGTTACTAAGGTTAAGTAAAGTTCTTTAAGAGGTTTTAAGAGATGGGAGCTGCAGTGGCCAGACACGCTGATACCAAACTGCCTGCTGTTTCCATGACATGGTACAAACAGAGTTTAATTTGCTGTTGTGTCATAAATTTTGGTTGTAAGTCATCCCTCCTCACTTGTAGCCTGAATTGTGTTAGTATCTGAAAATGGGAAGAATTAAACTGTCTTAAACAAGAGGATCAGCATGTATTTGTCAGGCTATACCACCCTTGCTGCATGCACATACATACACAGGCCCCCACACACGTGGACAACAAGGCAGCAAACATTTTCAGCAAAGTCACTAACCTCAGCATCCCACCTTTACTATGAACACACAAAAGCCCTCAGTCCCTTGTAATTGAGGTTTAAATCCTCTCTTAACATCTCCCCCATCCCTCATTCTTCACCAAACATGGATTGTGCCTACACAGGGCCCCTAATCCTTCCCAGTTTAACGAAGTGAGAAATTAGCTTTTGTTGAGTGGTGATTTGGCCGGTGCCAAACACCAACAGCCCATTGCAGTGGAGAGAGACACTCATGAGTCTCCCCAACATAGCAAAATGCTGTAGTAATCCCATCCTGTCCATGTGGCCAGGCTGGAGCTGCTGCTGTTTGCTGTTGTTCAATGACAATATAAAGTTATTTTTAGTTGACAGCTAGGTCTCTCTCTGAGTTGTCCACATAAGTTCTGAAACATCAATGCATCAGCCTGGCTGCAATATGTGTTACCTATTTCTGAAGTTTTATGTATATTCTGCAGCATCTACAAGCCTCTCAAACCCCCTGCTTCCCCTTGTGGCAATCTCTGACTTTATAAAATTAAAGTAGTTTCAGTGAAAACTACCAATGTCAAGTTGATAGACAACACAAGAAACATCTGCAGATTCAGATCCTCTAATCCAGTGAGAAAGAACAGGCTGTTCTGCAGGAGAGAAGGTAAAGCACAGTGTGACTCAACAGGGAGAAAACTCCCGCAGAAAATCACTATGACATGGTCTTAGTCCGTGCAAAACTCATGAGTTAATTCAGCATGTTATGAGCAACCTTGAAGGTGGGAGAAATTTTCAGGTTATTAAAAAAGCTGAAAGAAGACCAAAAACTGCTAGAGAGAACAGGATGGCGATGGCCTGTGAGCCAAACATTGTTTATGGCCAATCCCAGGCCAGACTGTCAAGTTTATTCCCCCACTGTGGTAGGAAGATACCACAGTTCTACTGAGCAAAGAGGTACACACAGAGAGTTAGATGCCTTTATGTGGAACACTATAACTCTTTGCACCCTAATTCAAACAGTGTTACCCAAATTCACCTTTGCATAAAAGCAAATGAGAAAACCTAAACGCAGTATTCTTGGAGATTCATTTTTTTTTAGTTTGTTTTTGTTTTTATGTTTGTTTTTTTGTCTTAATCTGAGGTGCCAAATGCTTGTTGCTGCTTTACATTTTCAGTGGACTCTGGATATGCTGTATCTCACCCCAACCACCCACTTTTTCTTCTTTTGTTTATTCCAGCCTAAGTGAACTTCCTGTACACAGTGTCATTGAGGGAACACCTTCCAGACACCAGGAACTGAGGATGACAAATAATAGTGCTAGTAATAGTGTTTTTTTTTTCTTTCTTTTGTCAGTCCATATGTGCATGGCCTGCTGGACACTTCCTTCTCTGCTATATTTATATTTAAATTTTAATAACATTCTTCCATTTAAGTACTATATAAATTTAAACCTCTGTGTTGGAAAAGACAAGTTTTCGGATCACTGAGTTAGGTTAATCTAACAAGTACTCATATGTAGCTCAGACTGTCTGAAATATTAAAAAACCAAGCTACTTCTGACAGCAAATTTTTTTTTTTTTTTTACAAACAACCCTTAAACACTTCACATTCTCACTTCACATTCTCAAATGACAATCTCACACACAAACACACATTTGCCTGGCACAGCATACACAGAAGTTACATATTTGCTTAGAGAAAAATTACACTATAACAGACACATTTCAAACTGACAGATAAAGGTGTAAACACACACACAAAGTACAATGACTTTCAGAATGAGCGTGGGGTGCAATCTTTCCTTGAGGTTTTGCATTCTGAAATATCACCAGCAGTGAGTCTGGGTGAATTCGGGAGAAGTATAGCTTTGCATACAAGTATTGTCACCTCCACAAAGCTTCCCAATCAGCCACCTTCAGCCATTCTCCTCTCTCTATTTCTCATACTACCTGCCTGACAACAGCTCTTCACTCAGGCACACAACTGGAAACAAACTTGTGGTTTATTGCCTGATCTGATCGCTCAGAGTGACAAAGCCAACATACTGCCTCTCTCATCCTACCTAGTGATTACCCACCTAGGAATACATTTTATTCAGAGATTACACTTCCCTCACAGCGGTCATTACAGCCCTGATGGCACATCAATTCCATTTCAATTCAGTTTATTTGTATAACGTCAAATCACAATACAAATCATCTCAAGGCACTTTACAAAAAAAAACCAAAAAGCCCAACAAATCCCTTATGAGCAGCACTTGATGACAGTGGAGAGGAAAAACTCCCTTTAACGGAAAAAAAAACCTTTAACGGAAAAAAAAACCTCCAGCAGAACCGGGCTCAGTTTGGGCGGCCATCTGCCTTGACCAGTTGGGGTGAGTGGATAGAGGAGAGATGAAAGAACAGCAATTGACTTGACATAAATGGTGCAGATGTTCTCTTGTAACTATATTTTGTTTCTATTAGACTGATTTTACAAAACTGACTGAATTTTAATACAGAAAAGTTTTTACAGTTTTTTCTGGTAAGTCTTTATTTTCCACATTTACCTGATATAATAAATGTAATGTTTTAATTACTTTTTATCATGTGCTTGTTAATGCTTATAAGTGTACTGTTATTTTACTTTGTACAAGTGCATTATCTACTCATTTACTTTAGGAGAAGACTCAGCCCCCAAGAACATGATTAATTTCTTCAGAATGAAAATGCTATGAAAGATGGAGAAAGAGTTGGTGGTTAGGGTTAGGGGTTAGGGACCAACCCCTAACCAAACTGCCACTGGGCAGCGAGAGCTACAGTGGCTGAACTGACAAAAACAAGTGCCACCTACAGAACCTATAGGGAAAACACTGACAGGTGATCAGTGGGAATTTGCAGAGCAAAACACATACCTCTCATTAACTCTCACCACTAAAAATATAGCACAAACAAACAAATGGAGAAAAGTTCACTTTAAAACCCTTATCCACGGTTCCTTATGATTCATGTCCGTTCTGTTGGAAATGTCTTTGCATTGGCCGGTGCCCCGGACTCTCCATGCTTCTAATAGTTTCTGACTTTAATTCTGTCAATGTGTTTAAATGAATCAGAGACCACCAAGAAAAAAACACACATTTTCTCTCCTCTTCACCGGGGCTCTCTTTTTCACTTGGTTTTTGCGCATCGAAGAAAAACACACAACGCATACATTTAAAGTGCTATGCCAAAACCAGGCCAAATAAATTCCGTGAATAAATGGCTGAACTCTAGAGGGACCATGAAGAAACTCTCTAAGTGGGTTTAGCAGGAGGTTTGTTAAACCTGATCGGCCCTGTGGGGAATTCAAATGAGCTTATCCTTGAGGGAAAAGTTTTAAATAAATGGAAAGCTCCTAAAATCAACCTTTGCTCGCTTATATGCCATTTTCATCCAAGAAAAGCAGATTTTTGAATACTATTAAAAGGCAAACAGCAAAGCAGATGTCACATCTCAATAGCCGCTAAACCAAATGGTTTACAAAGTGGGGTCCAGGGACCTCTATGGGCCCTCTACAGGGACAGTAAATACAATGTTTATCATATGGCACTAAATCTATTCACATGGGCTGTATTTAGAGATCATATAAAAAATGTACAACCATATTTCACTACAATCCACACATACGCACAAAACAAAAAGGATGCAACTCAAATGGAAATCATATTTTTACTAGAACCAAATTAACATCTTTAAAATGCTGTGAATATCATCCAGTCTTGATCTGAGAGCAAAATAAAGTCTCTGCTGTTTGAAATGAAGAACTGAGAATAAACAATAGGTTCACAAATGGCTGCCAGCCAGCCTCTGCGAGTCACATGTGAATGTGTGTGTGTTTGTACAACAAAATGAGTGGAGGGATTTCACTGAAAATCCTCTCCTGTTACAATTAAAGGAGATTTCATAAAAGTTATGGACAGACATGGAAAGACAGACGTTGCCTAACAAAAACAAAACAAACCACACCAATCTGCCATCTACTCTGCCTCAATAATACCGCAAACCCCTCACTGTCCCCACCCCTGCCTTCATCGTCTCCACCCTATCGTCATCCCAAACACATACACACACACACACAGCCTATTACACCAATCTCATCCCTGATGCCAGGACATCAATTTTCACAAGTCGCCGAAAATTACCATGCATGAATGCAAAAAAGGCTGATCAGGAGTAATTAACACGGCTTCATATGCAAATTTTATTAATGCAGAACTACAAAGTCATTATGCAAATGAGGTTTTCGTCAAGCCTCTTGACAAATACTCCCAGCTCCAACCATCCAGCAGCCAGGATGGATGACAAGTCTGCTTGCTTAGTTTAGACTGGAGGGATGCCTGTGTGTTTTAGTCTAGTTAGCAGATTAACACTGGTTAGCGCTGGTGGCCAGTATTGTGTGTGTGTGTGTGTGTGTGTGTCTGTGTGTGTGTGTGTGTGTGTGTGTGTGTGGGTGGGTGTGTACGTGCACTTACATGGGCTAGACTGTGTGTGTAAACTGTGTGATTAAGAAAGTGGCTAATGGCTGCACAGCAGAGTAATGAACCTGAGATCCAGGGGATGGAGGGATGGTGGTGGTGGAGTGGGTGTATGCATATGTGGGTGGGTAGGGGGGCATATGAATATGCATGATGTTCACTGGCTTTGATGATTAAAGAAAATTTTAATATTTAAATGAGTGCATGCAAAGCGATAAACACGGAGAGAGAGGCGACGAGGCGAAAATCGCAAAAAGGGATTTTGGTAATGCTAAGAAGGAAATAAGATGCTGCTTTGCCTTTTATGCTGTGTCCCTGTATGTCTCTCTACCCTGATCTTGCTGTCTCTTCCAGCCTTCAATCTTGCTCGTTTTTGCTCTCAGTGTCTGGTCTGTGTACATGACACTGGATTTACAGAGGAAAGGTACAGCATCATTTTGTGGCTAGAGGGAGGAAAATGCCTTACACACACATTCAGATACACACAGCAAGTTTAAGTTTAGATTGGTTAATTGTACTGACGAAGATTATGGAGTTACCTGTAGGTTGTCTTATCTACATGTTCTGCCCTGTGATATGGTTAGCTAGCCACTACTATGCCTCTGTTTAGGAAGGTGGGATGTCAGCTGCTCATTTAACCAGAGTCTGGTGTACTATTTCTACCCTTAAGCTGGGTATTATTTGAAGTGTGAATTCCTGTACAGACACCAATACATTTTGTTTTCAATAAGTATGAATACATTTTTCTACAAACCTCTTACCTAATGGAAGAGTTTCTCAGATGTTAAACACAAGCAAGCATATGACAACTTTGTCTGAATAACTTGTCTAAAATTGGCTCAGTTCTGATAATAATCTGCCACTATATGATCAAAGAATAAGGAAACAAGGTGTCTGATATTTGTTGTGAGTGCTCAATACATTTTGATGCTCTGTGTTTTGAGACACATCTTAGTCAGCGCCTCAGAAATACTGATGTACGATGGAATATGTGGTGTGTAAATGTGATGTGAGGCATAAACTGTGAGGCACAACCACATCCATAACAGGAAGGGCATATTTGAAATGCAGTGATGTAATGTAACATATTATGTAATTAATTGTTCTGGGAGCAATTAGTGTAATAATATAATTATAATTATTCACTTAGTAATACAGCACATTTTTCAAGTAATTTGTCCAGCACCGTTCAGACAAGCAAGCATAGTTTCTTCACTTCTTGAGTTGTGTGTGCATGTGTGTCCACATCCTTTCAGGCCAATTAAAAATGCATCAAGACTGTAGCCTGCAATCACACACAGACACACAGACACACGCACACAGACATAAGTGAAAATAGTCAATAGCACACAGGATACGGAGATAGAGTGCAAGCAGCAATACAAACCAGAGTAATTACCACTTCAAAAAGGCCAGTGCTCTATCCAAGAGGCCTCCCAGCTTTATTGAAACAACGCAAAAAAGCAAGAGCAGTAATGCTTCTAAAGTACAGGCTGTTATATGAAACACACACACACACTGCGCTGTACTCTTTAAGTCATTGTGCAATTTGATTTGGAAGATAAATAAGCATAAGGTAAATATTTTACGGACTGTGTTCAGTCATTATTTATTATTAGGATGTGTGTGTGTGTGTGTGTGTGTGTGTGTGTGTGTGTGTGTGTGTGTGTGTGTGTGTGTGTGTGTGTGTGTGCATGTCTCTATATGAGTGTGTACACAAGATTCAAACATCTTGAATTTTTTTAATGGTATATGTCTGCATGTGTGCGCATGTATTTCTGCAACCTACTGTGCATATATCACATATCCTGTTTAAAAAAATAACTAGGGAATGAACTGGAACAGCGAAAAACATAATTTTGGAAACAACAGAAAAAGTGGGTGTGAAAGCAGTGGTAGAACTAGACAGCTGGCATGCACACACACACACACACACACACACACAAACACACGCACACACACACTCAGCCTGTCTAATAGCTCTGTCAGATTAAAAAGGTGTCATCATCGTTGAATTTGTCAAAACTACTTGCACCTTTATACATGTACACTATTTGTGTGAGAGAGAGAATGTGTGCTCTACAACTGGACTTTGTTAAATGTCTGAATTAAACTCAGGTGACAAGGCTTTAAAGGCTGCACAGCATTGTGTCAGGTGGTGTTAAACACTCCTCAGTGATATGTGTACCCTTCATGGATGTGTGTCTGTGTGTGCACTAGTTAAAAATGACATGTTTCCTTCTCTTTTATTTAATCCTACTGTCAGGATTGATTTACTGTGGAGGTAACCTGCAGGTAGGTTTCCTGCTCAAATCCCCACACCTATAACAAGGTGTGCATCAGCCAGGCCCTGCCAGCCCAGGTTTCTGGTTGTATCTTTGTTACTCTTTCACTACATGGACAAATGATATATGGTTTTTGTTTGGTTTGTCTTTTAGGAACAGATTTCTCCAGTGATAGGGCATGGACTAATTTTCTCTTACCAGATAAATGTTAACCTATGTGCTGGTAACTTTTATTTCTTGTAAAAGAGAGTGCTTTTATTATTATTATGTTAATCATTTTTGCTAAATCAGCCTGCTTAGTTAGAGACATTTAACTCTTAACAACTGTTGAACTGAGCAAAGTATAAAGGAGCATGTCCAGGTGTTTGCACACAGATATTGTTCCAACAACACTGATACCTATCATTACTGTCCAGGAGACATGATTAGAAGTATCATTCCATAACACGGCCTGTTTTTTAAGTTGGTGGCCATTAGGTACTTCTCTTACAACTGTAGTTTCTCTATTTTTCTTTAAACCAATACAATGTTTATACTGAAGGAATTCGAAATGGCTGCTTTCTTAAATTGCCAACTCATGCAAATAATTTCATGACAGCCAATAAACAACAAAACAGCTTCCTATCCAGCATGTCCATGTTGGGCCCCATAAGGGTTAAGTTTGGGCTGCAAATATGGGTGGCGGCCACCATGGTTTCCAACCTGTATTTGCCCATATGGTTCAAGTGAGTTCTGACTGGACTCCTTGTGGGGCATCAACTGGCCCAACCTAGGTATGCCCCATATATGCAATGTGTCCTTGTGAGAGAGAAAAGGCTACTGAGTGCCTTCCTGTTCTAAAACCATTGGAACTGTTCATCAGTTTTTCAGTCCAGTTTGAGTTGCACAGACTGAAAAAAGCTCTGTGCTCCATTTTATAGCGTCTGCTGTGTTACCTGCAGGTGTATACAAGGAAAAGAAAAAACACTCAAAGAGCAAGAACACTTCTAATTTAGAGTTAAAACATGGCTTGATGCACATAGGAGTGTGTGAAAATGTGTGTGTTCATTTTACATAGAGAGCAAATGGAAGTAAAAAAGCTTGAGAATAAAGGAGTAGTTTGACCTGCTGGGAGCCAATTACAAAGCATCGTCGTCAGTCATGTTCTGAGCTGACATTCAAACTCCCTGATCACTTTTCCCCTCGCTCTTTCTCTCTCTGCTCTCCAGCTTTCTCCCCTATGTCACTTGCTCTTTGTTACCGCCCCCCACTCCACCCCCTGTCCCTCTCCCTCTTTTACCAGCTAATGGAAGGTGTGAAAAAGCTCGGTCTAAGTTACAAAGAGAAAATTCCACCTGTCATATTTCAATCCCCTGGTGATTATGAGCGTGTTCTCTGCAAATTAAACTCTGGCTCCATTAATAAACCCCTCTGTCCCCTCTTCATGTTAATAAGGTGCTAGTTGGACATATTTCATGTGGAAATTGAGAAATACCAAGGGTAATTTTGAAGCATAAAATGTTATTGCAGCAATATAGTTTACAGTTGCTGCAGTGCACATCCAATTGAGCTGCTAATATGTTTTTGCTTTTAATGTGAAAATTATTGCATGTTCTGTTATGAAGAAATATTGTGCAATTACAATTTGAAGCCACCCAATGCTGTACATGTGGAGTTGATTTCACAGGAGGATTATAGATATATTGCAAGCATTTAAATGCATGCAGAATATACTTATGCTCATAAATACGAATAATGCTGACCTAATAGGAAGTTCATTCAGCCACAGACTAATTCCCCCTAAAGCCAAGACTGAAAGATTCAGGAAGTCTTTTGTGTCCACGGCCATAAGACTCTATAATTCCTCAATATAAACAATAACGCGCGCGCACGCACACACACACACACACACACACACACACGCATGTACGCACACACACATACACACACACAACCCCCCCCAAATAAATAGTTAATTACTTTATTAATAACTTTATGAATTACTATTAATCAATATAATTTAAATAATCTAAAATTTAATAACTGCTATAACAACTGAATTTCCCCTTGGGGATTAATAAAGTACTTCTTCTTCTTCTTCTTCTTAATAATTTGACCAACACCAATCAATTAGTGGGCACACCTGAGTGCAGCCCTGCAGACATTGTGTATTAGAGCCATTTGCACCTTGTAAAGTCAAAGCAAAGATACAGGGCTAAGTGGCATGCTTTCGAAGGGACAGGTGACTGTAGCCTGGCACAGTTAGAACAGCCTGGTAAAATATTGATGAAGTTCAGTCCCAAACACAATGTTTTATGGTGCAGGCCAAACCACAGACTGTTATGTTCAGATGAGCTCCATCCTGCTGCTACTTTCTAAATGGGGAAACAGTGTTACCTGTGAGTGCATTTCCTCACATGACTTTGGTCCAGTCTTTTCTTATAAGTTTAGTTCAGTGCCACTGATGAATTTTGTTAAATTTTCATCCAAATATCAGGAAGGCATTTCACAAACCTTTTGGACAGTGTTATAAACACAGCAAAAAAACGCATGTCTCTATTTTTTTTTAATTTTATTTATTTTTTATTACATCTAGATTTTCTATTCTTAAGCACTTTAAATAGCCTTAATGTCTGAAGCAGTGAATTGGAAGGGTCAAGGAGAATTTTGGCTCATTTCTGAACAAGCAGCCATCTATAATCTGTGATGCCTGTGCAACTACAAGATCTCTTAAAACGAAACATGAAGCTACTTGAAAAGTCTATGCTTAACTTGCCAGTATGGCTTTGGTGTTAGCCTGAAACCATGAGTTTGAACGGTAACCATCAAGCTGTATCCACAAAGCACTACTGGCTGCAGGACAAAGCCAACCCAAACGGCACTGAAACATGAACACCTGTGTGTCCTATTACATCGGCAAGACACCTCATGTCAGACTGGAAAATAGTTCTTTTTCTACATGCTTTCATCTACGAGAAGTTCTTATTTAGCTGTTGACTGATGGGTAATTTTAGCACCTGCTGGATTTTGGAGCTGCAGACTTGCAGTTCTGCAAACCTACCTGTAGGAAGGCAGGACAGCTGACATGAGTTGTTCTGGCAGACTGCTCTTCCCCTGCTTTTTGACTGGTTTGAGAGAGAACTACCAAGAGAGCTGCTCTCTACTGCTAAACTGCCTCTTTATTTAGACAACTAGCCTGTATTTCATTTACCTTTTTTTTGCCTCTCCTCTTAGTGTTTTTTTTCTCCTTAGCTTATTTGAATTTTAATGAGCTTTTCACCTTTTTAAGCAGATGGCTTAGGCTGGATTTCTCTATAAAAGTCAGGGTGAGTCTCTCTGTCACATCTTGCACATTTTGTTTCAACTAGCTGAGCCCTTGAGGGCGTGTATGGCTTTGAGTGGGTAATATGCCTGTCTGTTTCCTCTTTCTCTTGACTCCCTCTCTCCCTTTCTAATGATATGATCATGTCTCTCTCTATCTCTCTCTCTTTCTTACTAGTGAAGATGGGAATTTAAACATGATGCCTTCACATAAGCTGAAAAAGTGTGTGGATCTGTTCATTTGAATATTCAATCAAAAAAGTTGACTATATTTTAAGGTCTCATACTGTCCCAAATACAGGAACAGCCCTCCTTCCAGTCTTTCGCTCCTTACTTCTGTGGAAAAGTTCAGTATTTTGGGAAACATGCTCACTTCCTCACATACTGTTTTTTGGCCCAATAATAAAATAGGACCTATAGGACCTTTGTTTGGAAAACACTGAACCAATTCACTGTCAAAGTTGTTCATAATCATACTAAAAAAAACTTTCTGAATTATTTATAATAAACAGAATCAAGATGCTTGCAGTCCAGAGTGTCTAAACCACCAGTAATTCCACCTACTTTACTTTTAGCCTAATCATTACCAAGTATTGGATAAAGTTTTTTTTCACATTTTCCTTTTCACCTCTTCTGTTCATATTCAACTAACCATATATAACAATAAGATAATGTTTTATAGCAAGCTCACTAACCATGTGCTGACTCTGTACTTAACCAATAAAGTTGATATTCATCTTCTAATTACCTCTTGGGGAAAAAAAAGCAAATAAGCCTATTTCACCAGTGTATTTATCATGCCTACCTGCAAGTGTATTTTCTTGCTTTGGGCAAATTCCTTTGGTGGGTGTCCTCTCTCTCCTCTCACCTCCTTCCCCTCCTGCTCCCACCTCCTCCTCCTCAGGTGTCACCTGTATGCCAATCTCCACTGGTTCCACCACCTTCCTCAGCTCTACCCGCTGGCCGTGGTGATGAAGGCCCTGCAGCGTGGGACTCCCATCTCCTCCTCCTCCTCCACGGTCGGTCATCTTGTCGAGACAGCCATTGGTCAGCAGTGGTGTTTGGCACTGCTTTTTCTTGTGCTCGATGAAAATGAGGATGTCACCCAGTGGGAAGGTCATCTGACACTGGCCACAGGTCAGCAGGTCATGATCGGCGTGGACACCAGGGGGCAGGGCATGGGTCAGGTTGGGGTCCAGCGGGTGGGCAGGTAAGCTGAGCGGATGGGAGGACAGGCTGAGCATGTGGGGGGGTAAAGCTTCGGAGAGCAGGCTGCCATCTGGATGCTCAACCTCTGCTGTCCAATAAGAAAAAAAGAAGACGTGGTAAATTAAAACCTGGACGTATGCTTCATTGTCACACTGCTGAGACTTTATGTATACAAAAATGGTGGTATTAGCTCCTGGACAGGCTAAAAATATTCCCATTTATATGATTCATCATGAACTGCACTTCTATATGATGGATTTGCCCTTGAATGTAGCTGGTGTAAACAGGTATGTACACATTTGTCTTTAAGTAGCACTTCAAAAACCCAGTTCATTTGAAAGATGTTTGAAGGAGTCTTTTCCTGAAAAGCTGGCTAGCACCAGGCAGCATTACACTGTCTGTGCTGAAGCAAACACATACTAATAAGTTGTTGATTTCTTCTTTCTTTGGAAAGAAATTCAAGAGAAGAGTGTACAAAACTATATTTGTTCATGTCAGTGGTTTCCCAGCTGTTCTGGCCCAAGACAAAGTAATTTCTACATGAAACACCCTATTGCCTTCAAATGGCCTACCAGTCATAACCAGTTGAGCCAAACCAAAAGGTGATTTTGTTTCAGGTCTGAAAAAATAAGAATAATTTTGTGAAGCAGAAATCAGACTTTATATTTATCAAGTGTACCCTTCTAGGGGTCCTTCCACCACTTTGGGAACAACCAATTTACATGTTCTTGGAAAACTGAGTGCTTGAGTTATAGCAGTCTATGCTTTTTTTTAACAAAGTACATTTTTTTCTATATTTACTGCAAGAATTAACACATTTATATAGGCAATTATCCCTACTTTGAGTAATGTTAAATAAAATAGCAGTTTGCTGCTGTCATAAAAGTGCTATGAGAAGTTCTGCTGGAAAACAGCAATGATGCAGCAGATACAGGTGGAATAACAAATGTAAAAGCTTTCATGGACAGACTAAGTGATGGGTTAGATTATTTCTTGCAAAAGACTGAAAAGGTGTGGGAGAGATGAAAGAAAAGACATAACCCACAGTGGTGAACAGGAAGAGCGAAAAATCATCATCATCCCCCCTCTCTCTTTCACCCTAATACAAAATGATGGATTAGCAGCAGGTTGGCCATTTGTCTCAGCCTCAACATTAGAAATGCAAACAGATTTGGGATGTCAAATGCAGATGAAGGCTCCAGATGGAGCAACCTACCTCAATGCATACCTGATTTAAATCTGCTTTTAAACTGCCACTGAGTAACCCTCGTCTTTTCATACTAGGAAGATGTTTGCATTATACTGACAGATGTTTCTATTATTTTGGCCAACCCATTTATATCAGTGAGGCCAGAGTAAATAACAAGTAGGTGTCTGTATAATGCAGTACTGTCCAACAACAGCACAAACTCCAGCCTCCAAAGTCGTCACACAGTTGAATCAATGACTCTGTGAAACACCAACTGAACATTATCAGCTTCAAGAAGGAGGATTCATTGCAGGTGTGTTTCATCAAACTGACTTTGTTTTTATCTGGGGGCACCTAATAAACTGCCAGTTGAGTATATATATGAACCATCTGAATCCAGTCTAAATATATAGTTCCAGTTCCAAACCCTTTTAGCTTCTGACCTCTTAACATGAATGTTTACAAACCAAGTGATTGAGAGATATTTTAAGACATATTTTACTTTACTATAATGAATGAACATGCATTTCTTACTTTATTAAGGATTATGTGAGCCCGCAGATTTATTTGGTGGTTCTGGGGGTGGTGGGTGAAGTAGAGTGGGGTGGGGTAAGGGGGATTAGTTTTATATATATATATATATATATATACACTATACAATCAAATGCAATATGCAATATTGTACGCATTATTATTATACTCAGAATCACAAAAAACTAAAAACTGTTTTGGTTAAAGCTTTTATTATTTTATTTACTGTGGTGCTACAGCTGCAGGAAGCAGGTGTGTGTGTGTGTGTGTGTGTGTGTGTGTGTAGGTCTACACACACCAATTCCTCTGCTTCCTCTATGTGTGTGAAAATGCTTACATGCTTGTATTGCAGGCAATCATATGTTGTAACATGTTTAGACACACACACACACACAAACATACATACACATTTGCATATGCAAAATGCAGTGGCCTGCAGGCTGCAACCATCTATCCTTTGATAATGAAAAGAACATCCATAAACAGTAGTGTGTTTCTCCAGTCATAAACACTAAAGAGATTACCAGTATGTTCACATCCGCCAAGCCATTCAAAATTGTATTTGATCAATGCCAATGACGTTCACAGCGTGTTTTCAAATGAGAGACGGAAATGGAGAAATGTCACTTTGGCCCAATTTACCTAAAATGGCTCTTCTCAGTCAGTCAAGAGCATTAATAGGATTTCAGTTACTGAAACAGCAGCAGAAAAATAAAAAAAATCTAAAAAGGAACATTTAAAATTTAAATAATCTAATCTAACACAATCTGGAGTTAGGCTAATGCAACAAGTATTTGGAGAAATTAAACCTGGCATTTAGTGTGTGTCAAGGCCAAAAAAGCACTGCTTTGAATTTCTGATGTCAGGGAGAAGTTTTCTCCAAGCAAGCTACCATTTCTGGTGTTTGGTTTCCTCTGTTTACCGCCTATCACTGTAAATGTGCTGCTAATCCATCTAGACCCTTCACACTCTTGTCACAGCCATCACATTATATTCACAGACACAAATGGGATAGCATATTAGCAGCAAGCTGCTACTGAAATATTTGTTTTCCTCTTTCTTTTCAGCAGTTGTTGTTACTTGCATCATAACTTTACCAATTTTAACTCATGAAAGCCTGCAAATTACACCCAGAACAAGAAACGTTCTGCAAGTTCAGACCAATGATAACAATGTATGTGTGTTTCTGTGTGTGTGAGAGTGAGGCTGGAGTCTGGCCCGGATTAAAAGATACGTTGATACACATGCAAGATCTGAAATCAAGACTAAATGTTTGTGGGCAAAACTACACAGTACAGTGACATAGACACACACAGTGTTATTGCACACTCAGCACGCATATGCACACAAACACACCTGCACCATCAGAGTCATTCAATGCCTGTAAGCTACAGCCACATATTGACATTTCTTTAAACCTGAAGAAACTGACAGTTATACATATATACACACACACACACACACACACACACACACACACACACACAGCTGGGACACTATAATCTGTTTTGCCACCTGAGACTTGGTTGTAAAAACTAGTCATTTTTTTGGCAAATATTGCTTTTATTTTTAAAATGTGTATGCTATATCACAGTTATTTCCTGGTTTCCCGTTGTCTACTGAAACTACCCAAATGCTTCAAAATAACAGCAGGTCACAGAGTTGATCATGCATAGCAGTACTTCTGCACACACAGAGCATGATACTGTACATACATAATATTACAAGTACTGTATGGAAAAACTGAAACAGTTAAAGTGATATGTCACTGCACAGCCTGTGGAAGTTAACACTAAGACAGTAATTTTATTTTTGAAAATTCTGTTGGTTCATTATACGCACAATACTTTCATTGTATTATAAGTTTTCCCTTTTACAGGGAAATGAACTTTAACCTAACAAACCTTTCACTTTAATCGTTTTGTACATGTGTAAATTGTACGGGCACATTGTTGTTGCTAACCATGTTATGACCATGCTGCCACTTTGCGCCTTTGTTGCATGTCATATCCACGTTTTCCATTCATTTCCTGTCAACTATCAAAAAGATGTCTGTAAAATATTTCACTGTAGCAATTTCACTTTTACTAAGGTAATAGGACATACAGACTGGACATTTTGGTGTGTAAAAAATAATGTCACATTATGTTTGGTGTGTAAAACATAATGTCAAATTGAAGCAGAAAATAGAGAAAATATAAGAAAAATACATGTTCCATCATTACGTTCTCAGTGCCTATTTTCAGATTTGACCTGATTTGAAATGAAAACCTGTTTACCTCAAAGCTAATTCAAGTTCATACTGAGGCTAATCCCCAACTCTGGTTAAAGATAATGACACTTGGATCAGAGGCAAATGCACAAATAATTCTAAACATTTGTTTCAGTGTGATTGTGGTCTTAGCTGCATTCACATGTGATGATGCAGAGCGTTTAGAAGAAGTAAGAAAGGAAATGTGTGAATTGCACAGAGCTAGTCCACTGGGAGGTGCTCTGGTAGGAATGGAGCACGCCTCAGAAAGCACAGTACAAAGGCTCCCAACAGCAGATCAGCTGTGTTAGAGTTTCCTCCCCAGAATAACAACAGAGACCTGGAGTGTATTTAAAGTAGTTATCATATTCTATAAAATATTTTTTGATTTGTCAGTTTGCCCTGGGTATTCTGTATCACTGACTATATTATTGAAGCAGTTTACAAAATGTAATCAGCGTTTAAAAGGAAAAAATGCACATCCTCAAATTATTGTGATAATTAAGCATTTAACAATAAATAATACAAAATATACACTAAAAACAAGCAAAAACTGTAAAAATAAAGATACAGCCACATCATTTACATATAATTTTAACTTTAACTTTGATAGCTAACGCACCATATTAATGGCTTATGTTTACATACACACTCACAGTGCTGCTATAGATGTCAGTCAGCTGCTGTGAGGAATTTACAATAAATGCTTTAAATTAAAACTTTAACCGAGAGACAAACAGTCAAGTACGGAGGACTGTGCAGGTGTTGACAGTTAAGAGGTGACTGCGGCCTTTCAGCACTCATGTCATCTGATTAACACACACACACTGCATGTTCACATTCTGTTACCCTCTCACTGGCAGAACAAGTGCAGCACAAACAGCCTGAGAGCTCCCCCTAGCCGAAAGAGAGCGAGAGAGAGACATAGACACAAACAGAAAGAGAGAGAAAAAGAGACCCAGAGAAGTAGAGCGACAAGGGAGACGGAGGGAGGGGGGTAGTGAAGGGCGGGTGATGAGAGACACACAGACAGTTCACTGAGCCTCAGCTGAGCAAAGCAACACATGCGGGCTTCGGCAGGCAGTGTGTCTGCAAGTAGAATCAGTAGCCTGCTGATCAGCAACATGAGTTTCGGCATGCTCTTTGGGACCTAGAAACATTCATCCTGTGGATTCATGGACACACACACACACAAACATTTGTCTTTATATAGCTGTCATCACACTGGCAAAATGCATTACCAAATTTCTTAAACCTAACTTTAAATTGAATTCTAAAGGCCTAACCCTCAAACAGTCCTTTAAACAGGTGACAATCATGGCCAAAAAGTCCACACAACAATGAACTGAACTTTGTCTACACAACTGAAGAAAAACGCCTGTGCGCACACACACACATACACACACTTTAAAAATGTCACACCTTTTATGATGCATTTATATGCAATTTCCACCTGATTTTTTTTCTCAAAACCAGAAATAACTCAAAGTACCATTTAAAGGCTCCATCTCCACCTAATTACAAAAAACCTATTGTATTGTAATGAATCATTTTTTTAACAAATTTGATAAAGGTCATGTAAAATATTTGATAGCTATATCTCTTGTCAGGAAGAGTCACTGTGTTACTTTCCATAATACACAGACCTCATTGTTAACAGTTATTGGAATTATATTTTTAGTTTCAATAAAAGCTGCTCAGAATAAGAAAATATGTTTTGTTAATTAGTCTGAACTGACGCTTTAAACTTTTCCTGTGCATGCTGTATTTATAGAGGGCATTTCCTTTTAAATAATGAATGGTTAATAAAATGATTGTGTACTCATTCCATTCAGCTGTGACACTTAATAAGACACAGCACAGAGCTGTATTTTTATTTATGGCATTTTAAAAACACGTCATCTACAGAGTGTTCAAGTCATATAAAACACTGAGTTGCTAGGTTTTCTCCCTCTCTCTCTCTCTCTAACAAAGACTTAGCCCCAGCAGGGTGCACGGCTATTTGACAAGCCAAAGGGAAACATGCATCTCAAGTGGGCGACTGCAATTGACACACAGCCCCCCACCACCCTTCCCGTGTGTATGTGTGTATATGTGTGTGTACACGCGGCTACAATGGGAGCTCTCGTCCTGTTTGCCTCTCTTCACACTAAATCAGCCTCTCGGAGGAAAACTGGGGTTATTTGCAGTGAATGAGAAGCAGAAGGCATGTCTGCACCTTTGGGTGTAAACTGTCTGGCATGGTGACGACAAAACACACACCGAATCTGCCTGACAAACAAATAAGTATAGATTTCCATCCACTGATTAATCTTTCCTACGTGCCACAGAGGGAGAAATTCTTACACCAAACTCTCCCACTCAAGACGGACTGTTTGATTTTAACATGGCAGGGAATAAGTGTGAATTAGGAGAGCTGGAAACCACGCAGTGCTAGATTTTGTGCAGCATCAGACATATTTACTGAACAAGATGACAATAAACACGCAAATTATTATTCAATATTCATGGTGTGCACTGAATAGTTGACTGAAGGTCAAAACTGGAATCCCTTATTGACTTTTTTCTATATCTGTTCTGTTCACACAATAACAGAGAAAAAGAAAGAAGAAATTAACAGAGATGTGTTAAGCTTTAATATGGAGATTGTGCAAAAAGGACTGCAACTCTGTGAGGAAGATGTTTGAGATTTTCTACACTGACTTTAAAAATGTTCTGACTGAAGCCAAACTGTATTTAAAAGACCAGCAATTTAACCTACAGGAAATCCCAACACTTTCTCCCGCTCAGAAAAAAATACAGACAAATAAAAGAAGTGGAGAAACTCTTCTTCTAATAAGAAATAGAACTTGCACAGTTTAATTTTTTCCAGTGTGCAATGTATCATTTTGCAAAACCCCCAAAAAAATGCTCTGAATAAAAACCTGATTTTTTATGATGTGATGGCTCAGGAAGAATTTAGAATTTTGATGAGTGGAGGTTTCCATATATGCATTTGCATATAGGTGCATGTTGACATTCACGCATGTCTACATGCATATATAAGCGTGTGTGTGTGTGTACTCAAGAAAACTAAACTGAGGAGAATCTCTTACACATAAATTATGGAATATAAAGAAACATGCTGCAGCCTAAACAGTGCAGTGGTAAATCAAAACAGACAGACAGGTCTGACACAATGATCATGCTGCATTTTACACTCCATACACACTCACAGGCACACACACAATGTGGGTAAAGCAGTTTGTCACACGGTGAACAGGAAGCTAATTTATTAGTCTCCATCTGCATGATCTCTTTCACATCCCATGGATGTCCATCTACCTATTAGCATGTTAGTATAGGTTATCTGCTCTTAGCTGCAGAAGTTGATGTCACAGCACAGCGTGACCCATTTCTAAAGGTGTCCAGGTCCACAGTGCAGGCCTTTGTACTAGCTGTCATACACAAGTTGTAGCTCTGTTAAGCAATCAAATCTTCTCTGCTTGTCAGGAGGTGACATCTATGTCACAAGCAGTGTCTTTCGGTGTGTACGAGTGTGTGCCTCTGTTTACGACTGTGGGGGCTGCCAGTGCAGCGTCAGGCCATGCAGCAAAGGAGGGCAACTATAGACAGCCATGCATCATGGCACTAAAGTCTGGGCATGGACTCTCAGTGTACAGCCACACTGAATCTTTACTGTGAATATGGCTATTATATTACACAACAAGCCACCTAGGTTTACACTAATACACTGTAGTGTAAGTGATCTAATTTGGGAGGATTCACAAAAGACACATAAGTCTCACCAAACAACCTCAGACCCATGTAAAGATAGTGGTAATACATTTGTTGATACCAAACAGCTACTAAGACAGGCTTCATCTTCTTTGTTATTTATTTATTTAGGCTCAGTAACGCAAATCTGTAAATCAATAACAGGTGCTTTCATTAAGTGTCCTTATCCTTATTTGTGCTTTCAGGAGTTAAAGGTTCTGCTGCTCCTGTCAGGACACATCAGTCTGCATGCTGAAGCTACATCAGCTGAGGCCAGAAAATCATATTGTCGGAAAGTTTAGCGCAAAAGTGTCAGCACAAAAAAGCGATCAAGGGTTTACGTTAATTACGAAGGAAACGTTGTGGTTCCTTTGTCAATTATTGTGCCTAATTTACGTTTGATTTTATTTCGAATAAGTGTATTTTCTTTGTAAAAAAAGCTTTTATTCTAAACAGTTTTAAAAAAATTTTACCAATAAAAATATTCCTCTGAATATGAATCCTTTACATAAATGTAGCTACTTCATTTTAACATATTTTGTCTTTTAATGTTGCCTCTTATTGCGCTCAGCATAAAAGTTCCTTGTGAGAAATCCCTGGATTTTTCGCTGTCACGGTGTGCAGGGTGCTAAATAATCCAAACACAGAGTTAGTATTACGGCCAGGGAAGGTAGGCTATAAGTATTACACATATGCAACATAAAACACCATTAAAGGGACAAACTAATTAAACTAGTGAATGGCACGAACCTGGAATATGTCTATTAAAAATTCAAAAATCTAAAGAAAATGAAAAAATAATAAACAGGCAGCCCGTGTCTTCTCTAAAGTGCGGGGAGGAGAAAACCTTCATGTTGATTTAATTAACTCTTATTTTTCTTTATGGCAGCTGCTAAAAGAATCCAGTTTAACAGTTGTCTGATGCGTTATGATAAAGTATCTTCCTTTTTGTTGAAGTTAAAATTTAAGAGAATTTGTTAGAATTAAATACTCGAATTAAAATGTGACTTCTTTTTGTGTGATTAGCTAATCGGCTTTGAATAGAACAAAGCTGCTGTTTATTATGTTCATCCATATCAGCTTTAAAAAGTAGCAGTGGAGAAGGTGAAATTGTTTTATTGTCAGTTGAAAATTGCATGTAATTGCAGACGTCAGAGCTGGTTATAATAAATAATTTCATTAAAAATGTGAGTGTAATAAGTATATTAATGCTATAATACTGGAGCCATGTATACATGAAGTATCAGTACGGCTCTCCGACTTCTCCGACTAACCCTAACCCGAACCAAAATACTTTCGTACTATGTGCTCCTGTGTAAATTTGCTCCAAATAATGGGAAGTTCTTTATACATCGTAATAATCAGATACGTCAATTAATTCTTTATCTAATTTTGACAAAAAAAGAAGCAAGTAACCTTAAAGAAGCACTTCGGCAAACTTTCTGGTCCAAGTATGAAAATGATCATATTTACGCACCGATCATCCAAACCAACGGAATAACATCGGAGAGCGAAAAAACCTAATCCTGTGCTGATGAGACTTTTGGGGGATTTACTTACGCGTTATTTCTCTCTGGGACAGGTGCTGCGGGTTCCCTTGCTTGCGTCGGGACATCGCCCTGGCATTTACACTGGCATCGCCCGTAGAGCGGCGTTGGAAGGGTCGGCTCTCCTCCTTCTGCTGCTCCTGTATACCGACCGCAAACTTGCCCCAAAACCGGCCGATCGATGGCCACCCCAAAATGACCGCTCTGCACTGGCCCTAAAAGTGACCCTCGAACTGACCTCTCCACGACGGACCCGGCTCCACCAGGTAGCGTCTCCTGCGCTCTGCAGTGACCAGCCGCGGCTCAGCGTTGGGCGGCCAGGTACTCGGTCGGAGTTTGGTGCCAAGTGGTTGTGCGCCTCCCTGCTTCGGTCGAGAGGTGGTGAGGGAGTCGAATAGTCCGGTTCTGCTTTCCGTTGCCTTCACACCATCTGTCAGTGGAGAGCGGAGAAGGAACGGACTGGAGTGGAGGAGTGGAGAGACGCGACAAGAAGGGGGGGGGGGGGGGGGGGGGGGTCGGCGGTCCTGATTTGCCAGTCACTACCTGTGTCCACTCTCCGGCCGCCCTGGACACCACGCGTCCCTGTCCCAAGAAAGCGGGTGAAAGAACGCCAATCAACCTCGGAAAGTGTAAAATAGGAATCCAGTTTTTTTCTCTGCACTTCTCGGGTGTCGCCAAGTGGTGGGCACTTCTTCTGCTGCACTGGCAGTGCCAGCCAGACGGGCGGGTGAGACTTAAACTCTTTAAGTCAAAGCCCAGTGCTGGTCTGAGGACAGACTGACACCCTCTTTTCTCTTTGTGCTAGCTGCAGAGTCCTGCATCCCCGGGCTGTCTGCGGCTCTGTGCGGCTCTGTGCGGCTCTCTGGCTTCTACAATGGGAGAAAACTCAAGTTCAAGTGCGGACGTGACGTTCAGTCTGCGGTGAGAAGGGAGAGTGGAGACTGAAGAGCACTGGGGGCGACTAGTGGTGGCTTTCGCACAGACTGACACACACACACACAGTGCCACTCTCACACCCTCGCACACACCTGGGAGTGTGGCGTGCACGGCGGTAGTGGTCAGGGTGTTCAAGTAATACCTGCCGGTGTCACATCACTATTTGAACGAGATTTATTTGTGTTACAGTGTGACCTGAGGGACTTCCGTACCTTGTCCACAGGACGCTGGACACTGTACGAGCTTGTGTTCACATTTAAAATGCATGCGGGCTTGAAGTGTGCCAGTATGTTCCGTTCCTCAGTTATGTGCGTAAATTTCTCTGATTATTAAATATTGTTCAGGTTAACCTTAATTAACGCTTGACCTTATGAAAATCACTTTGTTACATGTGCGCGCGTATACATCTTACCATAATAAATGTCTCTTAGTGCGCACCTCATTGATTAAAATGAAGGAAAAAATACGAATAACTTTTTATAATTTTGGTTAAAACCCAGATTTTATAACTCGACCATTTAATAAGTCTTCTGTTTATTTAAATCTTTAACTTCTATAAACGGCTGTATATTTATCCGACTTGCAGTCCGAGTGATGCGTTGTCGTGGCCTAAATACACGCTCAAAAACACACATTTCACTAAATCATCCGTGATCATCAGTTTGCATATTACTGTTCATGAAAAGTTACACCATTATATCTGAATTCTGATCACATTAATTTTACAGCGTAAGCAACATGAATGATAGGATTCATATGACCTTACAGTGCTAAAGTGACTTTAGCTAAAGTGGAAGCATTTCAGATGAACAGTGATTTCCAGGCATCAGTAGTGACAATGTCTCAAATCATATTTGTCAATAAATTCATTGTATTTTCAAAATAAAATCACAATTAACAGAAGAGTGGAGTAGTAAGTACAACGTCAACAGCACACCGTCTAACATAGGTGCGGCAGTGTGTGTGTGTGCTTATACAGTAAGTGTGTGTTATTCTGTGGATGCGGGCCAATGATGGATAGCTGCTTTGGTGGCAGAAAGTAGCTCCCAAGCATGCAGGCAGCTGACTGCCTCCCAACAGCACCCACTGTTTAACATGGAGCCAGGTACAGCGAGGAGCGTCGGATTTAAGTCCTCGCACGTCCCTGTGGGTGAGAAGGAGACTCAAAAGCAAAAGTAAAAATGTTGTGACTTGGAGAAATGCGCGCGCGTGTGCGTGAACAGACAGGAAGTGGCAGAGAGTGAATGTAGCTGAACGGTGGCATCATTAGGGTGAAACCACTACCCAACTCAGATTCAGATTAGAGGAACACCCGTGTTTAAAGCAGAGGTTTAAACCAGTGGCCAGTCAGCCTTGACTATAAACTACAGCTGCCAGCCCCTTCATCCCCTCAGCGCCGCATCTGAGCTGGATTAACTGCTATCACTTTCCAAATACCCCTTTTCTGTTTTTCTTCTTCTTCTTCTTGATCTGCATGTCTGCGGTCTGCGTTTCAACTTCATGGCTAGAAGAAGTGCGTGTGAGGCGGGGTAGAAGGAGGGATGGGGTCTGTGTAGGCCTCAGGGTTCTTTTTATCCCTCCCTACCTCGCATCTCGACAAGTCTGCAGTTTGTTCCTGGGCCAGGTGTTGTCAGAGCGGCAGATCATCCAGGGAGAACGCATTTCCCAATTTTGCTTTGTGTTTGGACTTCTCTATACTTCCTCCTGCGTCGCCTCGAGTGCTGCTGCTTCTCTCCTCCGTCCTTCTTTCTCTATAGTTTCACGGGGCTGCTCGGGATGTCTCTCAGTAAGCCCAAAGCCGCTTCTTATTTCACCAGTACACTGTAGGAGGACGTAAATAGATTTTCCATGCTCATTTACAAGAAAAAGGGAGAGGATGGCAGGTTCGTCCAAATGTCTTTGTCGCGCACATAACAGAACACCCACTTTCATTTGGGAGGGATACATGCAGCACTTTGTCACAATAACAGCCGACAGAGAGTATTATGTTGAAATGTAAATCATTGTCATTTATAAAGCGCAACTTAGTGCCAGTGTTTTTTTTTCACGAAGATATGGGATTAAAGATGCTTTCAGCATCTTTGTGGATGGATTGAGGGAAGGAAGAAGAAGCTGTCTTCATTGTCACTCACATTCAATTCACACACACACATCAGGGATGCCTCTAAACTATATTTTTAGGTCCACCCTGTTATCACTTTGAGCCCTGCTGATGTTATAACAAGTTGTAAATCATTTCTTATTGCAACTTTCATGTTTTTAAGGTGTAATGTTGCTTTTTTGCTCCATTTTATCACATGAGTCTGTGTGAGATCCTCACATTGTGGAATCATGAGTGCACCCTGTGTGAAGTGAAACTCTAGGCCAACTTCACAACCTGGATGAGTTCCTTGTCCTTGCAACCTGATTGGCTCATTAGTCAGATGGGCGACAGGTGCATCATTCCCGCTTTCTTATTGGACATTTTTCTAAGGGGATCTCTTACTTAAAGGCCATCACTGTGAGTTATGGCGGATGGCTCCTGCCATCCTGTTCTTGCCCTTCCTTCATTTGCTTATATATATATATATATATATATATATATATATATATATATATGCGGCTGTTTGTTTTTATGTTAATGCTAAATAAGCCTTTTTCCCTCCCCCCTCCTATTGCCCATTGCCTCGGCTGGGCGGTTAAGTTTTAATTAGAGGGACGTGGAGGTGTCCTTTGGAGTTTTAAGATCACTTTCCCAGCAAATATTCACCACTAAACTGCTAATATTGATGTTTATGTGTTCAGATGCATGCTGGGAGATAAAGCGGGGTGTGCAAGGAAACAAATGTGTGCAAAAAGTTCATGATGTTACAGAGGAGCTATGATGGGAGCACTACGTTTGGTCTATTTTAAGTGTATCAACATTTTTCTCTAACAACAAGGCCTGGCACCAGGCCAACCCCAGTCTAATATTCTGGAAATAGATGCAGCTCAGTTACTTTTAGTTGCAAATTTCAGGAAATCACATATGTAGATGAAGCCCATGAAATGTGGGTGTAATCTCTAAAGAATATAAAGTAAATGAGTTGAATTTAAGTGCATTTTTTGTCAAATCGGAAAGATATTAGGACACAGCTCCACAATCTCCATTTAGAGCTTTCAAATCACAGCAGCAGCTGGTGCTTGTGCACTTGTCAACTGAACAGGTTCAAATTTAGATATTTTCCAAGAAAAATTTCAGGCCTTCTTGTCCATATGGTACTACAAGCTGAAGCTCAAAGTAAACGTAAGCTTTTAGTGACTGATGAAGATCATGTGATTTCGTTAAAGCCCTAGCATTGCCATAAAAAGGGGCCTGGCAGTTAGATTGGAGAAGAATATCAGTTATTGACTTGAGTCAATATATATTTAGAATTGTTTACTTTTTTCTTTCTATTCAGACACTTTAAATGTTTTATTGTTAAGATGGAACAGAATAAAGATACACATTATTTCCTGATGCAATTTACATTTAAGAGGCTACTATTTATCAATGAGCAGCTGATAAATCCTCTTAACAGCAACCATCAGTTCTTAATGTCAGCATTGTCCATTAAAGGGGCGATTTTCTGTTTTACAGCCAGTCATCAGTAATTTAAAGCAGATTACAAAGGCAGGTGCTAACGTAAAGAGCTCCATGCTCACTCCCAGCTGAACATGATGACCCTGTGTTCTCAGAGCCGCAATGCAACACCACCCTCTATTGGTTAGCCACTGCCACATGAAAATAATAAGATCCTCTGTGTCACTGGAACTGTAGCCACTGTGTGTACATTTCTTTAAACTATTTTACATGTATGTGTCTGCAGAGACAAAAGCATGCCTCCAGTGGATTAACTTTTTTTATTCTCGGTGTCCAAGCCTGTTTGAAACTGTGTGTGTGTGTGTTACAGATGATTGATCACTCCTCTGTGTTCTGTGTATCTGGACTCATTACAGGCTGCACACTAGGCTGATTTCAACATTTCACATACCTGAAATAAGCCTTTCTTCGGGTGTTGTAGTGGTTTATTAAAAACAGTATTCAGCAAACCTCATTATTATAGGTTCTGAATGGAGTGTTAAGTGAATTAAACAGTGCTGTGATAGTCTCTGCATGGGCTGAAGAGTGAGCGTTTGAGGGGCTAGCGGAGGAGCACAAAAGCCCTTAAGCACAATTACGGATATCAAAGTTGAAATTATTCGTATTAAAGGGAAATGCTAATCATAGATTTATTTAGAAAGAGTTAGCAGCAGCATGGAGATCTCATTACCAACACACACACTCTCACACAAACACGTGCACTGTCACTTCAAGACTTTTTATTCCCTGTCTCTCACTTTTTTCTTTCCTCCCGTCTTTTCAAAGAAATGTATTTTCAGAATCATTAATTCCACTACAATTATACCAGTGGTTTAATGTATATGTTGGTCATTATTCAGCGTCTCATATAATGAGGCAGACAGCGGAAGCAAGAAAAAAGGATGTGTTCTCTACTCCAAGTGTAGCGTCCTAATTAGCTCTGCCTTCAGTTAAAGACAATAGATGAGCAGGCCAGCTTTCCAGTGGCTCAATGTTGGTTTTTTTATACTGAGTGAAACCTGGAGCCACATTCCCTAAGTGCTATAACCAACAATGTTATGCTTAAGAATTAATGGCAGTAAAATAGTTCATGAGCCTGTTCTTTGTAAAAGCAAAGTAAGCAACAACAAAAGTATAAAGTCAAAACAGGAAAGCAAAGAAAAAGAAGTCAAACTGTATAACTTCATTTATGGAAAGCATGTCAGCATGTGTAAGGTACAGCTCAGTATTATATGTCATAACAACAGCAAAGACAATCAGACAGTTGTATATATGCAGCCTTTTAGCCAAAAGGTCATGATTAGTGTCTGAACTCATTGTTTGTTTATAGCCAGTAGAATTGTATAAATCTGTAAATAATTAAATTCTCTACAGTAGCTATATTATCCTAGTAACTGACCCTTGTTTTAATTTATAACATTCTACAACTGTAGTTATTTATCCCCTTGCCAGAGAAATTCGAGTAGATTGTAACCGCTTTCCATGTTTTCCATAAATCAGATTTCCATGTGTAAAAATATATAGTTCTTCTTTTATAGGTTAATATATGATTCTAAAGACATGGTGTCTATATCATAAACTGTGCTTAATGTCTAAGCTTGGCACATGAACTTCAGCAATTACAGTACCACTTTTCAGCACTCACTGCCATAGTGACAGTGGAAAGGCACAGAAAGCGTAGAGCTTGTCAGTGATACATTTTGCAGTGGTAGTGGAAATCCGTGATGGAAGCTCCATCAGAAACACTAGGATTCAGTCCTGTGATAGGCAGCGCTGTGTCACCCTCAGAGTCAATGAGCTCTAAAGCAAGCTGTTCACACAGGCCAGTTTATGATCCTTCATACCCTCCATAGCCCAGTGATAGCCAGCCACCGGCCACCAGCTACTGGCCACTAGGCCAAACACAATTGTTTTGAAAAATGGCAGCTGAGTGTGACTAAATCAGGTTTGCTTGGCAACAGGACGAGAGGCCTACTTCCACTGAAGTCCCTGGAGGAAGCAAAGAGAGTGAAAAAACAAACGAGTGAGGGAATGCATGGCCCAGAACACACACACACAAACAGGCGCTGGCATCTGATAGAGGAACATAACGCTGCCAAAGCTCTGTATTCACCACAATTAGCTCTGTCCTCAGACACTCTTCCTAAAGCCAGTGGTGCCAAGCCAAGTCCACACTTGTTTTAAAGACGCTCTCATGTCCTTTTTTCCAGCTCTGACATGACTTATGGCTGTCGAACCTAAAACTTTGTCCTCTTGTGGACAAAAAAGACAAGTATCACACAAATATATCTTCATTTTTGTTAGAGAAGAGGTCTAATAAGATTTATTAATGAAAACAAATGAAAACAGAACAAGATTTGTCTGTTGGTGTGTTTTCATGATATGAGGAGACTCAAAGTAAATATGTAAACTCATAGAAGCTGATACTTCAGAGTGAGGAGATCATAGTGGAACAACTAAGATGCAGAATTTCACAGTTGTGACAGACTTTTAGGAGGAAATTGAAGTGAAATACCCACAAATTCCATTTAGGCGAGGAAAGCAGCACCATTTAAATCCTTGTATCTGCACTGCAGGAGTTTGGGGTTCAATTTTAGAAAACATAATATAACATAATGACATAATTTAGTCTGGGAATTAGGGAAGACCTGCAGATACGCAGCAGTGAAATGAAGTCAAGGTGAGACACACAGCACTGTCCCAAATAAGAGCTGAAATGATCAATACTGAAGGACACACACACACACACACACACACACACACACATATACACAGCCAGCACTCACTGTAATTCCATGTAAATGAAGCAGGCTGAACTGCAGCTGACTCCTGTGTTGGAGCAGCAAGAGATAGAGCCAAGCCTATCCATCACCGTGATGTATGAAAGAGAGAGAGAGACAGATGGAGACAGACATTGAGAGGGAGAGAGACAGAGGCTTTTGACTTTTATCTTTTTTGCTCCTTTATGAAAACATGTCTACCAACCACTGATTAGAGTACTATGACACAGCAGGATAAAAAAAAGAAAAGCAGCCTGCCCTTTTCAGCTTTAGCCTCCGTCAAGCTGAAAAAAGTCCCATCTACAAACTGTATCCTCTGAAACATGTCAAGGTCACATACAAATACATAATATTCATAGTCAACCCTACATTGAGAAGACACAATAACTCAGGGTCCATCAGCTCCCTGTCAGCTCCTACATGGGCCATAGTACACACTACCCGTCACAGAAAACCAGTGCCACCTTCCCACAGACAGCAGAGAAAGTAAATACAGCACATGATGACAGTTAATAAAAGCATAATGCACAGCTGCAGGCATGTTACACCATACACCAGAATAAGGATCTGATTTAGACTTAAACATCTTTGCTGCAAGGGCCTCATGTAACACCTTCCACTTAGGAGATGGCCAGCACTTGCCCCCACCTCTGACCCTGCCCATTTCAAAGGCACCAATCCCTAGTCACCTTGTGCACCAATCCCTGCTCTTGCACAAGTAGATAAAGAACTTAAACAGGTACATATGATCCACCCTGTCAAGAACCTTGTGTTGGAAGTTGAAGTTGTCATACATGAAACATTCTGGTACAGAGCATGGCGAGTTGCAATGTATTCATGTCTCTGAATGTCCCTTCAGGCTATTTGCCATGCTCTTGGAAAAAATGCATTTTATAATCCACACAGAGATGTGCAACTGGCTGACAATTCTTCAAGTCTTAGATCCCTTTGGTTAAGTGGCAGTGTTAGGCCCACTCTTCAACAGCGAAGTGGCCACTCCCCTCTGGAGAGACACTCCAACACCACTATAGGCCACCACTTTTGTAAAATTCTCATTGCAGCCCATCTACCTCTGGAAAATACCCAGGAGACATCTGGTTAACTCCTGAAAAGTAAAACTAGTTTCCATTTTGATGTTTAGGCCAGGGACACTATCCAGCAGCATTTCATTTCTCTGCTGCACGGAGTCCCTCATCAGGTACTTCTAAGAGCCTCACTCTAACCTTCCAATACAGAGACTACCTATAACCTGAGGAAATGTTCATATAACACTGCTCCATATAGTTCACAGTCTGTTTCACACTTTCGCTCCCTTTCTCTCTGTCTCTTCTGTCTTTCTGTCACTCTCTTTCCTCTTTAGCCTTGGTTAATTAAGCAGCTCTGCTTCATTAACTGTCCTCCGCTGCCCTCTTCTGGTCACTCTGTCCTCATATTGGACTGTCACTATTCTCCATGAAGTAAATCTACTGTTTCCATTCAAGACTTTTTTCTTTAATAAATGGTATCTTGTGTCTTCATTTATATTCTCCTATAACAGCAACTGTCATTGTTTGATAAATTCCATTCATCATAGAAGTAGTTTTGTGGTCATTTGATTCATGGTACTTTGTAGGCTAGTTCAACTTCTTCATGATCTTTACTGGCACTAAATGGTGACCTGAGAAGAAATGACAGAGCTGACTATATTCTGCTGCTAACTTCATGTGTGGGACAGTGTCATTGTCAATGAACTGGCAGAGAAAAACATGCTGTGTCGTGTGGTCCAGAAAGAGAAGATACAGTGAGGTATGGGAAGTCTGAACCTAACGTGCTCATTATTTTTTGTCTCCCCTTACTTTCTTCTCCATCCTCAATCATCATCTCCATCACTCCATTCTTCTCCTTTCTCCAGATATTCGGCCTGACAGTCAGGCTGCTGGGTAGGAGGGCCCACCCTGCCAGAAGCCATCATGTCACACACACTGCCTGTTCACCTAAGTGGCCAGGGCCACTGCCACAGGAATCACAGATGTGGTCAGAGAAAGCACACACACACACAGGGAGCCGGGGTGGCAGGTCTGGAAGATTCTGGGTCAAGGCTGGGAGGTCTGATGAAAATGAGGTGGGACACCGATATTGGGCCTCTTCACCGCTCACTGGTCAGTACACCGCTGTGCTTGGGCGTGTGTTTATGTGCATGTGAGAGGATCAGGTCTGATCTGAACTGATTTTGTCATCTCTTGGTCCCCTCAGTACCATCTCCTGACAGGCCGTCACACCATAATCAGGAGAAAGACCAGGGAGATGGAGCTGGAGGTTCAAGGGAGAGTGAGAAGGGGGTCAAGGAGGAGAGAAAGTAGCAGGTTGAAGGGAGGGAAATCTATGGCCTGTTAAAAAACTCTGTAAATAGTGTTCAGAGTAGATGCTAAATGTTTATGGCATAAGACTTATCACATTTAAGGGTAAGCTGCCATCAATGGTAATATTAGTTCATGTAATAAAGGTAATAATAGCAGTAAAATATCTCTGTTTGTCTTCAACTTCTGCATTTACTGATACTACAGATGATTATTTTCTACCCATCAGCTAATTTTTTTTGTTGTTTTCCTGAGCTTGTTCAGTAATTTCATGACTTGAAACCAACTTGTCCACGTACACACAAGTGAAGCTGTATTTATGTAGCTCCAGTGCCATGGTGCAATTTTACATGAACATGCTCCTGTTAAGTTTTTTACTGTTGCTACTCTCATTCATGTCAGCTTTATTTTGCTGACACTATTCAGGGCAGGGAAACCAAAAACATCTTTCCAAATATAGTTCTTTATATGTTAGGTTACACTTTAAAAAAAATCCTTAAACCCACAACTGTAACAAAATTGTTTTTGTAGTTTGGCATCAATTGCTCATATATGGTCAATGAATTTCTTGAGAAAGTTTAAAGTGTTACATTTGGTGAAATAAACAGCACCATCTCCACCATCCATAAATCTATATTGAAACTGCTGTTAATATTGTTCACTTTTTAGGGTTATGACTCGTTGCAAACATGGCAATGACCTGAACACAACTTCTGAGACACTATGCTGATCTAACAGCTATCTGTAATTTAAACATATTCAACCCCAAATGTATCAATGTGGTAATTCAGAGTCAGCTTTCTGCATGAAAATGTGTGTACCTTTTTGTTGTAGGCCAAAATTAACTCATAGAGTGAATAAGACTAAAAAGAAAAAGATATTCTTTCTGAGCAGACATTTGTTAGAAAAGCACAAACCATGTTTTCCATGATATCCTTGATTGTCTGTGCAGCTGCTTCACCTTTCCTTTGGAAAACTGCCATCAGCTCGGAGAAGTGCTGATCCAGCTGTTGCAGGAACTTTGATCTTAGCCAAACACTTGTGATGCAAGCAAACTCTGCTTCCACCTACAAATCTTAAACAGTAGAGTATGTATTATTTTACTGTTCTACGATATAGAGATATACAGTAATTGACTGTTAATTTAGTTATTGATATCATTTAAACTCCATGTGCACTGGACACCTTTCTTAAAAACATACATAAAGCTTAAAGCTTGACTACTCCCAAAAATCAAAACATCACAAGGTGCTGTCCCTGCTCTGAAACACACCTACCCACAAAACATTGTGAGCTCCGACTTTATTCCTGTCATCTCACCTTCATGAATAGAGCTCTTGATCTCTATTCAAACAGAACACTGTTTGAATATATTAAATCAAGTAGTTTATGTGGTGGTAAGGGTAAATCAATTTACTTATTTAATATATTTCAATTTATAGATTTTGAAAGTAAAGTTTTTTTAAAGTAGTCAGCATTCTGTGCTGAATTAAGAATTAATGGTATTTTAAGTGATTCTTGCTTCATAGTGTCAGGATTTTAGAATTTTGAATAACAATGTAAATTTGACTTATGAACTTAAATCCAAAGACTCCGATGTTTAGCCTTTTCTCATTGTTATAAATAGAGTTGACAAAACAGAAACACATAACAGCTTAACACTACAGTTCATGATTCAACAGCAGCAGAGGCTACTTTGTCCAAAGTGGCCATTTTAACAAAACTGAACATTGACATTTAATGAAAGGAGGACTTATTGCATCACTGTTGCATTACACTACAACATTCATTATCTATCTATACCACTTACTGTCATGATGCGCAGTTGATTTCCTGTTTTATGCTTTTATTTTGTAGGATCATATAGGATCTGGTTTTTCTGCCTTGTTTTACCCTGACTAATTATCATCATTGTTTTAACCTGTGTTTCTGTTTGCCGCTCACGGCTTATATACCCTCAGCCACAGACAAACTGCCAGGTTATCTGTTATCTCATTGCCACAGTGGCTCAAGCTACATCCAGGATACCTGCTTTGATTTACTTCATGTCATTGGAACAAACTGCTGATCACCGTCTGTCTCGTCTCATCACGCTAAGTTAAGTGACTGGTCCTTGTGTTCCAGAGAACAAACTGTTACTTTTGCTCCAGAGGACTTTTGTGTGTATCGCTCAGGTTACCAAGCCTAGCACCCTTTTTCTTGTTTCCACGTTTTCTTTTTGTACTTTGTTTGTTCCTATATTTTCCATGTAGATCTGGCGAATCCCAGTTAGGAGACCCAAATCCCACGTCAGGCCATGTCACCTTGTTTAATGTTCCCTTTGTTCCATGTTCCATGTGCTTCATGAGAGTCTGGTGAGTCCCCGAGTGTGTGTGACCCGGAATCCCATGCCATGTTCCCCTGAATAACTCCTCTTCTGTTAACTTCTGATTTGTATGTTCGAGGGGCAGGCACAATCTCTATGTGGTTTGAGTAAACAGGATTTTTAGTGTGTCATGTTCCCACTTCAGGAGCACCAGCAGCCAGGTGTGTAACAGATTAAAAAACAAGCCCATTACCTAGCTAACAGCCGACATAGTTAGGAACTAGCTAGTGAGCAGACATTTAGCAGGGAAAGAGCCAGAGATTTCCCTCAGGATGTGGTAGAGGCCCAAATTACACTAAAACTGAGTGACATGAGAGAGGAAGCTTAGATTTACTAGGCCTACACACTCAAACAAGTGCTGATGTGCCTACGTGTCAGCTAAATGTGTAAAAAGTAGTGCTGTCAATCAATTAAGAAACTTAATCTCAAATTTAAAATACTGGGATTTACCTGTAAATGTGTTGACAAACTAGTTTAAGGTGACACATCCAAACTTCCATCTGGAAGCTTTTTATCATGAAACTTACCATTCAGCAGACCAGGCGTTGTCTACTGCCATCATATTAAGTAGCATGGCATTCACTGTAACTTACCCTTATCACAACAATGATAGATATCCATCTGCGCTGCAATGACGACAAGATGTTGGGGTCAAATCTTATCAAACGATTAATTTGTGTTATAAAAATATTAACGCGTTAACATTTTGAGATTATTCGCATGCGTTAACACACTGACAGCCCTAATTAATACTATCTGTCATGCAGTTTGGGTCCTCTGGGAGTCCTACCATTGATAACTTGGTCTTGCATCTTGCAGAGGAGGCATGAAGAAGTGAATGTGGTCCTCACAGTGTAGTTGATGGATTGCATCCACAGACTTTCCATCACCCACAAGAGACCATTTGTAGGAATATGGGTCAAGCCAATGTTCAGGTCCAGTCATACTCCTTGTCAGTCTGGTATTGGTGGTGAACTGCCGAGTGATCTGCTGATCTTGCCATAATTCATAACTCATTCACATGATTGTTAAAATTACAGTGAAGAGAATAAATGTGCATAACCTGATCTTCAGGTTAGACTGTGCACAATTCTCCATCGTTGGGCACCAGATATTGCCTCTTTCACCTTCCTGTATTCACCTTTCTTGAAGTTTATTGGAGCTCGAAGTGCTGGCCCTGCCCAATCAGCACGTCTCCCCCCTCACCGAGGTGAACAATTCAGGTGACAAATTTGACTCTCTGTGCCTTGTTGATCGTTTTCCATGGCAGCTGTTTCCTCATCCAGTCAGGGTACGGCTGGGTGGGGGTTGTTGTCTGGTGTTGGAATCAATCCTCTTACAGTGACTGGTGTGGACCCACGAAGCACATCCATGTTTACTGCCGTTTTCAAAGTCAGTAGCACCTGATGTGGTCCAGTGAAACGTTTCTGCTACCAGCATTTCCTCCTGTGGTCCTTGATGAGCATGTAGTCACCTGGTTTGAGATCATGCAGTGTGGTATCTGCAGGGCAAGACAGAGCTGCTTTCATCTGTGGATGAAGGGCTGAGAGAGAGGCAGAAAGCTTTGAATAATACTCTAACATCACATCTTCATGACTTGACATCACGTGAAGTAGAGCTATCAACAAATGACTCCATGTCTGCATTCAAGATTGGTGTGTCTGCAAGATCAGGTTGGGAGTGCAGAGCATCTCCATTTTCTGTGGGAAGAAGTGTTGCAGGGTTTAGCATGTTACACCTTTTAGCAGTGATGTTAGGCATTTCAAGCAAAATAGAGTGATATCTTAAGCAGCGCTGTGCAGTTTTCTGTGTGTTATATGTGTGCAACAGCATGTGGAGCCATCAATGTCAGATCAGAATCGTGTGATGCTTGAACAGTTTTCTCTGCTGCAGCAATGGCTCTCAGACAGAGAGGAAGGCCTGTTGCTTCTGGATCCAGCTTTGACAAGAAATAAGCAACAGGTCGTAGTTTACCGCCGTGAGGTTGGCATAACACAGAAGTCATGTAACCTTCTGGTCGACAAACTGAGTGAAAGTTAAATTAGGATTAGACAGACCCAGTGTGGGGGCTACAGTGAGTGCTGCCTTTAAATCAAGAGTCTTATTCTCCTTCAGAGAATCCACATGCTTTTGTAATGTGCAAAGAGTTGCTTACCATGCACCATAGCAGACAGGGGAGCTTCAGGCAGTGAAAATTTCCCTCATATTAAGTACAGGTATCATCCATGTCTTTACATGTCTTGTCTCTGCTTCTATCTTTTTCCTATTCAGGTAATCATTCAGTTTGCATTTAGGTCTGCTACCAGTATTCACCTACTGTTAGATCTACTGTTGTATGTACTGGATCCTCTTGCTCTTTGTGTTCCTGGTCATTTCTGTTTAACTGTATCTCTTGTAGGTGCAGTTCAAGAAAATGGGCAGAATACCATGGTGGTTTTTATAAGGGAATTGGTCTGTTTTGCAAAGCAAACATAAGTCCTGCATAGGAGAAAAACGATGTCAAAGACCTACAAAAAATAAAATTGTTACATCTTGTTTGTCAGACCCTGCATGGTATATAACAGAAATAACTGGCAGGATCATCACTAAATCAAATATGTGTAATGATTTGTGCTTCTATTTTCTTCCATTTGTTTCTATTTCTAGAAATTCATGAAACTCGTGATTCATGAGACTCACAAGAGTGAGGGACACCAAAATTATCTAGAGTGTATTAAGTAAAGTCATACTGCTTCCTAAGCCAAACAGAGATCACTACATTTATTTCTCCATTACAACACATACACACACACACACATATCTATTGAGTACATGACAGGGAGGAGTGCTCCTAGCTACCATCACCAGCAGCACAGCAGATCCATCAAGCAGACGCCTGCCGCAGGCAAAACAAGGACATCACCTTTTTGTTTTGTGTGTTGCAGTTGTGAGAACCTGTGCATGTGTGTGAGTGACTCAGATGTCCTCCAGTGCAGATGTACCTTGTTAAGGGTATTAGAGATCAAGTAAGTGATTGATCTACATGTCATGTGACAAAGTGGTACCTCTGTTCACACCTCAGGTTAATTGTGTGTGTGTGCTTGTATGGCTTGTATCTCTATGAGGACCAGTTTCAGTTTTACACCATGAGAGGAAAAGGTTTAGGCTGATTGATAAAAAAGTCAGTCGAATGCAAGGTACATTTAAAGATCCCATTAAGACATGGTTTATTCTCATAAAAAAGTCAGTCAAAAAAACTAATTGTTGACTAGAGAGGAACTTTAAGGTTAAAGGTTCCCCCCATGTTTTGTTTTCATTTCCACGACCAAGTGTATGGCCTTTGTCTACTGGTGAAAAGCATTCTGGGTTCTGTGGCAAAGCAATGATTGAAGCAGAGATAAGCTCCAGAATGCATTAGTCTAAAAGTTAATTACAGATGAGTGATATTGAAAGAGAAGAACTGAAAAGGAAAACTTTAGATAAGAGAAATGAATTTAACAGACAAGATAATAAACAGATTACGAAAAAATACTATGAATACTGGATTTTATTTAGCTGTGTGAGTTACGTTTTGTGGCCATGTTGCCAGCCAGCAAATTAAAAAAGAGCCAAATGCCATTAAATTGTGTCATATGTTTGTCACATACGTGCTTGTACAAGTATAACAATAGTGAAATGCAACTGCAAACAACTCCAGAGTGTGCAAAATAAAAATTTAAAAAATTTAAAAATAAACACTCTAATTAGAAGACTGGTGTGGAGAATATAAATTATGCTGTGCAAATAGGTGGACTGTAAAATGTTCTGAATAGACAGAAAATAACCCTACCTGGATTATTCTTAACTTTTCTAACCAACCAATCAGCATTTAGCACAGAAGAGAGCTGCGGTATAATAAACTGAGGTGAGACTGCAGGCATCAGCAGAGACTTTGACTCTGTCACAGTGAATTGTGCACAGGGCTGCTGGTCAACACAGCAGTGTGATGATGCTGCAGTGTATTCCCCAGGGCAGTGTGCTGTTTGGAAGCCACCATCAGCTCTAACAAATGAGCCTCTGCTGGGCAGGTGGCTGCACCTCATCCACTTCCTCCCTGTTCTCCATAGTGAGAAATGATCCTGGAAGGGGTTAACTTCCCCACTATCCCACCCTGTCGCTAGCTTCCTCCTCCTCCTCGTCATTCCTCCTCTTCCACTTTGGCTGCTCCTGACTTTGCTTGCCTCCACCCCCACCCCCTTCACCCTCCATCTCCCTGCATCCATTTGCAAATGATCTGGCTTGTCTGCATATTGTCAGTTGCAGCCAGCCTGGCCATTCATCACTTGTCGGCGACTCCCAGCGCCCTCCACACTTAATTGTTCCCTCTCTGACCTGCAGAATAGAGAATGATGTTCTCTCTCCCTGAAAAGAAAGATAGAGAAACAAAAGAAAGAAACAAAGAAAGAAAGGAAGAAGTAGCTATTAGGTTTTAAATCAGATGGAGATGCAGTGACACTATTTCATGTGTTTCTAGGTCGGATTAGAGGAGGACAGAAAAAAGGAAAGGACAAGGAAAGAAGACAGGTAGAGGAGAAGAGGAAAGATGAAAAATGCTGCCTTATAACTACCAGTCCATTTTAGTGCTTTTAATATAAAGACCCAAGTGTAGGTATGCACACACACAAGATTTTTGGGCCCTTATCAACATTCCATTTGCATCTCTGCTCAGCTGGGTTGAGCACAATCTAGCTTCCTTCTTTTTGCTTGTATATTTGCCTCCATTCCATTTCACCTCTTTCTTTTTGTGTCAGTTAACCTCCTCCCTGCTTTATTTTTCCATTCTTACGCTTTTATAAAACTGTTTAATCTTGTGTAGTTGAGATGATTTGTTACATTAAATATTAGTTTATAAGTGGTGGTACTTCATGAACATCATCGCAGCAAAAGGAATCCTCTGAACTCCATATTCACTATAGAACTCAAAAGGTCCAGGTTATCAACACCTACACCCTGCTAGTCATCAGATACCCCACTCGTATAATAACCTGCCTGTAGGAGGAAGTAGAGGTCACTGATATCAAGACCAAGAAGCTCCTCACAATGCATGGAGGGTTTCACCCCAAATCCAACATTCTGAGACTGTACACTAAGAGGAAGGAAGGCGGCCGAGGACTGGTGAGCGTCAGAGCCACAATCTGAGATGAAACAGCAAAGATCCATGAGTACATCAGGAAGATGGCCCTGAGAGATGGAATACTTAGTGACTATCTCAGGCAACAAAGGCCCGAAGAGGAGAGAGAGAACCATCATGACAGGACCCCTGCATGGTATGTACCACTGGCAGATAAAAGAAGTGGCTGAAATTCCTACCAGTGGCTGGACAAAGTTGGACTGAAAGACAGCACAGAGGCACTAATCATGGCATTTGGAAAGGCTAACACCTCTCTATAGAAGGCCTCACAGCTGACAATGCATATCGGAGCAAAAGCCAAGCCGTGAGGTCAAAGGAACCACCTGCAGAGCTGGAGAACTGGAGATGGGACATAGTTCCAGAAGAAAAACCATCACAGCAGCCCTTCACTGATCTATGAAAGCTGCTTGGAGTTTGCAAAAAATCACCTAAAGGACTGTCAGACTGTGAGGAGCAAGATTCTCTGGTCTAATGAAACGAAGATTGAACTGTTATGTGTTATGTCTGGAGTAAACCAGGCACCACTCATCAGTTGCCCATCATGCTGTGGGGGTGGGGCTGAGAGAAAGCTGAATGGAGCAAAGTAGAGACATATCCTCAATATAAACCTTTTCCCCATCGCTCAGGACCTCAGACAAGGCTTCAACCTCCAACATTACAATGACATTAAGCACACAGCCAAGACAACAGGGACAACTCTGTGAATGTTCTAGACATGATTTGAAAATGCCCAGCCACAGCCCTGACCTGAACCCTGTCAATCAACTGTGGAGAGAAGTGAAAATGGGTGTCTACTGACGGTCCCCATCCAACTTGGCCAAGCTTGAGAAGATTTGCAAAGAAAAATGGCAGGTGGACATCCGGGTATGGCAGCGCTAGAGTGAGACACGTTGCACGGAGCTCCCGAATCATTTCACTTAAATAACCCTCCTTAAAGACATTTACTATGACGAAAGTACGTTATATAAAATAATAACCTTGAACATTCTGATAAATATGCCGAATCCAAAGAAGACGGACAATAAAAAAGAAGAAACTAAGGAAACGAGACTCCAATTATCTGACCGGCCTCCATAGTTCCATGCAGAAATGGAAAAAGGTTTCCTCAGAATTCAGGAGTTAATCGATGGACGCCTGAGTAAGTTCGCAGAGTCCTTGGAGAAAATGGGAAACAATAAATTCGAGAATGGTGGATGTAGAAACCAAGCAGTTGGAGGCAGAAGAGGCGGTAACGGGCCTTCACAAAGATGTCGCGGATTTCAAAATGGCAGTTGACGATGAAATTAAACAGCTAAAAGACAACATTGATGAGCTTGAGAATCAATCTAGTCGTCAGAATTTACGCCTGGTCGGTTTTCCAGAGGGAGTGGAGGACAGAAATGCTGTGGTTTTTGTAAAGGAATGGCTACCTAAGATCCTGGGACAAGAGGTCTACGAAATTGAAAGAGCTCATCGCAACTTGCAACGACGACCAGCGGAGAAAGGCAAACCCCAGGCCATTCTGATTCGTCTACTTCGGTATAGAGACACAGTTAAAATCCTCAATGCAGCCGAAGAAAGGGGCAAGCTCACCTATGGCAACTCCATTATCATGATATTTCGGGACATGTCATCAACCTTGTTCAGAAAGCGACAAGAATTTAGCGCACTAAAAAAACAGCTACGCAACAATGACGTGTCCTATGCAATTTCATCCCGTGACGCTGAGGATTCTGCTACCGGAGGGACAAAGATCCTTCAATTCCAAATCATTGGCAGAGACTTATCTCCAACATCATCCACACTTGATTGCCGGATAAGATACTAGGAAAAGGCATATCAACGAACTCTAGGGTTTGTAAAATAGCAATCACTAGTAAAGTATGTAAGAATACTTATATTTAAGTAAAAGGGGTGAGTGTTTTTTTTTTTTTTTGTTTTTGTTTTCTCTTTCTTTCTTTTCTTTTCTCTTTCTTTATTCTTTCTTGGATGAACATTAAATGACTTAATTTTGTTAAGAATGGACTTTACACCCTAATGGGAAAAGAATGTGATTTTCTTGTATGGTTTACGAAAAGGTGTGAACTTTGGGTATGTTATTAGGAATGTTCGAAGTAAGTAACACATTTGTTCGAAAGTACATAATATTAGTATTTGGTGGAGTTGACAGAAATTGCAAGGGAGCTAGTTAGTTAGGATAAGGTGGAAGAAGTGAAGTTCGACTGTATGTTGCGGTGTATAATCAGTCATGGGGGTTAAAGTTTCACACTTCATTTGGGGAAGTGGTGGTAGTGGTGGGGGGGTTGGACAGAACACGTTTAATTTTTTTAACTAACGGGCTGTTTAGAGATAAGTTCTTCAAGAGCTTTGAAATGAAAAGGAAACAATTAATATATAGCTAATGTCAAGTACACTGAAGTATAAGTATGTTACTTCGAATGTCAACGGGTTAAATCAAAGACTTAAAAGGAAAAAAGTAATTCTGTATCTCAGGAAACCTAGCATTGGGATTGCTTTGTTACAAGAAACACACTTGACTGATTATGAACATCAGAATCTTAAAAAACAGTGGCCTGGACAGGTTTTCTTTTCCTCTTTTACATCACAATCCAGAGGGGTGGCTATACTTATTGATAAAAATATATCTTTTCAAATGGAATCTGTTGATAAAGTCAAATCCTGTAGATATATTATTGTAAGAGGAATGTTTGGAGGCAAAGAATGAACCTAGCAAATATATACCGTCCAGAAACGGAGGGTGCTGATTTTATTCACAATATATTCTTCAAATTTGAATGCCCTATTACAGAGCTAATAATTGGAGGAGACTTTAATGTAGTCTTAGACCCAGTATTAGATAGGTCGTCTACCAAAATGTCACCTCTGAGTCAAGTTGCCAAAGCCTTAAAATACGAACTCTCAAGTTATAACTTAATAGATATATGGATATTTAAGAATAAAACTAAAAAAGAATATTTTTCTATTCACATAGGCATAATAATTACTCCAGAATTGACTATATTTTGTTCCAAAGGCGAAGGATTATTTGATTGAATTATGTGTTTATTTACCAAGAATACTGTCAGATCATGCTCCTTTACTTATTTCAGTGCATCAGTCTCCGGAATTACCAAAATGTAAACTTTGGCGATTTAGTGACCATCTATTAAATAACTCTGAAGTGTTGAATTTTATAAATAATAATATTGATAACTTTTTGACTAAAACAAGAATTCTGCTTCTTCAGGTATAATTTGGGAGGCTATGAAGGCATTCTTACGGCATCAAATCATTAGTTATTCTTCTAGTAAGAAAAAACAATACCAAAAACAATCGCAATTACTTGAAAAAGAAATTTCAACAATGGAAAGACAACATTCCAAGACAAAAGACGCTCAGTTGTTTCAACAATTGCAGTCCAAAAAATTGGAATATAATATTTTGTCAACTAAAGAAGCAGAAAATGCACTTCTCAGATCACGGCAGAGGTATTAGGAACACGGAGATAAGATTGGAAAAATATTAGCATGGCAAATTAGAAAAGAAGAAATTACTAAGTCTATAACTACACTACGTTCTTCAGACAATAAAATATTGAACACCCAAAATTAATTAACCAAGAATTCTTAAATTTTTATAAATTGCTGTATAAATCTCAAGGAGTAGAGGAAGCTGAAATCCAAAACTTTAGGTAAATTTGATATACTAGTCCTATGTGATAATGACCGAGAAGAACTTGAAAAAGAAATTTCGAAAGAAGCGACTCTATTGGCAGTTGCTGCGCTAGCATGGGGCAAAACACCTGGGTTGGAAGCTTTCTCGATGGATTTTTATAAAACTTTTTTTTTAAATTAGCCGACCCATTGCTTTCAATGTATAAGGAGGCAATTCATAAAAAAGAATTACCAGACTGTAAATCAAGCTTTAATTACAGTTCTGCTGAAACCTGGCAAAGACCCTAATCTTTGCACCTCGTATTGGCCGAATTCACTACGTAATTCTGATTATAAAATTCTTACTAAAATGATTGCGTTATGTTTAGAGCGGGTTTCATCTAATTTAATTCATATGGATCAAACTGGATTTATTAAAAATAGATCCTCCTTTGATAATATACGGAGGTTAATGAATATTGGATTGGATTCTCCGGTGACTGCTCTTTCTTTAGATGCAGAAAAAGCTTTCGAAGGAGTAGAATGGCCTTATTTGATAGCTGTTTTGCATAAAATGAATTTCGGGCCAAAATTTATTGACATGATTCGAATGTTGTCCATTGGCAACCATTCATACTAACTCTGATCTATCTTCACATTTTAATTTATCAAGGGGAACTAGACAGGGATGTCCTCTATCCCCACTACTTTTTGTGTTAGCAGTGGAGCCCCTAGCCATAGCAATATGGGCAAACGAATCAATCTCTTTGGCTAGAGATAGGAGGCTATGTACACAAAATATCATTGTATGCGGATGATGTAATGTTATATTTAACTAATCCTAAATCATCTCTGCCTACTCTCTCAATTGTTAGAAAACTTTAGAGAGATATCTGGTTATAAAATTAATATTAATACAAGTGTTATGATGCCACTGAACTTGGTGGCGGAGAAAATGCCCTTAAATAACATCCCTTTTCTATGGAATTCAGAAAAGATAGTTTACTTAGGATTAAGTATTCCTTCGAAGTTGTAAGAGACATATTCTTTGAATTACTCCCCATTACTCAAAAAGGTAATGAGAAATTTGGAAAGATGGATCTCTCTACCATTATCATTAATTGGCAGGATAAATTGTATAAAAATGAACATTCTTCCTAAATTTTTAAACTCTTCCCATTTCTATTCCACAAAAGTTTTTTAGTAATATCAATAGCTCAATTAGAAAATTTATTTGGAATAATAAAACCCCGAGGGTTAAACATAAGACATTACAAATGACATCTAAAAAAGGTGGATTGCAGCTTCCAGATTTTATTTTTGGGCAGCACAAATGAGAGCAGTATGGTTATGACAACACTCCATTTCACTGTAACCCATCTCTTCCTTAGGCATTAAGAGATGGGATAACACAATTTTGGTATAAAAAGGGAATACAAATATTTGAGAAGACATACTAATGACATTTGAACAATTGCGAACAAAATTTTCTCTTCCTGTTAAACATTTCTTCAAATATTTTCAGATGAAATTATATTGATACAATACAGGGAGGTCATTTGAGGTCCCTGTCTTCACTCCCAATAGATAATACAATTAGAGAGAAAAAAGGATCTAAAATGTATGTTAATTTCATTGAATTGCATGGTGAGGACATATCATCTTCAAGACTTAAATGGGAAAAAGATCTGGATTGTAGACACTTGGGAACTTATATGTGAAAGTGCTTCATCCTTTTCATTTAACAGTAGGCATAGACTAATGCAGTTCAATATTATACATAGGGTATATTATACACCTGAAAAATTGCACAAGATCAGTATTTCATATTCAGAATGTTGCCCTAGGTGTAAAACAGAGGTTGGTACATTATTGCATATGTTTTGGAGTTGTTCTGAACTTGAAACTTATTGGAGAAACATAATACAGACTATTGACAAAATTGCTGATGCTAGGCTTCCATCTGACCCGAGATTTATGTTATTGGGGGATGAATCAATTCTTCAACTTGATCAAAGGAAGAATTTATGTTTTGTTAAGATGGCTCTGATAGCAGCAAAGAAATGTATAGCTATACAATGGAAATCAGAAGAACAACCTAATCATATTTTATGGCTTAGAGAACTTTCATCCTATGTGCCTGTGGAAAAACTGTTTAATCTAAAAAAAAAGTCATCAATGTTTGAAAAGATCTGGGGCAGATTTATTGCATATACGAATAATTTGGATGTTACATTGGCTGAAAATGCGGCTGTGATAATGTAATTCCTCTTGATTTTGATTTATTTATTGATTAATACCACTGATATTTATTTCTATTATATATAATTTTATTTATTTATTGTTTTGTTTATTTTTTTTCCCTCTTCTTTTTTCTTTCGTTTTATTTTACATACCGGTCAGTGCCTTGCAATAATGTCCATTTAGGTGTTCTGTCTAATGGGGATGGGGTAGGGGAGGAAGGGTGGTTAGAAAAGAATATCTACTTGTAAACTGTATTGAAGCTGTAAATCGTGGATGTGAAAACAATAAATATTTTGATTAAAAAAAGAAGAATGGCAGAAAATCCCCCAATCCATGTGTGCAAAGCTTGTTGCATCATACCCAAAAAGACTCAAGGCTGAAATCTATGCCCAGAAGAGTGTAGTACTAGGAACAGCTAAGATAATGTGAACAACCGTCAGGTAGAAGACCTGAATTTGAAGGAGAAAAAGATTACTTACACAGGTGAGTGGGAAAATATATCCATCCATCCATCAAACCATCCATTATCTATACCCACTTATTCCTAACCAGGGTCGCAGGCATCTCCTGGAGCCTATCCCAGCTCTCTTTGGGTGAAAGGCAGGGGTACACCCTGGACAGGTCACCAGTCCATCACAGGGCCACATAGAGACAAACAACCTCACACACTCACCCTAACTCCTATGAGCAATTTAGTGTCACCAATCGACCTGACATACAGTGGGTACGGAAAGTATTCAGACCCTTTTAAATTTTTCACTCTTTGTGTCATTGCAGCCATTTGCCAAAATCGTAAAAGTTCATTTTATTTCTCATTAATGTACACTCAGCACCCCATCTTGACAGAAAAAACCAGAAATGTAGAAATTTTTGCAAATTTATTAAACAAGAAAAATGGAAATATCACATGGTCATAAGTATTCAGACCCTGTGCTCAGTATTGAGTAGAAGCACCCTTTTGAGCTAGTACAGCCATGAAGTCTTCTTGGGAATGATGCAACAAATTTTTCACACCTGGATTTGGGGATCCTCTGCCATTCTTCCTTGCAGATTCTCTCCAGTTCTGTCAGGTTGGCTGGTGAACGTTGGTGGACAGCCATTTTCAGGTCTCTCCAGAGATGCTCAATTGGGTTTAGGTCAGGGCTCTGGCTGGGCCAGTCAAGAACAGTCACAGAGTTGTTCCGAAGCCACTCCTTTGTTATTTTAGCTGTGTGCTTAGGGTCATTGTCCTGTTGAAAAGTTGAACCTTCGGCCCAGTCTGAGGTCCTGAGCACTCTGGAAGAGGTTTTCTTCCAGGATATCTCTGTACTTGGCCGCATTCATCTTTCCTTCAGTTGCAACCAGTCGTCCTGTCCCTGCAGCTGAAAAACACCCCCACAACATGATGCTCCCACCACCATGCTTCACTGTAGGGATTGTAAAGGGCAGGTGATGAGCAGTGCCTGGTTTTCTCCACACATACCGCTTAGAATTAACGCCAAAAAGTTCAATCTTGGTCTCATCAGACCAGAGAATCTTATTTCTCATAGTCTGGGAGTCCTTCATGTGTTTTTTGGCAAACTCGGGCTTTCATGTGTCTTGCACTGAGGAGAGGCTTCCGTTGGGCCACTCTGCCATAAAGCCCCGACTGGTGGAGGGCTGCAGTGATAGTTGACTTTGTGGAACTTTCTCCCATCTCCCTACTGCATCTCTGGAGCTCAGCCACAGTGATCTTTGGGTTCTTCTCTACCTCTCACCAAGGCTCTTCTCCCACGATTGCTCAGTTTGGCTGGACGGCCAGGTCTAGGAAGAGTTCTGGTCGTCCCAAACTTTTTCCATTTGAGGATTATGGAGGCCACTGTGCTCTTAGGAACCTTGAGTGCTGCAGAAATTCTTTTGTAACCTTGGCCAGATCTGTGCCTTGCCACAATTCTGTCTCTGAGCTCCTTGGGCAGTTCCTTCGACCTCATGATTCTCATTTGCTCTGACATGCACTGTGAGCTGTAAGGTCTTATATAGACAGGTGTGTGCCTTTCCTAATCAAGTCCAACCAGTTTAATTAAATATAGCTGGACTCCAATGAAGGAGCAGAACCATCTCAAGGAGGATCAGAAGAAATGGACAGCATGTGAGTTAAATATGAGTGTCACTGCACAGGGTCTGAATACTTATGACCATCTGATATTTCAGTTTTTCTTTTTTAATAAATTTGCAAAAATTTCTACATTTCTGTTTTTTTTCTGTCAAGACGGGGCGCTGAGTGTACATTAATGAGAAATAAAATGAACTTTTTTGATTTTGGCAAATGGCTGCAATGACACAAAGAGTGAAAAATTTAAAGGGGTCTGAATACTTTCCGTACCCACTGTACATGTTTTTGGGAGAACATGCAAACTCCACATAGAAAGGTCCCTGCTGGGGAGTGTGTGTGTGTGTGTGTGTGTGTGTGTGTGTGTGTGTATGTATATATATACATACATACATACACACACACATTTCTTTATATGGTCATATGTCTGTAAGTAATTTAATGAAAACCACATTCAAGATGCAAACAAATGAAAGCTTTTGCACAGACAGAGACTGGCTTCTTTATGATTTTGTAGTACTGCCCTGTGAATTTATAACTGTTTCCACTATGAGGCTCTCTGTTGGAGCAATGGTGAAAATAAAATACGACTGCTTCCTACTGTGTTTAACTGTTGGTACAGTGAAAGAAAACAAGACTACGAGAAACATAAGAATAACAATTTTCATTGAAAGAAGAATAAATATACATGATACAACTAGCGGAAAACAAATAAAGTATGTGGCTGGTAGTTAATATGTTCTACCCATTGTACTCAGTACACAGAAAAAGAAAGAAAACAGTTAACAACAAACAAAGTTCAGTGTTGTTTTTCATTGTTCTTTTAAGGTTAGGGTAATGTTCTGGTCACCAATGGAATCACCAGCTATATCAAATATGGTTCACAGCACACTGGCAGCTGCAGTCCTTGATGCTGTTTGAGGAAACCACCTTGAGTTTGTTCTCTACCTGGCCTTGTTGTATATTGTCACCACAGAGTATAAAGGTAATCATCATGTAAACATGTCTTTGTGTTTTCTCAGCCTTTCTTTTGTCTGTGAGTATTGCTGCCTGGTATACAGATCACTTAAGATGTTAGTAGTCTTAAAGGCCTGTGGTACGTAGCCTGATACTAGAGATAAATTTACTAAGTCTAATGAAGATGAGTTAATTAATGGCAGGGTGTTTTTAAGTAGTCTAGTCGGGATGGGGTCTAACAGACACGTTGATGATTTCGATGAACCAACTACTAATGTAAATTCAGAGAGATCTATGGGAGAGATGCAGTCTAAACATAACTGAGGTCTTACAGATGATTCAAGAGCTACTGTAGCAGAAGATTCATTTATTGCAGGTATAGGAAGCATCTGATGAATTTTATCTCTAATAGTTGTGATTTTATTTGTAAACAACTTGAGCGTTGAATCATAGCCAGCCATACTCTGAGAGGGAGACCAGCCTGTGGATGGTGTCAGTCTAATCAAACCCTTACTCAAAAAGCCTGCTCTTGATCCAGGAGTCTTGGCTAATTAGCTAATTATAGACCAATATCCAACCTACCATTCATTTCTAAAATCCTAGAAAAAGCTGTTGCTAAGCAGCTATCAGACCACTTACACAGGAATGAACTATTTGAAGATTTTTAATCAGGATTTAGAGCACATCATAGTACAGAAACAGCACAGTTAAAAGTCACCAACGATCTTCTCTTAGCCTCAGATAATGGACTTGTTTCTATACTTGTCCTCCTAGACCATAGTGCTGCATTCGACACTATTGACCACAACATCTTATTACAGAGACTGGAGCATGTGACTGGTATCAGAGGAACAGCGTTAAAATGGTTCCAATCCTATTTATCAGACAGATTCCAGTTTGTTCATGTCCATGATGAACCTTCCACACAAAAAAAAGTTTGTTATGGAGTACCACAAGGCTCCGTGCTAGGACCGATTCTGTTCACCCTGTACATGCTTCTTTCAGGCTATGTCATTAGGAATTACTCTATTAATTGCCACTGCTATGCAGATGACACTCAGTTGTATCTATCTATTAAACCTGTTAACACAAACCAGATAACCAGACTTCAAGCGTGTCATAAAGGCCTGGATGACCAGTAACTTTCTACTTTTAAATTCAGAGAAAACAGAAGTTATTGTATTTGGGCCTAAAAACCTCAGAAATAACTTTTCGAAAAATTAAAGCTACTTTAGATGGCATAGTCCTGGGCTCCAGCACTACTGTGAAAAACCTTGGAGTTATTTTTGACCAGGACATGTCCTTGAACTCACACATAAAACAAATCTCTAGAACTGCATTCTTTCACCTGCGCAACATTGCCAAAATTTGGAACATCCTGTCTCAAAATGATGCAGAAAAACTAGTCCATGCATTTGTTACCACAAGGCTAGATTACTGTAACTCATTACTATCTGGATGTCCCAGTATCTCCATAAAAAGCCTGCAGTTAATCCAGAATGCTGTGCAGGCAGAGTCCTGACAGGAACTAGCAAGAGAGATCATATTTCTCCTATATTAGCTTCTCTTCATGGGCTCCCTGTAAAATCCAGAATAGAATTTAAAATCCTTCTTCTCACATACAAATCCCTTCATGATCAAGCTTCTTCATACCTTAAAGTACTCATAATACCATATTATCCCAATAGAGCACTTTGCTCTCAGAGTGCAGGTCTACTTGTGGTTCCCAGAGTTTCCAAAAGCAGACTGGGAGGCACAGCCTTAAGCTATCAAGCACCTGTCCTGTGGAACCAGCTCCCAGCCTGGGTTCAGGAGGCAGACACTCTCTGTACTTTTAAGGCTAGACTTAAAACCTTCCTCTTTAACAAAGCATATAGTTAGGGCTGGCTTCAGGTAACCCTGAACCATCCCTTAGTTATGCTGCTATAGGCCTAGACTGTCCGAGGACCATCGGTGCACTGGGCTCCCCTACCCTAACCCCAACACTCCCTTCCTTTCCCCTCTCTTCCTCTCCTACCCCCTCACGTATATTCCACCGTTGAATGTCACTAACCTTGTGCTCTCTCTCTCTCTGTCTGTTCTCTCTCTGTTCCTTCTGCAGGTGTCCCCAGTCCTAGAGCTATATATCGCTGTTGTGCAGTTACTGGCCCCACGAACCTGCAGTGTCTATTTGTTGTTTATTGTTGCTGTTCTTTTCTCTCTGCTCTATCCACTCACCCCAACCGGTCGAGGCTCAGGGCCGTCCAAACTGAGCCTGGTTGTGCTGGAGGTTTTTTCCTCTCCACTGTCGCCAAGTGCTTGCTCATAAGGGATTTGTTGAGTTTTTAGTTTTAGTTTTTGTAAAGTGCCTTGAGATTTGTATTGCGATTTGGTGCTATACAAATAAAATTGAATTGAATTGAACTAAACTGTTGTCTCTGTTATTGCTTTGTGAGCTGTTGCTATGGGTGACCTAAGCCCAGAGTGGGAGGGGGAGTGACAGAGACACAGCATTTTACACACACAGAATAGAGAGGCCTAGAAAACTTCACCTCACAAAATGGAGGACTACAGAAAAACTATAAGACCTATCAAAATATTTCACTAACAGTGCCAGGAGGCTTCAGCAAAGAGACTGATCCACTTTTTGTGAATATATTCCAAAAAATGAAGAATTGGTGACGAGTTAGAAGCAGCCTTCATTTGTGTTTTTCACCAGAACTCCTGGAGATCTTTTATAATGGGAGTGAATGAGAGATAGAGCAGTCACTTTCTGTGGGTTTGGCCACCTGGTGGAAAAACCGTAGGTCCTATCAAAATGACTACAGCATTATCTGAAAGACAGCAAAAATCTCTACGACTTTAATATATAAATTGTTTATATAGCTGAAAGTTGACACGAGAAGAAAGGAGACAAAAAATTTGAAAAAAGCTGAAGAGCAAAAGCTAGAGTGCGTGATCGTAGGACCTACGGTTTTTCCACCAGGTTGCCAAACCCACAGAGTGACTGCTCTATCTCTCATTCACTCCCACTATAAAAGATCTGTAAGTCTTTTTGGTATCTATTACGGTTTTTCTTTAATCGCAGTTTATGTTTTATGTTTTTTTTTAGGCTTTTTCTGAATTTTACATTGGTGTCTATGGGAGCGAAATGTTCACAGAGTGGTGACATCATCGCTAGAGTGGGAGAAGCTGTTAAGTTTATTCAAAATTTTTCTCTCCAACTCGCCGTCACGGCTACAATTTTGCCTCTTTTTTCTCAAAAGTAGTCGAGATTTTTGTCTTCTTTCAGGTAATGCTGTTCTCATTTTGATAGGACCTACGGTTTTTCCACCAGGTGGCCAAATCCACAGAGAGTGACTGCTCAAATTTTTCTGTAGTACTCCTGTTACGCCCCAGCCTAGGGGTTGCCGGAGCGTAACACGATTGTGGAGTTTTCCTCCAAACCTCTTCCACTCTCAACAAACACGAACTGGACGAACTACAATTAACAAGAATATTTATTCTGTTTAAACACAGAATACAATACAGAATGTTCAACACAAACAAAACGCTAATTTAGCCCTACTCAAACAAAAACGCTCCGTGAGCCCTACGATTTTACACGAATATTGGAAAACAAACACAAACGCTAAATATAGCCCTATGGTCTCAAACAAACAAAAGATCAAATAACAGAAACGCTACAATAGCCCTACGATCTCAAAACAAAAGAAACAACACAAAATCACAGGTCGCTAGCCTGGAAACTCCTAAAACAAAACAGGAGAAAACAAAACACAAACGTAGCCTAAATATCTAAGTATTTCTAATCTAAATAACGAAAATCCTATCATTAACACTACCTACAAAACGAAACAAAACCTAATATCTAACTAACTAACTAACTCGAAGTCGAAATCTCTAGCAAAGTAGTTGGGAATGGCAAAGGTGGGAGAATAGCTCTCTCGAACAGCAGTCCGTGGGCTTCTTATAGTCCTTCCGGAAGTGTTGGACCAATCCCGGAAGTCCAATCCACGGGCTTCCTACGTCCACGCCCACTCCATCCTCCGATACACACACACACATACACACGTAATGGGGAGGGCCAATAACACACATAATGACCCCTAGGGTCATAACACTCCATTTTGTGAGGTGACGTTTTCTCAGCTTTCGTGTTCTGCGTGTGTAAAGTGATGGGTCACGGTCACTCCCACTCCCACTTAGGTCACCATAGCCACAGCTCACAAAGCAGTAGCAGGACAACAGAGAACAGCTGCACCACAGCATGCTGCACTTTCAAAATAAAAGCCTTTATTCTGGTTTCTTTCAAAATAAAAACCAAGAAATAACGAGTTTAAAATGGACTTTGGCTATTGGCATACAGCTTTAGTGACTTTAGGATGTTTTTAGTTATTACACCTTTGTAAAGTATAATGAATATTGAAAATAAAGTTAGGATTGTAAATCTGTGATTATGTGTCTCCTGCAACACTCTCTCCTTTCAAAATAAAAGCCTTTTTATAGCATCCTTTCAAAATAAAAGTCCTGAAACAGCAACATAACCTTAAAATGGACTTTTGTAATTGGCATACAGCTTCAGCCACCACAATAAAAGTCTACAGCTTCAGCCACCACAATAAAAGTCTACAGTTATTTGCATGAAGTTAAACTCTGATAAATATTCATAATTAATGTTAAGATTTTTATTTAATGTCAAATGACCATCATGCAACATGCCTTTCAAAAATAAGACTTTATTGTATGATTTTCAATATAAAAGCCAAGAAACACAAATATGAGCTTAAAATCAACTTTGTTTAGTAAGATACAGCTTTAGGCACCCACTGAAGCCATTTTAAACTTCCGCACTGTGGTCCTCTCGCAGCCAGACGTTTGTATTTTCAAAATAAAAGTCTACAGTTATTTGTATGAAGTTACTAAAAATAAAAAGCCTTTTTATTACATTGGTTTCAAAATACAAGAAATGCTAATATTTGCTCTTTTCCAGCACATATTTTCCTTTCAGCCTTTTGACCAATGCACATCAGTTTATTCTTTACTCAAACTACTTCCATTCCTTCAATTCTTCCCTTTTTTCAGTCTTTCATTCCATCTTCTCTTCTTTCTCCATAAGAAAAACCTTCAAATATTCCTGCTTTCGTTACACACCATTACCTTCTGTAATTTTCAGCAATATTTATTGGTTTTAAAACTACACTATATAGTCTTTCTACAATTTAACTTTTTGCTGTTTCATTGTTCCCTTTTTCTTTCTTTAACTCAGATTTGATTTCTTCAGTTCTTCCTCCTTTCTCTTCAATCCTAATTCCTGTAGTTCTTTTATATTAGTTTAACACTTCTTTCTTTAGCCATTTCTACATCATATGATTCTCTTTCCACTCTTTTCAGCAATGTTAGATAATTTTTTAGCTTAACAAGTTAGGCTTCCCACTCCAGGTTTACATTTCAGCTTTCAGGATTCTTCAGCATTGTATTTCAGCATTCAGCTTATTTCAGCTTTTGTTTTACAATATTGTCTTTTATATTAATGCCTTGCACCTGTACCTGTCTGTCACCATCAGTTTTATTTTGACAATGTGCTAAAGGTTTGACTCTAACCTGACCACCAGCATAACACCAGTAAACACATGCATGACAACTGAACCACCCCACAGTGAGGTGGGCCTGGTCGTGGCTGCTGCCATTGTCTATTAAAATGCATGGCAGTTTATAATTCATAGGGCAGGATAAGTTGGGTGTGCTGGTCGCAGGCCTGCACCCAGCACTGTCACAGTGAGTACTAACAACACTGGACATGCCTCGGTCTCTGGCAGCCCACCCTGGTGCCCATTATAATAATACATTCAAGGATTAAAGAGGTTTTATCTTAGACACCCATGAATTATGAAAATGACATTTCAAAATTTAATTGCCCAGAATTAAATGATTCAAGATAATGTTTCTTTTATAAATTTGTAATAGGGCCATAGGGCAAAAGTGGGGGAAACTACATGAAATAACCCCTCCCCCCTCCCAACAAGCAGAGAACGTAAGGAAGAGTAGAGTGATTGTGGCCTGATGCCTCTGGAGAATAGCAAGCCTCAATCCAGACACAAGCAGTTTCAACATAAAACACAGAAGCTCAGAAAAAAGATTCATTTTAATGTCTGACTTTTAGATGTTGACATCTTCAGGACAGGTTTTCTTTTAAGCTCTAGATTTGTTGTACACTCTGACACAGACCCACAACTACTGCATATAGTGAGAAGGCGAGGAGTCTGCTGGATTGCAATATACCCACCCAGATTAAAGCTAGGTGCAAATACAGTACACACAAAGTGATACTGTATAAAGGTCTTAGAAAAGCAACAAACAGACAGAATGACACTAATAAGTAAATGATTGCATAAGAAAATACAGATTCTGATGGAAAAGTGCTAGAGCCACAGAAAGACAGGTGACACGTTAAATGTTATACAAAAATGCAGTAGAACATGATGGCAGTGATAATTCCTCGCCTTCCAATTCACACCACCATCAATGTCCCGTTAACTAACCACACATGGCAAGGCTGACAAAATCCTTCCAATTTGACAGATTAGAGATTGACCCCAGTTAGAATCCAGGTGCTTGAATATAAAATAGCTGTTTGTCACAGCACGTCAGTGAGCCACACAGGTGTCGGTGTGTGTATGAGCTTTAGAGAGCTCGATGTCTGAGCACAGCAAGCTCTGAAGACATTTTTTTGTCCATTTTCTTTAACCATTATCATCAATTAACAAAAATACATTGGGAAATCAAGCATGGCTACTACTGCCATAGTGTAACTTTTGTTTTTTTTATTGGAATTGGGACAGTTCAATTTGACTTAGTCTGAACTTTATTAACAAGGGAAACTGCTTGGTCCCAGTAGTAGTAGTAGTTTTGGGAACAGTAGCTTGTCAAAATTGTGAGTCGCTCAGTCGTCATTGTTTGAATATGTAACCTTTTATGTTTGTTTAGAGATGGCTCTCTGGTGCTAGATGCATGTTGGCCACTGACACCTGGTTCATGACCTTTAACCCCAGCAGACTGAGAAGGGGACAAAGTTGTGGGGTCAGTGGACACCTGGAGAAACATTAAAGACAAGGTGGTAGTACAAGATAAGTGGGTTTTGATAAATGGGTTAAACTGAAGGACCCCATGGCATCTGACTCTACAAAAAAGGCCTGTTTTAAACAAAGAATTATAAGTCCTATTCATACGTTTTACCCAAAATTTTCCCCTCACAATGCACAGCTTCCAAGTTATTAGGGCCACCCGTGTTTAACGCTGACTAAAGACAGTACTTCCCAGCTGTTTATAGAAAAGTGTCATGTTGAAATCGCCTCATTATAATGCAGTCAAACAAAAAGCTTCTAACAGTAACCAAAATATCTTCCTCCATGTCACTGAGTCCTCAGTGGTAATATCTATATGGCTTTCTCGTGAGCAACAACAGTATTCACCGGATCACTCATAACTCCTTTTTTAGTGACATCCATAGTTACTCACTGCAACATAAACGGACTACATTCAGAACGACATTTTAAAAACACAGAACAGAACAAAATTCATTCTCTTAAGGGCTAGATCTATGTGATGCCTGAAAATGTACAAATTTGTTCAAATGGTTCACAGAGAGCAAAAAGCATGTTTCTTTTGGCCTACTGAACCATGACAGTCACTGTCGACATAAAGCATTTGCTTCAGTCTGTGAAGAACACATTCAGTTACCTTTGTTTGAAATGTTTTTAAACCAGAATAAAAATGGAACAGAGAGCAGTGACAGACCAAACTTAGCAGCACACTCCAAAATCCTCTAGAGAATATGATTGTCAATTCAAAACATACTGGACACATATGGAGACAAACTGCAGTAATAAAGCAACCAATTCACAAAACTGCAGAGATTTTGTCTTTGTGGTAATAACATTCACCTACTGTAACTCCATTTTGTTTTTTTCCCCTCTTCACTTACCTATCTGCTGAAACCAGTTATGCCCCCCACACACACTTCCCACTTTCTTTGTATGCTGTATTTCTTGAAATGCTTCAATGAAAACCTAGATTTTAAATGTTTAAAAAAAAAAGAAAAATTTAATCCAGACCTGTTCTGTACAGAAGGCTGAGGGACACGCTGGCTGCAAGTTTTTTCCAGCTTCTATATTTCTGAGTCATTTAAAGGACAAAATAAATAAAAAGCATGGGAAGTGGCAATAAGAGGAGTATATTTATTCACTCTTCTCTTTGGGATTCTCTTGAGTTCAACGGGCACTTGTGTCCTCCACTTCCCTTTGGTCCTTCTGGTTTGAATTTCCAAATGAGTCCAAAGATGAATGAACATCTTCATTGACCTTCTCCTGAATCTCATCATGTGTTGGCTCTCCGTTAGCCTCCATATCTATCCCATACTTCACCTTCCCCCCATTATGGAGTTGGCTGTGCTCCTCTGCCTGGATTCCCTGGCCTTCCTCCACCTCCTCCAGCTTGCGCAGAATAATAGGAAGCTTTGCGTCTGCATTAGTATTCTCGAGCAAAGCGATATCGCTTTCCTCACAACGGGGCAATGGAGTTTCCTCCTCCAGCTTTTTCTGGAAGTTCAGACGTTTGGCTAGTCCAGTCGCCCATGCCTTCTCCAGAATCTGCTTCTCAGCCAGTCGAAGCTGGATGGCCACATGGGAGTGTAGAGACAGATCAGGTTTCTCCAGCATGGAGCGGTCTTCCTGGAAAACAGAAGGCAAGGAGATAGGCAAAAAAAGTGAGAGAAACATGACAAACATTGTAGGAAGAAGGCAAAAAAAAAAAAGAGGTGGTACAATGGGATTTATTTCTTCTACCAATATAAACTTCTGTTGCATTTACACACTCAACTCTTAAGTATTAGTTGGAGCTTTAAAAATACCCAAAACCCATTTTCTGAATTACAAATTAGGGGAGTCACCAACCATGCCTTGATTGTGTTTTATGACACTGTTTTAACACATTTGCCTTTACATTTGTTTGCACACTTTGTGCAAACTACCGTATATTCCAGACTATAAGTTGCACTTTTTTTCTTTACTCCACTGGTTTGTCCTGTGACTTATACAGCAAAGCGACTTATATGATATTAATAAAAACACTTACAGTGGGTACGGAAAGTATTCAGACCCCTTTTAAATTTTTCACTCTTTGTGTCATTGCAGCCATTTGCCAAAATCAAAAAAGTTCATTTTATTTCTCAATGTACACTCAGCACCCCATCTTGACAGAAAAAAACAGAAATGTAGAAATTTTTGCAAATTTATTAAAAAAGAAAAACTGAAATATCACATGGTCATAAGTATTCAGACCCTTTGCAGTGACACTCATATTTAACTCACATGCTGTCCATTTCTTCTGATCCTCCTTGAGATGGTTCTGCTCCTTCATTGGAGTCCAGCTGTGTTTAATTAAACTGACCGGACTTGATTAGGAAAGGCACACACCCGTCTATATAAGACCTTACAGCTCACAGTGCATGTCAGAGCAAATGAGAATCATGAGGTCGAAGGAACTGCCCAAGGAGCTCAGAGACAGAATTGTGGCAAGGCACAGATCTGGCCAAGGTTACAAAAGAATTTCTGCAGCACTCAAGGTTCCTAAGAGCACAGTGGCCTCCATAATCCTCAAATGGAAAAAGTTTGGGACGACCAGAACTCTTCCTAGACCTGGCCATCCAGCCAAACTGAGCAATCGTGGGAGAAGAGCCGTGGTGAGAGAGGTAAAGAAGAACCCAAAGATCACTGTGGCTGAGCTCCAGAGATGCAGTAGGGAGATGGGAGAAAGTTCTACAAAGTCAACTATCACTGCAGCCCTCCACCAGTCGGGGCTTTATGGCAGAGTGGCCCGACGGAAGCCTCTCCTCAGTGCAAGACACATGAAAGCCCGCATAGAGTTTGCCAAAAAACACATGAAGGACTCCGAGACTATGAGAAATAAGATTCTCTGGTCTGATGAGACCAAGATTGAACTTTTTGGCGTTAATTCTAAGCGGTATGTGTGGAGAAAACCAGGCACTGCTCATCACTGCCAAAATACAATCCCTACAGTGAAGCATGGTGGTGGGAGCATCATGTTGTGGGGGTGTTTTTCAGCTGCAGGGACAGGACGACTGGTTGCAATTGAAGGAAAGATGAATGTGGCCAAGTACAGAGATATCCTGGAAGAAAAAGAGTGCTCAGGACCTCAGACTGGGCCGAAGGTTCACCTTTCAACAGGACAATGACCCTAAGCACACAGCTAAAATAACAAAGGAGTGGCTTCAGAACAACTCTGTGATCGTTCTTGACTGGCCCAGCCAGAGCCCTGACCTAAACCCAATTGAGCATCTCTGGAGAGACCTGAAAATGGCTGTGCACCAATGTTCACCATCCAACCTGACAGAACTGGAGAGGATCTGCAAGGAAGAATGGCAGAGGATCCCCAAATCCAGGTGTGAAGAACTTGTTGCATCATTCCCAAGAAGACTCATGGCTGTACTAGCTCAAAAGGGTGCTTCTACTTAATACTGAGCACAGGGTCTGAATACTTATGACCATGTGATATTTCAGTTTTTCTTTTTTAATAAATTTGGAAAAAATTTCTACATTTCTGTTTTTTTCTGTCAAGATGGGGTGCTGAGTGTACATTAATGAGAAATAAAATGAACTTTTTTGATTTTGGCAAATGGCTGCAATGACACAAAGAGTGAAAAATTTAAAGGGGTCTGAATACTTTCCGTACCCACTGTATGTTCATGCTAAACTCTAACTCCTAAGTGAAAATGCCACACAAAGGAAAGAGCTATACTGCAGACTTCAAAGTGCAGGTAATAAAGTCTGCAGCTGAAACAAAGTTTGGAGTCAATGTCAGCATTCAGACAACCTGAGAGAGGAGGAGGAGATGATGTTGACTGACAGTTGTTTTAATGTTACTTGACACAGATGAATGAATTTTGTAATTTAAAAGTGAAAGTGAAAGTGATGAGTGAATTTTGTAATTTAAAAGTGAAAGTGACTTATATGGCCAAGTATGGTGACCCATACTCGGAATTTGTGCTCTGCATTTAACCCACCCAAGTGCACACACAGCAGTGAACACACACTCACACCGTGCACACACACCCAGAGCAGTGGGTCCGGTGCCTCAAGGGTCTCACCTCAGTCGTGGTATTGAGGGTGGACAGGGCACTTTGTGCCACCGACAATTCCTGCCGGACCTGAGACTCGAACCTGCAATTTTCAGGTTATAAGTCCGACTCCCTAGCTATTAGGTCACGACTGCCAATATTTACTGCTGCTTGTTGTTATATCTAGCCTACATTCTTCATAGGCTAATTTATACTATAACAAGTGTAATTCAAAATACGACTTACACACTGAAGCAATCTTTCTATTCAATAAAGCTGTTTTTGCTAAAAGAGACTTATAGTCTGAGAAATACAGTATGTAGCTTAGAGGAGTCTAAGACCCTCATTAATTTGCAACCCTAAATCACAATTTTCTATATATCTAAAATTCCAGCTGTCTAACCTCTACAGTGGTCTTGTAGGTCTTGAGCAGCAAAGCAGCTCGGGTCTCCAGGAAAGTCCATAACTTAATCTCGTTCTCCCAGCTCACTGGGAACTCACTGTTGCCCAGGGTGAAGATCTTATTGATGGCATGCTCTCCGAGCAGGTACTCCTTCAGCTCCTCTGAAATGACACTAAATGTTAGCAGAATTAGGGGAGAGGAGAGGAGATGGGAGAGGACGGGGAAAGGAGGGGAGAGGATAGGGGAGGGGAGAACAGGAAAAAAAAAGAGGAGAGGAGAGAGAAGTGTAGAGTAGAATAGAGGAGGGAAGGGGAGGGGAGCGGAAAGGTGGAGCTCAGTCCATGATGGAGAGTTCTCGGGCAGTCTAGGCCTATAGCAGCATAACTAAGGGATGGTTCAGGGTCACCTGAAACTTATACGCTTTGTCAAAAAGAAAGGTTTTAAGTCTTAAGGTTTTAAAAGTGCAGAGAGTGTCTGCCTCCTGAACCCAGACTGGGAGCTGGTTCCACAGGAGAGGAGCTTGATAGCTAAAGGCTCTGACACAAAGAGTGAAAAATTTAAAAGGGGTCTGAATACTTTCCGTACCCACTGTATACTTTGTATGCAGCTGCATTTGCAACCAATGAGGATCCCTGGCAAAAATCATGCCTAAACATTGAGAATTTCATTGGTTCAAATGTAAGTCTGTTCCTATTGGTGGAAGACTTTTGACAAGGTTTTATCGCTGCTGATTCCATGTGTGAGCAGAGCTTTAAACAAGCGGAGGAAATCTGTGCGAGCCATCAGATCTAGCGCAAAGTTTTGAGCGCATGCAGAAAGAATCCATGTGTGAGTGCAAAGTTTTGAGTGCGAGCAGAGGAAGATTATGCTCTCAAACTAACAGTTGATGCTTAGGAATTTTGAAAGGACAACAACGCCATATTAATCTTGGCCATGTGTGGTTGAATTGTGACCATGAATTTGGTAAAGATCAACATTGAATTTTCTGTCACATTATACTAAAAAAAAGAAAGTCCTGCTGCCCCTGATCTGAGAACTTTAACATGGCTTGGTTACATGAGAAGATAAAAGAAAAGCAATGCATCAAGTCACATCTGCTAAGAAATGTCAACACACATGCATGAATGTACATGCATGTGTACTTCCCCCTCTAAGAAAAAAAAATCCAGACATGCACACATCCAAGGGCATTGAGGCCGATTGAAAAATTAACGTGAAGCAAAAAAAGTGAATAATGTATCAAGCAGGGTTGTTAAGATGAGTCCTGTGACAGAAGAGAATGTGGCCTTGTGTGTTTGGGGATTTATGACACTGAAGCTATTCGCCATACATGTCGATGAATATTGCAAAACCCCCTGGTGGATTGCTCCTTCCACACATCTGGTGGCCTGCCTTGATCAATTAAGCAGCTCTGTAATGGACAAGTCCTGCTCTTCCCCTCTGCTTCGACTCTACCTCCACCACAACAGAAGGGAAGAGAGAGAGATGGTCTCGGAGGAGCATCAGAAACTCTAGCGTGCTTTGTTTCAGAGTGTGCTACCAGGCTGGTATTTCACAGTGTAGGCATACTTTGGTGTATCAGTGTCTTACCTTCTGTCATGCAGAAGACTCTGAGGAAGGCTAAGAGCTGGGCTGAGATGGGAGGTTCATTATAGTGCAGAGCAAAGACACAGGACCTGAAATCACAACAGCATGCACACCAACATATTAGTTATTACATCAATAAAGACATCCAAGAAACACGGGGGAAAAAAAGGGTTAATAATCAAATGAAGGGTATTTGAAAAAAAGAAACAAATCTGTAATTTTGACATCTGACACATAAATAAGCCTGACTTTGCAATGAAAAGTATAAAAAAAGTACAAGTAGGGACATATCTTCGCCTGCAGGTCATCTGACGCTATCAGATCTAATTCTGCTTTCTGGTGTCTGTCTAAACATAATATTAGTGTTTAAGGTTTGGTTGATTGTGAAAGCCAACAATACAACCTATGAAACAAGTATGATCCAGGACTCAGCAGAATCTGTTTCACATCATAACATTACACACTGAGCTAATTTTAGAGAGGACAATATTTCCTCATGCTTGAGCAAAGTGATTGATGTGGCAATGGGTAGCACAGGGTCGACATTATTACACCACACAAACGCATTACAGCTGCCTCCCCACTCTTCCTATTAAATTATCGCCCTGTCCCTTCCTCCAGCAACAAAGCATTCAGCTCGGGGAAGTTGCCTCTAAAAAACCGCATTGGAGGCAAAAGGAGGCAAAAGGCTGCTGTCATGTGTGATGACAGCAGCCACTCAACATCTCAGCACGGCCTGACTGAATGTGTAGCTGTTTTCTTTGAAAATGATCTACGAGCATATCGGTCAGATTAATAGAGCACCCCGGCAACAACAGGGATTGTTTCATTTAATTTCCACTGTTGAGATTTAGACTGTCATCAATAAGAGATTAAAAGGGGACTGATTAAAAATGCTGTGCAGAGAATACTGCATAAAATTAAGAGGCTAATGATAAAACGATTAAGATTCTTGCTGATGAAAGTGTTGGGGTGGATGGCAAATTGATACTTGGCGGGAGGGGAGGACGCTGCAACATTTATATTATGCCAAGGGGGGCCTAACTAAACTAACTAAACTGTGTTGTGTGAAAGGTACATGCAGTTAGTCATGAGCCTGGAGCTCTCCTTGACCCATATCAAAGACTTTAGAGTAAAATGCTTTAGGCCTCTGCAGATTCAGCCACTTATGAGAGAAGATACTGTGTCTATAAAGTGAAAGAAAAAGAAAAAAATGTCTGTTGTTTGACTGAAAATAAAAAGCAAGAGAACAGTTGGACATACGCTGGGATGCCAGCTCGTGCCAACACTTCAGCCTTCATGGCGTAGAGGCGTTCGCTCTTACTGACACCCAGCTTGATCTTCACTCGGTCATGGGCATTGTCCTGGAAGAAGAAACCATTATGGATGACGAACTCAGCATTGGATCTTGTACCGTAGAAGATGTAGATCTGCAGGAAGATCAGAAAAATCACAGCCATATAAACAGCCCATCCACCTAGTGTAGACATTTTACTTTTGCAGCATAGATATTTTGATTTGTTGCTGACATCTGTGGAACTGTTAGAAGGGTATTTGTAAAAAGTGAAAGACTATAAATACACAGTGTAAATATTGAGTGTGAGAACATCTCTTGACCTGTTCGTTCTCCTTATAGTCCTGCAGTGCTACGCATTCACAGCGATCATCCTCCAGGTTATAGCCAGTGGTGATCTGCAGATATACAATCAGTGCTCAGAAAAACATTAATGTACGTCAAAAACATAATTCAAATACATGACATCCAAGTATTTGTGTGGTTAATTTTAATTTGTGAATTTATTTCTGAATATTTGAATTTTTGCACTTGGTGATATTAAACCCTTTTTTTTTTTTTAAAACCAATCCCTAAAGCCTTGTTTGTACATATGGAAATAGTCCTGGTGTAGGTTTTCAGTGACTTCTCCAATGTATGTGTGTGTATGCTTACCAATCCATTGGTGTGGTTACACATGTCCCAGAGGGGGATGAGGGCCAGAGTGACTCGACTGCCGTCCTCAGTAGGAATTTGGTTCTGACGAGTCATCACTGATGACACCGCCCACCTGTCACACACAATCAACCAATCACTGCTCAGCACAGTGACTTTTATTCACTCTGCTGACAGGGATCATGAGATAGAGACGAGGTTTTGAGGAAAGTTCATCAAATCAACACTACTGTGATACATGGATAGTATGAAGAGAGTAGGAAAGAAGGTGGAGAGTAAAGCTGAAAGGACCAGAACTGAAGATAAAATACAGAAAATTATAAAAAATGTTTTTTTAGATAAAATTGTCAAGATCCTCAGTCATACCGGTGAAGTCACCCAGAAGCTGAGTCATGGCCACTGGACTTCTTCATCCAAGACTGACTTCAGACTGAAGAAGCTACTTGGATGAGTGTTGAAACATTTTGGCTTTAACAAGAAGTCCAGTTCTAGATAACTTTAAAGGTTTTCACTCAAATGAACAGACTTACTGTAATGTCTTAGAGATGTGTTGTCCCAGAAAATAGGCTATATGGTGGTATAATGACATTTCCCACAGTAACTGTGTTATGTTATTTATTTGCTTGTGATACAGAGTGACCATGAGGTTGTTGTAGCAAAACCCATTGGATGAGCAATAAAGAGAATGCAGACAGATTGTCTTTTCCCAGAATATATTTCTTGCAAGAAAGGAGCAAACCAGAATAGAACATAATCATCAAAGACTCTTCCCCAGTTGGTCCCCTGTTGCTCAGCTCCTATTAGGCTGAGGCCTCTACTTACAGTGGGGCAAAAAAGTATTTAGTCAGCCACCAATTGTGCAAGTTCTCCCACTTAAAATTGTGCAGGTCTACAATTTTGTTTCTGGTGTCCTTTGACAGTTCTCTGGTTTTGGCCAGAGTGGAGTTTGGAATGTGACTGTTTGAGATTGTGGACAGGTGTCTTTTATACTGATAACGAGTTCAAACAGGTGCTATTAATACAGGTAACGAGTGGAGGACAGAGGAGCCTCTTACAGAAGAAGTTACAGGTCTGTGAGAGCCAGAAATCTTGCTTGTTTGTAGATGACCAAATACTTATTTTCCACCATAATTTGCAAATAAATTCTTTAAAAATCAGACAATGTGATTTTCTGGATTTTTATTCTCATTTTGTCTCTCATAGTTGAGGTATACCTATGATGAAAATTACAGGCCTTTCTCATCTTTTTAAGTGGGAGAACTTGCAGAATTGGTGGCTGACTAAATACTTTTTTGCCCCACTGTATACAGACATGCAAAGTAAATGCAAATAATCATTCACATAATCAGATAATGAAGCCTGTACTTCCCTATTCTTCTACAAAGTGATTCCTTAATAAGGCCATATTCTAAAACTCTATATTATCATTCAACAGTTAACCCTCCATCCTGGGCGTGCTCCGTTATACTTGTCCCGTCCTCACACCTAGTGTACCTAGTGTCCTAAGGAAACTTATACTCCTCACCAACATCCTTGAGAACACCGTTTCCCTTAGTGTCAGACTGTACTAGGTCAGGAGGAACATAAATATCAGACATGATTATGAAAAACACATGAGCCTTGGTGAACTCTATGAATCAACCTGTAAATGAAAACTTATGAAACATGAAAAACCAAGAATAGAGTAAGAAACAATAAAAATCATAATCAGTAAGAATAATTAATCATTGAAACTCATTTTTCCATTACAAGGTCTACACATAATTTCACCTTTTCACTTCACCTCGTGCTCTCTCTCTCCCCTAGTTTGTGCTCGCTCCCTCTCTCTCTGTCCTCTCTCTCTGTACCTTCTACAGGTGTCCCTGGTCCTGGAGCTGTATATTACTGATGTGCAGTTGATGGCCCCATGAACCTGCAGTGTCTATTTATTGTTTATTGTTGTTCTTTTCTCTCTCCTCTGTCCACTCACCCCAACCAGTCGAGGCAGATGGCCGCCCAAACTGAGCGTGGTTCTGCTAGAGGTTTTTTCTTCAGTTGAAGGGAGTTTTTCCTCTCCACTGTCACCAAATGCTGCTCATAAGGGATTTGTTGGGTTTTTTTGTTTTTTGTAAAGTGCCTTGAGATGATTGTGATTTGGCGCTATACAAATAAAATTGAATTGAATTGTCTCATTACTGAATATGAGACTTTTTATTCTGTACTATCATTACTCTCACAGCAGCTGAAATGACAAACACTAATGGTGAATGTGTTGATCGGATGTTTTGTTGTAGACATATCTCAGCTTTCTAATGTCTTATCATCTGACTGCTACAGTCCATGTTAGTATTAGTGACAGGAAAGACAGGCAGAACTGTGAAAATAAGGACTAAACTAAACATAAACCTATAAGCATCTAGTTGATAAGACAGGTCTTGCAGATGCAGACGCACACACACACACTGACCTGTAGTCATCAAATGTGAAGCTGTCTTTCAGGGGCAGTTTGCTGGCAGCAGGATGAGTCTAGAGGTGGATGAAAGGAAAACAGGGTGAAGGGGGGGAAGGAAAAAAAAAAAAAACAAAAAAAAAAATCACAAAGCAGTACGAGAAACTTCATTATGCAAGTATGCTGCAACAGGGCTGCCTGACAGGGATGCCTAACAAGAAGGACTGGGAGTAGACGGCCACTGCTGGTCCTGTATATGTGTGTGGTCTGTTACTGCAGCGTGACACTGCTCCCCCCATACATCACTGTCAACTTAATTTGTTGTGGCCAGCAGCCATCATAAATCTGCCTCATCAATTTGTGCCCAAAACGGGGAGTGTACATGTGTGTTGGAGAGCATCTGTCCAGCGATGCCACTGTACTCTCCACTTAAAGCCACAGCTGCCAACTACAAGAGCCATTAAAGTGCCCTGAGCTTCAGTAGGACACAGAGACAGAGAGGAGTTTAGTGGAATGCATAATAAGGGGGGGAAAAATGAGACGGAGGGAAATAAAATGGAAGGAGAGGGCAAAAGAGTAAGAACAAAGTAAAGAATGGGAGGGGGAAAAAGGAAAGAAACAAAAGCAGCACAAAAAAGAGACAGAACCCACTTCTGTGTAATAAACTGAATGAGCAAAAGGGAGGTTCTAAACTAAAAGTACATAAAAAGATAAAAATATTCAAATATGGCTAAAATTATACTTGATATCATTACAGTATTTGAAATTCATAATCCTCACCTAACCACCTCCTTAACCACGTCACACCTTCTTCTGGAATTTTGTAGCAGTTACATTAACAGTGAATGAAGAGACATTCATTGTGAAGATTAAAAAAAATTGTATGACACACAGTCCGGACAAATAAAAATATTCTAAAAGACACTGTCTGGTGAGCTATAGGCATTTGTTCCCAAATAATAATGTGTGGTACTTTATTCCTCAAATAAGTACCACACATAACACAGGGCAACACTCACATTTATATATTTGGAGCTATCCTACATTTGTAAAGTTTTCCGACTTTACCAGACATTCTTGCGTCAGTCACATATCTCCCTAATTACATTATTTCTACAGTATTTTTAATAGGTCAACACTTCAGTCTTCTAGGTTGGCATCAAACTTCTGACAATCAAAATCAGTGACACCTCACTTCCTGAAAAGACACAACCACACAGGCACACCTCAGGGCAAATGGAGTCCTCACATATTTCTCCTCTGCAGGTAAATGTAAGTGTGTGTTAATATAGAAAGTCCAGCAGTGACACTGATTCATCCCTGCAGGTGAGCGGAGAGGATCATGCTTGTCAAGTTAAACAATGTGACCTGGCTTCTATCGCTTTTTCACACACGTATACCTGTTTGACTCTCTCCCACCAGCAGAGGGAGAGGAGAAGTTACAGAGGTGGAGGTCCAGATTACCAAGCTGGTCTCCTGCTTCCCACATCTTACTTCCAGTATCATGCTGTGTGTATGAACTGTGATCCTGATGAAGTGTAGGTGAGGAAAGACAAGCACTATGATTGACTGTCCTACACAAGGATCATTTGGACTATAAAAAAAGGTTTGTGGATGTGGTGAGTTTGGTCAGTCAGTCCACCTGTCTAACAAGACATGAACTGCATGCTAGACCTTTTTAGAAAGAAAAGTATAAAAAGTAAAAGTATAACCTGTAGCTTTTTTTCATCATTAGCAACACAATGGTAAGCTCTGTGTTGGGATGTTTCTTACTAAAATGCACTTGCAAGTCAAACTTTACATCTTGCCTTACATTTTAATGTGAACATTTTCATGCCTCTATCTTTATATACTCTGTAGTGGATACTTTATATGTGGTTGTTCTTCAGGCCTTTTGAATTTAAAGTCCTTTATTTAAATTGCTCTTTTAGCCTTTTTTTAGTAGCAAAAAAACACAGAAGACTGCTAAGGATTGAAGAGTGAAGTCATCTTGTTGTTTCACCTGCAGCAGAGCAGTGGCGCTGTAAGAAGTAAGAAAATGTGACGTTGTATAGAATATTTCTGCATGCAATCTAGCTAGTGGATCCTAACACTGACACAAAAAAAAAAAAAAAATATATATATATATATATATATATATATCCTCCTTGGTACCTCCCATAAAGACACAAAAAAGAAAAGTACTGCAAATTTTTTATTTTAAAATGCCAGCTAAATATTGTACTGGCATTGGAGTTTTGCAGTGACAATGGTGATTTGTACAATCTACTGGAGTCATAAGTATAACTCTAGTCTGTTGCCAAGACATTGCAAAATCTAAATCCTCTCCTAACAAGCTGCAGTGACCCTACCATCCATGACCCTGATACCGTACCTGTACAGTAAATCCTGTCAGTGTTTCACCCTGCATGTGTGTATGAAATCTAGCTCAGTCAGTGGGCTCTTCAGAAAAGTGGTAAATGGTATGTGTGATACTTTGCTCTCTCTCATACAGTGCCCTGTCCAGACTAACATCTATTGTGAGATTAAAATCCTCCCTAAACCTACACAGTTCACTGATCTAATTCTGTTAGGGAAAACCCACAGGTACACAGATTTATTTAGAAACAAACACCTGAAGAAAAAAGTACAGTGCCTCCTGCACCAAGGGTAAAGGTGTGGCTAAATTAGGACTGACCATCCCACCGTGTACCACACTCTACCTTATTATAAAATCAGAATGTGTTTCATGGAGAAATAGGACATGTAGACTTTGTCTGAAAACTGTGCCATCTCTTTTGCATGTGCATCCCACTATTCATATTAAGAGAACCCTCACAGGCTTGCGGCCTGCACAGAAGAGAAGGAAAAGGTTTACAGGAAAAGTTAGAGCAGACATTTCTCCAACAGGGTTTCTTTCCTCAAACCAACAATTCCTCCTTCGATCTTAATTTTTCCCTTTCATCCATCAAATCTATTCCAACAACTTTTAACAGATTTACATAGATACTTTATTCATCCCCAATGGGGGAAATTCAGAAATTAAAAACAAAAGAATTTAAATCAGTGTCAGAAAAGTTATCAGTGACTTTTAAAGATTTGGTCAACGGATTCCAAAATACCATTTTCATTTTCTAACACACTGTTTAAAGTTGGGTCCACTTCCAAGTTGATAAACTACTCAGAATATTAACCTTGATCATTAAAAGTAAACTAAATCTCTTATCAAATCTTTTATTCACATTCACCGTTTAGTTAGTATATATAGCCTTTCTGGACTAAACATTTCTTTTTTCAAAACAACTTTATTCAAATGTCTTTTTAGCATTTTAAAAGTGAAAGTAAAAATCAGCCTGATCCCTGAAAAAGAAATTAAGATCTGTGTAGGTGGAGACCATCAGAGGCAGAGTAGCTGTGAAAATCCACTGAGCCAGTTTCTATACCTGGATATCAGAAGTTCAGAGGTCAAAATATATACAGTGGTGTGAAAAAGTGTTGGCCCCCTTCCTGATGTCTTATTTTTTTGCATGTTTGTCACACTTTGTTTCAGATCATCAAACAAATTAGTATGTATAAATATTAGTCAATGATAACACAAGTAAACACATCATGCAGTTTTTAAATGAAGGTTTTTATTAAGGGAAAACAAAATCCAAAACTACATGGTCCTATGTGAAAAAGTGTTTCCCCCCTAAACCTAATAACTAATAACTGGTTGGGCCACCCTTACAGCAATTGCAGCAACAACTGCAATCAAGCGTTTGCGATAACTTGCAATGAGTCTGTTACAGCGCTGTGGAGGAATTTTGGCCCACTCATCTTTGCAGAATTGGTGTAATTCACAGCCACACTGGAGGGTTTTCGAGCATGAACTGCCTTTTCATGCCACAGCATCTCAATTGGATTCATGTCAGGACCTTGACTAGGCCACTCCAAAGTCTTCATTTTGTTTTTCTTCAGCCATTCAGAGGTGGACTTGCTGGTGTGTTTTGGATCATTGTCCTGCTGCAGAACCCAAGTTGGCTTCAGCTTGAGGTCACGAACAGATGGACGAACATACTCCTTCAGGATTTTTTGGAAGACAACAGAATTCATGGTTTCATTTATCACAGCAAGTCTTCCAGGTCCTGAAGCAGCAAAACAGTCCCAAAAAGTTCAACTTTTGTCTCCTCAGTCCACAGAGTATTTTCCCCAAAGTCTTGGGGATCATGAAGATGTTTTCTGGCAAAACTGAGACGAGCCTTTATGTTCTTCTTGCTCAGCAGCGGTTGTCGTCTTGGAACTCTGTCATTCCGACCATTTTTGCCCAGTCTCTTTCTTATGGTGGAGTCATGAACAGTGACCTTAACTGAGGCAAGTGAGGCCTGCAGTTCTTTGGATGTTGTTGTGGGGTCTTTTGTGACCTTTTGGATGAGTTGTCACTGCGGTTTTCACACACTGTTGCTGGTATTTTGGCCTATTCCTCCATGCAGATCTCCTCTAGAGCAGTGATGTTTTGGGGCTGTTGCTGGGCAACATGGACTTTCAACTCCCTCCAAAGATTTTCTATGGGGTTGAGATCTGGAGACTGGCTAGGCCACTCCAGGACCTTGAAATGCTTCTTACGAAGCCACTCCTTCGTTGCCCGGGCGGTGTGTTTGGGATCATTGTCATGCTGAAAGACCCAGCCACGTTTCATCTTCAATGCCCTTGCTGATGGAAGGAGGTTTTCACTCAAAATCTGACGATACATGGCCCCATTCATTCTTTCCTTTACATGGATCAGTCGTCCTGGTCCCTTTGCAGAAAAACAGCCCCAAAAGCATGTTTCCACCCCCATGCTTCACAGTAGGTATGGTGTTCTTTGGATGCAACTCAGCATTCTTTCTCCTCCAAACACAACAAGTAGAGTTTTTACCAAAAAGTTCTATTTTGGTTTCATCTGACCATATGACATTCTCCTAATCCTCTTCTGGATCATCCAAATGCTCTCTAGCAAACTTCAGACGGGCATGTACTGGCTTAAGCAGGGGGACACGTCTGGCACTGCACGATGTGAGTCACTGGCGGCGTAGTGTGTTACTGATGGTAGCCTTTGTTACTTTGGTCCCAGCTCTCTGCAGGTCATTCACTAGGTCCCCCCGCGTGGTTCTGGGATTTTTGCTCACCGTTCTTGTGATCATTTTGACCCCACAGGGTGAGATCTTGCGTGGAGCCCCAGATCGAGGGAGATTATCAGTGGTCTTGTATGTCTTCCATCTTCTAATAATTGCTCCCACAGTTGATTTCTTCACAACAAGCTGCTTACCTATTGCAGATTCAGTCTTCCCTGCAACCTTCAATTGCAGGTCTACAATTTTGTTTCTGGTGTCCTTTGACAGCTCTCTGGTTTTGGCCATAGTGGAGTTTGGAGTGTGACTGTTTGAGGTTTTGGACAGGTGTCTTTTATACTGATAACGAGTTCAAACAGGTGCCATTAACCCTCTGGGGTCAACGCACGCGCTGGCACGTTTTGACGCATCTTTTCCTGATAAGACCGAAACAAACTTAAATTACTCTGTCAATTCTGATCGTACAGATAAAAGAAGTATATCATTCAAATCTGTAAAGGGTCTAGCTTTAGTGGTATACCATCATAATAACAACAAAACGTGCTTTTTTTAAATAAAGAAAGCCGACAGGGTGCGCTCTCGGACTTTTCTGTCTCTGCCATTTCTCTTCACAGACGCGTAAATAAAACAACCAGAATCTCAGCGAATACTTGCCTCATAAGAATTATATGGCTAGAAAGCTTGAAATGTTTTCTTTTAAGTCAAACAATTCAAGTCGAAAACAAATCATCACTTTTTATTTAATCCATATGAACGTAAGAAGAAGTCCGTTTTTTCCTGTCTCACCTCATTACAGGTAATGCGGTCCCGCCTTGTACACTGTCCACTGTTCACATGTAAATAATGTCAGGTGAACCAGGTAAATATGTGCACACTCCCGAGAAATGACATAAAACGTCAAACTTCATCATAGAATTTACTCACTTTTTCTGCGCGTTTGGATGATGGTGTGTCACGGACATGAAGAAGCGCGTCTTGTATTCCACACAGAGACAAACAGTTTACCTTGTCCTCAGAGTAAAAACACTGATTTTAATACAGGTAACGAGTGGAGGACTGAGGAGCCTCTTACAGAAGTTACAGGTCTGTGAGAGCCAGAAATCTTGCTTGTTTGTAGGTGACCAAATACTTATTTTAAACCATAATTTGCAAATAAATTCTTTAAAAAAAAAAAAAAAAAAAAAAAAAGTGATTTTCTTTCTCATTTTGTCTCTCATAGTTGAGGTATACCTATGATGAAAATTACAGGCCTCTCTCATCTTTTTAAGTGGGAGAACTTGCACAATTGGTGGCTGACTAAATACTTTTTTGCCCCACTGTAAGTGATTTTTTGATTGCGAACAGGTGTGGCAATAATCAGGCCTGGGTGTGGCTAGAGGAAATGAACTCAGATGTGATAAATCACAGTTATGTTTTAACGGGGGGCAAACACTTTTTCACACAGGGCCACACAGGGTTTTGGATTTTGTTTTCCCTTAAAAACCTTCATTTAAAAACTGCATGATATGTTTACATGTGTCTTTGACTAATATTTAAACTTGTTTGATGATCTGAAACATTAAAATGTGACAAACATGCAAAAAAAATTAAAAAAAATCAGGAAGGGGGCCAACACTTTCACACCACTGTAGCTGACCTGAGGTGAACACATCTGCCTTATAACACACATACAAAAAAGGGGGCCATCGGCCTCCAATTCCTAAGAACAGCAATGTCTTGGGTAGCAAGAAAAGGACCATCCTCCCTCATGACACTCCTCTACAAAAAGCAGAGAGGGACAGTGACAGAAAGAGAGAGTATGAGAGTGACAGACAGAGAGAAATTGTGACAAAGAGAGAGGAAGAGAAAGGGACAGAGAGGGCTTTTTTTGAGGAAGGTACATTCAGGTCAATTCAATTCAAAGCCAATGTGACAAGCTAATTTTCCAGCCCGGTCATCTGAGGAGGAGGGGGGTAAGGTGGTGTGGAGTGGGGAGGTAGGAGGTGGGGGAAGGTTCTACACAAGGAGGGAAGGGTGTGTGTGTGTGTGTAATGAAAAAAATGTCTTCAATCAAAGTCAAAACTAACTACTGTGATGTATCTAGCTGGTTTTACAATAAACTGCCTCTTTGTTCAGCTGCATTATCTGTACTTGAGCTTTAAGTTAAGTTCAATTCAATTCAACTTTGTTTGTACAGCACCAAATCACAATACAAATTATCTCAAAGGACTTTACAAAAACTAAAATTAAAAACCCAACAAATCCCTTATGAGCAAGCACTTGGCCACAGTGGAGAGGAAAAACTCCCTTTAACGGAAGAAAAAACCTCCAGCAGAACCGGGCTCAGTTTGGGTAGCCATCTGCCTCGACCAGTTGGGGTGAGTGGATAGAGGAGAGAGAAAAGAACAGCAACAATAAACAACAAATGGACACTGCAGGTTCGTGGGGCCAGTAACTGCACATCAGCGATATACAGCTCCAGGACCAGGGACAGCTGCAGAAGGTACAGAGAGAGAGGGAGCGAGCACAAACTAGGGGAGAGAGAGAGCATGAGGTTAGTGACATTCAATGGTGGAATATACATGTGAGGTGGGAGGAGAGGAAGAGAGGGGGAGGGAAGGTGAGGGTTAGGGTAGGGGAGCTCAGTGCACCGATGGTCCTTGGGCAGTCTAGGTCTATAGCAGCATAACTAAGGGATGGTTCAGGGTTGCCTGAAGCCAGCCCTAACTATAAGCTTTGTCAAAGAGGAAGGTTTTAAGTCTAGCCTTAAAAGTACAGAGAGTGTCTGCCTCCTGAACCCAGGCTGGGAGGTGGTTCCACAGGAGAGGAGCTTGATAGCTTTAAGGCTCTGCCTCCCATTCTGCTTTTGGAAACTCTGGGAACCACAATTAGACCTGCACTCTAAGAGTGAATTGGTCTGTTGGGATCATATGATATTATGAGGTCTTTAAGGTATGAAGGAGCTTGATCATGAAGGGATTTGTATGTGAGGAGAAGGATTTTAAATTCGATTCTGTATTTTACAGGGAGCCAATGAAGAGAAGCTAATATAGGAGAAATATGATCTCTCTTGCTAGTTCCTGTCAGGACTCTGGCTGTACTCTGGATTAACTGCAGACTTTTTATGGAGATACTGGCACATCCAGATAGTAATGAGTTACAGTAATCTAGCCTTGAGGTAACAAATGCATGGACTAGTTTTTCTGTATCATTTTGAGACAGGATGTTCCGAATTTTGGCAATGTTGCGCAGGTGAAAGAAGGCAGTTCTAGAGATTTGTATTTATGTTATGAGTTAAAAGGACATGTCCTGGTTTTGAGGTCCAAAGACAATAACTTCTGTTTTCTCTGAAAACGAAGTAGAAGTAGTAAAAGTAGAAAGTTACTGGTCATCCAGGCCTTTATGTCAGTTAGACACGTTTGAAGTCTGGTTAACTGGTTTGTGTTAACAGGTTTCATAGATAGATACAACTGAGTGTCATCTGCATAGCAGTGGTAATTAATAGAGTGCTTCCTAATGACAGCCTAAAGGAAGCATGTACAGGGTGAACAGAATTGGTCCTAGCACAGAGCCTTGTGGAACTCCATAAACTTTTGTGCGTGTGGAAGGTTCATCATGGACATGAACAAACTGGAATCTGTCTGATAAATAGGATTGGAACCACTTTAATGCTGTTCCTCTGATACCAATCACATGCTCCAATCTCTGTGATAAGATGTTGTGGTCAATAGTGTCGAATGCAGCACTAAGGTCTAGGAGGACAAGTATAGAAACAAGTCCATTATCTGAGGCTAAGAGAAGATCGTTCGTGACTTTTAACAGTGCTGTTTCTGTACTATGATGTGCTCTAAATCCTGATTGAAAATCTTCAAATAGTTCATTCCTGTGTAAGTGGTCCGATAGCTGCTTAGCAACAGCTTTTTCTAGGATTTTAGAAATAAATGGTAGGTTGGATATTGGTCTATAATTAGCCAAGACTCCTGGATCAAGATTAGGCTTTTTCAGGAAGGGTTTGATTACTGCAGTCTTAAAGGCCTGTGGTACGTAGCCTGATACTAGAGATAAATTTACTAAGTCTAATAAAGATGAGTTAATTAATGGCAGGGTGTCTTTAAGCAGAGGGGCCACAGTATCAAGCGTTTCACGCAGTGAGGCTACAGCACTGTCAACAATATGATCAATTTGGTAGGGAGTGGGATTGAGGCAGCTGCCCTCCACTGTGTTCATACTTGGCATAGATGTAAATAAAGATGGAATCATTTTCTTAAATTTATTAACAGCGTAGTCAGATAAACATCTGCTGCAGTGGAATTTTCTTCTAAACGCTGCATGATTCATCATCAAAAGTTATTAAAGAATGATCTGACAAAACAGGATTTGGGGGGAAAACTATTAGATGTTCAATTTCGATGCCATGGGTCAGAACAAGATCAAGGGTGTGATTGAAACAGTAGTTGGGTTTATTAACATTTTGAGTGAAACCAATTGAATCTAATATAGAATTAAATGCAGTGCTGAGAGTTATTTTCAACATCTACATGAATGTTAAAATCTCCCACTATAATGACTTTATCTGAACTAAGCACTAAATCAGACAGGAAATCTGGAAATTCAGTTAAAAACTCTGAGTAAGGGACAGGTGGACGGTACACAATGACAAGTAGAACTGGTTTTTGTGTTTTCCAGTTTGGATGTGAGAGACTAAGAGTGAGGCTCTCAAATGAGTTATAACAGTTCTGAGAATGAAAGTTTGAGTGGATGATTGCAGCTACTCCTCCACCTCGACCTGTGCTTCGAGGAACATGATAATTTTTATGACTGAGGGGGGTTGATTCATTCAGACTGACATATTCATCCTGCTGTAGCCAGGTTTCAGTAAGACAGTAAGTCAATTTGGTGGTTATCAAATCATTTACCAACAGAGATTTAGATGAAAGAGACCTAATATTTAATAATCCACATCTGTTCTGTTTTTCTGTTCAATAAGAGGAGTGGTCTTAATTTTTATTAGATTTTTATGAATAACTCCTCGTGTTAACTTCAGATTTATATGTTCGAGGGGCAGACACAATCTCTATGTGGTTTGAGGGGGGGTGACGGGTCTAAGGAAACTGCAGAGAGGCAGACTGAGTCTCTGCATCCCGGTCCCCAATCTGGATTGTCAGGCTTTAGGTTGGCTAATAAACTCGGCCAAATTTCTAGAGATGAGAGCTGCACCATTCAAAGTGGGATGGATGCCGTCTCTCGCTACCAGACCGGGTTTTCCCCAGAAAGTGGCCCAATTGTCTATGAAGCCCACATCGTTTGCTGGACACCAGCTAGATAGCCAGCGACGGAACGACAACATGCAGCTAAACATGTCATCGCTGGTCAGATAAGTACACATACATATGTGTGCTTTCAGGTATAGATTAGCACAGCTGAAGATTTGCACATGGACAGTGGTCAAACTTGTAGACATACTACAGTACTACAGTACAGACACAACAGATATATGCACACAGGATCAGAAATGTGCCTTTAAATTGAACTCAAATCATTCAGACCATAATTCAGTTACTTGACACTTGAGTGTCATTAACCACTAAATGATACATAGCCTATACAATATCTTAACTCCTATATTAGCTTCTTTCTCCTATACTAGCTTCTCTTCATTGGCTCCCTGTAAAATACAGAATAGAATTTAAAATCTTTCTTCTCACATGCAAATCCCTTCATGATCAAGCTCCTTCATACATTAAAGACCTCATAGTACCATATTATCCCAATAGAGCACTTTGCTCTCAGAGTCCAGGTCTTCTTGTGGTTCCCAGAGTTTCCAGAAGTAAAATGTTACAGCAGAGCCTTTAGCTTTCAAGCTCCTCTTCTGTGGAACCAGCTCCCAGCCTGGGTTCAGGAGGCAGACACACACTGTACTTTTAAAGCTAGACTTAAGACCATCCTTTTTGACAAAGTGTATAGTTAGGGCTGGCTTCAGGTAACCCTGAACCATCCCTTAGTTATGTTGCTATAGGCCTAGACTGCCCAAGGACCATCGTTGCACTGAGCTCCGCTCCCCTCGCCTCCCCTTCCTCCTCACATGTATATTCCACCATTGAATGTCATTAACCTGGTTTTGCTGGAGGTTTTTTCTTCTGTTAAAGAGATTTGTTGGGGTTTTTTTGCAAAGTGCCTTGAGATGATTTGTATACAATATTTGTATTTCAATACAAATAAATTGAATTGGATTGAACTGAAATTGAATATAACCAAAAGTGACTGACTGTAATTGATTGGGCAGTTTTGAATATAAACAAAAAAACGTTGCATCACGGGAGATCATCATGCAACAGGGCAGCATGTTGGAGAGGATGTTAGCATTGTTGCTTCACAGCAAAAGGGTTTAAGGTTTGAAATCTGTTAAAAACTTGGGCCTTACTGTGTGGAGGTCACGTTTTCTCCAGAAACATGCTCAAGGATTATTTCTTGAACATTCTTCCTCCCACAGTCCAAACACAAGCAGGTTAGGTTAATTGGTGACTCTAAACTGCCCATAAATGTGAATGAGTGCAAGTGTCTCTCTCTATGTGTCAGCCCTGTGACAGACTGGTGATCTGTCCAGGATGTACCCAGCCTCTCACCCAATGTCACCTGGGATTGGCTCCAGCCCAATCCTGAAATGGAGTAAGTGGTGTAGATAATGGATGGATAAGTAGACCATGCTACATCAAAACCATTCAGTTCAACATCCAAAAGAAAACGTAGTAAATTCAAACCATGTGACACAGTGATCACAATACCCACAGAATGTGGATGAAATGAAATAATGATTAATCATATAGATAGCATTAGAGCCAGTATAGCTATTCTCTGTGACTGATATTAAACCATTTAAAAACAACACACCCATCTAGTGGATTTTGCTGAAATTGCACTGTAAAGTAATACTGAAAGAGTAGTAAGCAAAACACAGATATGGTTATTCCTGTTTTCTAAATTATTCACATTAGACACTTAAATCATCTGTATATTGTGTAATTACTTCAAAGTAAGAAGTACACTACAGACATAGCTTGTGCTTGTTATAACATTCAAACATTCATTCTCCCACCAGTTTATCATGTAGGTGCTGACAAAAAATGAATTCTTTGACAATTAGCTGATTTCAGGGAGCTGATCAAACCTGTTCTGTCTTAACAACACTTCACATGAATAAGAGGACATTAGCATATTATTAAATTATTATCCCATTATCTGGGCATGTTAAACCAACATTTCATCATAGACAATCACTGTGTCTGTGTGATCATTTCACACATTGAATATTTTCCCATATTGAAAAAGGGTCTTGCCGATGTTGATATGGTAATGACCTGATCATAAATCATGTCATATTTAGTAGTTTATACATCAAACAAAATTCAAGGAAGAGAAAGATCAGCAGCTATAATCCTTAGTTCAAGTGTGATGATGTACATAATCTGATTTAAGGTGTTTTCATGAAATTAACCATGGTCCTTCTAAATTTATTTTCTGGCCTAAAGCCTCCCCTTCCTGGCCATAGAAGAGTATGTCAACTATAAGACTGAAGTCCTCTTGGTACAAGTAATAAATACCACAGTACATTCTCCATTTAGAGGACCTACATTCCAAAAGGTACAGTATTAACATGACTGAAATCCTCAGCTGACCTGTGCTCTTGTTCAGTATCATTAGTGATGACTTTTGGACTTGAACCAGAAAGATTTCTACCACTACTTGTAGCAGGAGAGGGAGATGTCAGTCATACTCAGCTTGTACAATCCCACACAGTCAGAGCCATACTTTACTGAACTAAAGGTCTATGGGTATAGAAGGTAGATGTCAACTATGACTCCCAAAGTGCTTTTCAGAAAGAAATATCCACTTCCGACAACTGAAAATAGTCTGCAGCTTAAATCAGTTCACATGCTTTTTAAAGTAGCTAACCAGTAACTACAACCAGCAACAATAGTATGTGCAGTGTGTGTGTACATTAAGTGCAAGTGCCTACCTGTACCAGTTTGTAGAAATAAGCGTACTGCCGCGCAGTGTTTTTATACTGGCTCAGGATGTCCTGCACTGCCTGTGTGCCCAGCAGCAGCTGAACCTCATCCTGCTGGTAGTACAGCGGTGTGTCATACTCCTGAGGAAGACTGCGGATATACGGCAGCCAGAATGATGCAGGGTTGGCTCTCTCACACAACAGATGTAGAGCCAGTGTCACATTGCCCATGGCCTGCAGGATGCGGTCCTGGCTGTACAGAGAAGCTGAGACAGATAATCAGTTACAAGATAACACAAGACTGCTTTGTATCGAAGCCTGAAAATCTTGGATTACTGTTGTTTCTACACACTAAAGGTGAAGAAATGTGCCACTAAGAAAACATTCACAGGACATTTTTGGGAGAAGCAATTAAATATGGAACAAAAATCAATTTGGCTTTTTTTTTCCTTTAATCTTCAAGATGATATCTTTTCTTGTACATAATTCATACTTGCTCTTGGGATAGTGCAATTTCTTCACAAGCACATTTAATAAATTCAGAACCTAAAATTCTTACCAAGTGCAGAGTTTTGGGCTGACTCAACAGTCATCAGCATCTTCCTGGGAATCCACAGAAATAGTTCTTCTGCCTGCATGAAGACACGCGTGAAGACACACACACACATACACACAATATTAAATATGTATGCTTTGTTAACCTGCTGTAGGTGATTGACTGTGTGTGTATATATAAATATATATATTCCTTTCAGATGCTCCCCTACAAATATATAAATTAGCGATATATCAGTTTTTATACATACATACATATATATATACATACATACACACACACACACACACATATACATATATATACACACACACACACACACACACAAAATAATATTTCCCGTCTCACCCCTATGGGTGGTGTGTGTCTTCCTCAATCTCGGGTCCTCTACCAGAGGCCTGGGAGTTTGAGGGTTCTTCGCAGTATCTTAGCTGTTCCTAGCACTGCGCTCTTCTGGACTGAGATCTCTGATGTTGTTCCTGGGATCTGTTGGAGCCACTCTCCCAGTTTGGGGGTCACAGCCCCGAGGGTGTCGATTACCACGGGGACCACTGTTGCCTTCACCTTCCACATCCTTTCTAGCTCTTCTTTAAGCCCTTGGTATTTCTCCAGCTTCTCGTGTTCCTTCTTTCTGATGTTGCTGTCACTTGGGATCGCTACATCTACCATTACGGCTTTCTTCTGTTTTGTGTCCACCACTACTATGTCCGGTTGGTTAGCCATCACCTGTTTGTCGGTCTGTATCTGGAAGTCCCACAGGATCTTAGCTCAGTCATTCTCCCTCACCTTTGTAGGCGTGTCTCATTTTGACCTTGGGACCTCCAGCCCATACTCGACACAGATGTTCCTGTACACTATGCCGGCCACTTGGTTATGGCATTCCATGTACGCTCTGCCTGCTAGCATCTTACAACCTGCTGTTATGTGCTGGATTGTCTCAGAGGCATCTTTGCACAGCCTGCACCTGGGGTCCTGCCTGGTGTGGTAGACCCCGGCCTCTATCGATCTTGTGCTCAGGGCCTGTTCTTGTGCTGCTACGATCAGTGCCTCTGTGCTGTCTTTCAGTCCAGCTTTTTCCAGCCACCGGTAGGACTTTTCAATATCAGCCACTTCTTGTATCTGTCGGTGGTACATGCCGTGCAGGGGTTTGTCCTGCCATGATGGTTCTTGCTCTTCTTCCTCTGCATCGGGCTTCTGTTGCCTGAGATATTCACTAAGTATTCCATCGCTTGGGGCCATCTTCCTGATGTACTCATGGATCTTGGTTGTTTCATCTTGGATGGTGGCTCTGACGCTCACCAGTCCCCGGCCTCCTTCCTTCCTCTTAGCGTACAGTCTCAGGATTCTGGATTTGGGGTGAAGTCCTCCATGTATTGTGAAGAGCTTCCTTGTCTTGACATCAGTGGCTTCTATGTCCTCTTTTGGCCAGCTTATTATGCTATCAGGGTATCTGATGACCGGCAGGGCGTAGGTGTTGATGGCTTGGACCTTGTTCTTCCCATTTAGCTGACTTCTTAGGACTTGCCTTACTCTCTGTAGGTATTTGGCTGTGGCTGCTTTCCTTGCGGCTTCTTCCTGGTTCCCATTTGCCTGAGGGATTCCAAGGTACTTGTAGCTGCCCTCAACATCCGCTATGCTGCCTTCTGGGAGTTCAACTCCTTCAGTCCTGACAACCTTCCCTTTCTTTGTTACCATTCGACCACACTTGTCCAGTCCGAATGACATTCCAATGTCGTTGCTGTATATCCTGGTGGTGTGGATCAGTGAGTCGATGTCTCGCTCAGTCCTGGCATACAGCTTGATGTCATCCATGTACAGGAGGTGGCTGATGGTTGCCCCATTTCGCAGTCGGTATCCGAAGCCAGTCTTAGCGATGATCTGGCTGAGGGGGTTCAGGCCTATGCAGAACAGCAGCGGGGACAGAGCATCTCCTTGGTAGATGCCGCACTTGATGGAGACTTGTACTATCGGCTTGAGGTTGGCTACTAGGGTTGTTTTCCACAGTCCCATTGAGTTCCTTATGAAGGTTCTTAGGGTCCTATTGATGTTGTACAGTTCCAGGCATTCCAGGATCCATGTGTGAGGCATTGACTCGTAGGCTTTCTTGTAGTCAATCCAGGCGGTGCACAGGTTGGTCTGCCTGGTCTTACAGTCTCGAGCGACCGCTTTATCCACCAGTAGTTGGTGTTTTGCTCCCCTGGTGTCCTTACCCATTCCTTTCTGGGCCCCACTCATGTATTGAGCCATGTGCCTACTCATCTTAGCCGCTATGATGCCCGACAGGAGCTTCCATGTTGTGCAGAGGCAGGTTATCGGACGGTAGTTGGATGGGACTGCTCCCTTTTGGGGGTCCTTCAGGATCAGGACTGTCCTGCCTTCAGTTAGCCACTCTGGGTGGGTCCCATCCATTAGCAGCTGGTTCATTTGAGCTGCCAGGCACTCATGGAGGGCAGTTAGCTTCTTTAGCCAGTAGGTGTGGATCATGTCAGGCCCCGGTGTTGTCCAGCTCTTCATGTTTGAGACCCTTTCTCAGATATCTGCCGTTGCGATGGTTACTGGTTCCTGTTCAGGGAGGTTGCTGTGGTCTGCTCTCAGGTCTGCCAACCACTGGGCATTGGTGTTATGTGATGCCTCCCTCTCCCATATGTTTTTCCAGTATCGTTCAGTCTCCAGCCTTGGTGGGTCAGCCCTCGTGTTACTGCCCTCCCACTGAGAGTACACCTTGGATGGTTCGGTGGAGAACATCCTGTTTATTCTCCGCGCTTCTATTTCTCTGGTGTACCTCTTCAGGCGTGTGGCCAGGGCTGTGAGTCATTGTTTGGCAGTCTCCAGGGCCTCAGGTATGGACAGCTTGCTGTATTTCTTACCCAACTTCATCCATCTCTGCAGTTCTGACAGTTGGCTAACTTCTCTCCGTGTTGCCCTTATTTTTGCCTCTAAACACCTCCTCCATGCAGGGTACTGCTCCTTGGTGGTGGAATGTATTTTGTGGCCAAGCATCTCAAGGATCACTGTTGCCGTGGTGTATATCAGCTTGTTGGTCTCTGTGATGGTCACAGTGGGGATTGTTCGTAATGCTGCATTCACATCTTCTAGTAGACTTTCAGAGAGTACTTCACTTAGTCTTGGTAACCGGCTGCGGAGGTTCCAGGTGTCCATCTTGCCTACGATCTTCACTCTCAGGTCAGCTGCTCTTGTGTTGAGCGTGTTGGGGCTTGTCATTGGGGCTTGGTACCCAATCTCGGGTGGGGGTGGTGTTGTTTCCCCCCTGACCTGGCGTCCTGGCTCCCCCTTGCCGTAGCATTTGTGTTGTATTTCTTCCATCTCTAGTTGTGATAGCAGCTGCCGTTTGCGGATGTTGGAACACTGAGCTACTAGATGCTTTGGCCCTAGTGTGGATGGTGGGTTTCGGAGTTTCCATAGGTCCCACATCCTCTTCGTGTAGCCCCTATCACTGGGGTTACTCATGTAGTAGCATTCCAACAGTTCTCTATTATCAGCCCTCGCCCACGAGTGTCTTGTTCCAGTAGCCCATTTCTCATCAGGTTGCCCTGGTCCCCTAGCACCTGACGTGGACCTTGTTGACCCGGGCGACGTCCGAGCCAGTATGACTCCAGTATTTCTATCGCTCATTTGTGATGAGGTAGGCTAGTAGCGTTAAGGACCTTGCCTAAGGGCCCACACTGGTGATGCCCTGGTCGCTATAACACACACACACACATACATACACACACATATACATATACATACATATATATATATACACACACACACATATATATCAGGACCTACATGAATGACTTCACTTCTACATGCTGTGAAGAACACACAGAAATCTCTGCCAGCTACTTTCTAATGAATTATTACACTTGTACTGTTGTGGGTCATACTGAGATAAATTAAAGTTATTTACTCATCCTTTAAAAGTTCTTACCAAGCTGTCACCACTGTGTTTAGCTCACCTTGATGTCTCTGGTGGCCCGCAGGCCGTAGCCCTCCGTACCGAAGTTGGCCACAGTGAAACCATCGCTGGAAGCCCCATTTTCCTGAACCCAAGACATCAGATCTGGGAAATAGTGCTCTCTGCTGCCTTCAAATACTATTGACATGCCTGCACACACACAAAGATACAAAAACCATTTATTTCTACAGATTTCATTATCCAAACAGATAACCTGATGTCACAACCTAAATGAACCCCAAACTAACAAAATTCATGGCATATGTATTTGGTAATTTCATTATTATAAAAGGTCAAACATTTAAATACTGTGTGCACATACAGTATACTCACCCTTCTGTTTCTTGCGGATCTTGTCCACCAAGCCTCTGATCTGAATGTACTCCTCCCACTCTTTGCCAGCAGAGGGTCCTGAACTGCTGCATTCTGTGAAAACAACCATAGAAACCCGAGTTGTACGACTTTCAGTAAACCACACAACAAAATGCAGATCATCAGGAAATCACGTAGTGCAGAAACCTGCTGATGAAAAATTTCTCTGAAGCATATCGGAGTCCTGCTGACAGTCTGGTCACTGTGAGGTAATAGTCTGTCTGTAACAGCTGATATAGAAAACTAATTGATTGTGACATTTTGTTCACCTTGACACAGACTGTGTGCTTTTAGTTACCTTATTCGTACTCCAGCAAACAAAAAGAAAAAAACATTTTTTTGATAAGATTCTTTCACTATGGTGTGAGTAATACACCTATGAACAGGGTGCTCCGATCAGGATTTTTGGGGCCAATCACTGAAATCAGTATCGCCGATACTGATCATGTGGTGTCTATTTGAACTTGAAGCTTGCTTAACACTATACATTGAGCTTCAAGGCTATCTTTAGTCAACTTCAACAAAATAGCTTCCTTGGCCTGCTTTAGAATAAAATCTAAATGTGTTCAACAATAAAACAAACCAAGAACTGTATGTATGAGGTAACGGAAATTTCTTTCTTAAGCAGCATCACTGGTAGATACACTGTCGGAAATATGAGCATCTCTGGACTTTTAGCTGTTAACTTGTTCCTCTCGTCAGCTACTATATTTCCTGCTGCACTAAAAAGTTACTCACTATCTACACCTGTGTATGGTGCACAGAGGTAGGCTTGTGCACTAAACTAGCAACACCATCTCAGCTGTGGATTATGTCTCACGCGTTTTGCGTCATATGATCCGTTCTTTTGATTGGCTAAAATGAGACCGACAGTATGGAAATCGGCCAATGCCGATCTGGTCACAGATTGATCGCAGCACCCCTACCTGTGAAGCCTCCCTTCTGCAACACTGGCCCAGCTTGTGAAGAGTAACTATTTGGTAAACAGCACAGCTGAGACTTTCTGGTCCAGACAAGATTTTCTTACATAGTCTATTCGAACTAGGGCTAGGTGTTTTTAAGGATGTCACGATATGATACGTATCTCAATACATCAGCAAGCTCAGTTCTTACTGAACTAAAACAGAGTTTGGTGCTTCCAGAAAACAACACAAATGGTGTCCAGTAAGCCTCACTGCTGGACTAAGCAGACACAGCTTACAATTTGGAAAATTATGCAAATTAAATCATAGAAGCTCAGGAGAAAAACAAAATACCCCACCATGTTAAACACTGAATAACATCATAATAGCATGTATGGATTATTCTTACATTCATATTGACTATAAACATGGAAAAAAGTGTCTTAAGCCTCATTTTGTGCACATAAGATTACAGATTCGATGGTATATTTTTTTTAATCTCCCAAGATCTGTGTCAATACCATATTCATATACTGACTTAATAACCAGAGGTGGCAAAAGTACTCACATTCTATACTTAAGTAGAAGTACAGATACTTGTGTGAAAAAAGACTAATAAAGTACAGGGTCTGAAAATGTACTTATGTACTTAAGTAAAAAAAAAAAAAAAAAAAAAAGGAAATTCTTCTTTTATTAAACAACCTATACGGTGTTGGTACAAGGATCCTGTTCACTCATTCACAGAAAAAAACACTGATTTCTAATTTCTAAGACACTTATTGGAGTTGAAAAGACATGACATGACATGTGCAAGTAGGTGTGTCTTCATCATGAATAATCATGTGATTTACCTGAGAAGACAAAGACTCGCATAATGAGCCTTTCAGTCAGGAATGTGGCTGAGGGAATTACTGCAATGCAATGCAGATGCAAATGTTGGTCATCTGAGTCGTGTTTTTCCCCTGAAGGCAAAGTAAACTATTCGTCGCTGTCTGGAACCATACAAACGGCTTCTTCACCCGCGTAGCGTGCCATCATCCAAAAAAAGTAAAAGTAAAAAATATATAATAAAAATAAATTCTATAAATCCATGCTGCTCCTTACTTTCATACGGATTACATAAAAAGAGAATTCATTTTCGACTTGAATTGTTTCATTTAAAAGAAGCTTTCTTTCTTTCAAGCTTTCTAGCCATATATTATGTTTTTGAGGTAAGTATTCGCTGAGATTCAGGTTGTTTTATTTACGTGTCTGTGAGGAGAGGTGGCAGAGAGAGCGCGTCTTCTCTGTCTGCTTCCTTTATTTTACTCATTATGCAAGTTTTTGTCTTCTCAGGTAAATTACATGATTATTCATAATCAGGCACGCCTTCTTGCATATGTTTTTTCTAAACAAAAAGTGTCCTTGAAAATTTAAATCAGTATATTTTCTGTGAATGAGTGAATAAGATGATTTCCACATCATCTTGAAGCAAACAAAGATGTTTAAAAGCACCTGAAAAAGCACAAATGTCAAGGCATGTCAAAATTTGTCCAGGGCCCCAAAACACGCTTAGTCCCCAGAGGTTAACCCCACGTTAATTCACCAGTCTGCAAGCACTGCTATAAGTCATGTGGGAGGCAACGCATCAAATTTTAGCAAACATTTGTCACTCACTCATCCTGATTTCATCAAGGAGTTAAAAGATCGACAAGTGAGTGTCTCTTTCAACTGATTTAATTTAGACTTTTATTTCAAAGAAATCAACCCTTTAAACCTGAGACTGATTTTTAGAACTCCACTGGAAAAGCCCTTCAGAAACACCCACAGCAATTTGAATGTCACATAACACAGGTCTAACAGGATTTTATGTGGATTTAGTGGTAAAATATGCTTTAAATAGCAAAATTGTAACAAATAATAATAATAAACAAAATAATTTACAGCTATCGTTAGGCAGATTGATTTCTGCTGCTGTTGTGTTTTGGCTTCTAGCTCTCTCATGTCTTGTTACACCATGTTGTTACACACATCTTCAGTCTGTGCAGTGTTAGCTTTCATTTGGGATGGACATTGTGTGATTTGCTTAAAGGGGCCCAGCAGTAGAGCGGTGAAATCTGATATTTAAGTATTTAATTTGAGTTGTGTTTCGGGTATGTAAAAAAGGTTTACATACTCTTGTAAGCCTGTACTGAAAAGATGTGAAGAGATGATCCCATTTTAATTTCATCTCTTCAGTTTTTTTTTTTTTGTTTTTTTTTTTACATTTTCTTTGCACAATTGTTCATGCAGAGTTTCAAGCAGTGTGTTTAATAAAACAATTTTTAAATCATTTATATTTTAAGGCTGGTTATTTGTCACCGAGATATTAGATCCTAGTATCATAACGAAGTTTTTAATCGACCTATGCCTACTTGGCAGCATCAAGAAGGGAATGAATGTCTGTTGTACACATACTGGGTAAGTTGTTGCATTAGCATTTACCAATGGTAATCTCAGTGTAGAGAAGCTAGAAAAACTGCACTGTCAATCCCATATGTCAGTGCCAAAGTCTCTCCTGCTAAGGTCCTCCATAGAACTCTCCTGATGTGTCTTGACTGCCAGCGTATAGGTGAGAATCTTCCATTCTCTCCCATAAGCATGATGAAATGTCCACCCTGTGTGCCACCATTGGAAGGAATCACTGAACACCACTAACTTGAGAGAACTGTTGTAAATGTCTCTGGTTAACTCTTGACCTTGTAAAAAGACTGCTTTAATGTCCATGGAGTTCAGCTGCCATTTATTTTGACATATGACTGCCATGATCATTTTCAGAAACTCTGAGGCACATGTAGGTGATTCTGGGGGAATGTCTTGAGTGCTTATCTCTTCAAAGCCTCTTGCAACTAGTCTAGCCTTGGGCACAACTCCAGCAGTTTTTTTTCCCTCAAGTCTGCACACCCACCTTGTTGAGATGCAATTCTGACCTTCATCTTAGACTTCTTCAAATACATAATTTCTCTGCCAGGTGCTGAGTTCTGTATGTTTGTGGGTATGAAGACATCATCCATCAATATCAATATCTAGACAATACCTAGACCCCACTATCAATATGTCATCCTCATTGTGGTCGGTGCACAACTTAGCATGGTCAGATGTAATCACCTGAAGAGAGGATTCTTCCAATTTCCGACCATTAGAAATTCATATTTGTAATTTTTCATTTTTAAAATCTAAGTTAAGGACAAATCTTTTAAATAAGCTTTTAATTTTTCAGCAGAGGACTTGACAATGTTTGTATTTACTGATGTGTTTATCTATTAAGGGCTTATTCTGGAAACTACTTTGGTCGACTGTTTAGTTGTGCTACATAAATAAAATTTGATTAAAACAAATACTGTTTTCATTCATGTCCAGAATTAACAACTAGAAAGGTGGAATGAGTGTAATGCAGACATACTCTGTAGAAGTTCAGAGATGAGGTTCATTATCTCTTTGGAGGAAACCACAGCGCTGGCTCCTGAGCTCGACTTCTGAGTCTTCACACGACTCTTCTTTCCCATGGTGCTGGATGGACAACTGTGCTGAGGGAACACATCAATAAAGCATGCTTATTTGAAGGTTTTTCTCAGGAGTTTGTGAAAACAGGTCATTTTCTCTGGTTTCTTCTTAATCTGATATTTTCCCCGAGAGGAAACTCAGAGAAAGTAGTTGAGACCATTTTTGGCAGTCTTTTACTGTCTAGATTCACACACTAATATCACACAGCCCCAGTGGGTGTGTGTCTCACTTTCCTTGTCACACCAATTCGGTAGCGGTTGTCAGTGTGGTCCAAATACATCAATTACAAGAACATAGCTTGATGTCACCATTGTCCTGTAACTGCCAGGACTCAGTGGAAATGGTCACTATATTTTCAACCATCTATAAGAGTTGAATACTGGGGCCACTAGATAGTCAAGTAAATATTCTATAAACTTAACTGCATTAATGAAAATGATTTGGGTCTAGTAACATACTGTTACCACATGTAGTTTTTCTCAAAATGTTGACGAAGAATAAAAAAAATTTTTAAAAAAGCCCAGCAGACGCAGAGCAGCATGACCCTTCATTTGTAGTGGTAATAATAATAAATCTAATAATGCAATATTCACTCTCTTTTAGGTCTCTGCCAACTCCGAAGGAAAACATCTATATAAATACTTACATAAAAGATATTGAATAGTCCGTCTTTAACTTCTCTTTATGCAAAACGTATTGTCTCTGTTGAATAATAACAACGCAAACTCTGGTAGTAAAGTTTAATGTAGTCAGGAACATTCAGAATATGATGAATATGAATGAATGAATATGAAGAGATTACACGTACTCTCTTATTGGGTTCTCACTAAATGAGCTGACAGCTGTAGAAATCACAAGCTTCTGAAATCAACCACAGACTGAAGAACAAAGCTTCATCTAAAACTGTAAAATCAACATCTTCAACTGTTCTGGCTAACAATATCCCTGCTAGAAAATAACCTGGGCATAGTTAAAAACTACTGACATACCTAGCAGCACGGTTTGTCACGGATGTGTCTCTGGCAGGTCTCTTAATTACAACAAAAAAGTACTTCATTAAGTAACTTACTACAAAAAACATGCTTCATTAGGTAACTTACCACAAAAAAGTATGTCATTTGGTTTCTTACTAGAATAAAGTACTGCATTAGGTACGTCATTATGTAACTTACGACAAAAAAGGTCTTAATTATGTAATTTGCCACCAAAAAGTATTTTTTTAGGTAATTTACTAGAAAAAAGTTCATTAGGTAACTTAATACTAAAAAAACACTTTATTAGGGAACCTAAAAAAAAAATTACTTAATTAGGTAACTTATTACAAAAAGTAGTTGATTAGGTAACTCACCACAAAAACGTACTTCATTAGGTAACTTGCCACAAAAAAGTACTCGATCTTATTAGAAAAAAAGTACTTCATTAGGTTTCATTTTAAACGTACCGTAAGAGAGACGTTAACATGCCTTCCTCCAACCAACTGCACGCTGTCAGCCCAGCAGCAGTTAGCTCCCCGGGTTAGGCAGCCTCTCCCACAAGGCTAGCAGCTAGCTCCCTAACTGAGGACTCCCGTCCCAGCAGAGGACTGGAGGGACGGTGCAGGAGTTCACGGAGCTCATCCATTGACCCTGACTGCTCCTATCCCGTCCCAGCAGAGGACTGGAGGGACGGGACAAGAGCTCATCCATCGAGTCTGGCTGTTCCTGCTGACATTAGCACGCTAGCGCCTGGCCGCTAAGCTGTAATGGACCCGCCTGAGTTTTGGAAGATGCTAATGTACTGGCATGGGTGTTAGCTAGGTCTGCCAGGTAAAATGCACCCTGTACCGGACAGACACGTTTATTCTCAACAACAGCAACATGACAAAAACAACCATAGTCTTTTTCTCCGGCTCGTACCTTATTAAGGGACAGCAGCAGATCCTTCTCAGAAACCAACCTTGACTCAGTCTGGTCTACGATTGGTAAGCCTTTAAGATACGCCCCCAAATGCGACATTGGATCCTGCTATTTAATTGGCTGTTGGACCGCTGCTAATTTATGTAACCAATAGTTCCCTCCAACCGCAGTTTCTGATTGGACATTTACTTTTAGAACGCTGAACACACCCCTAAATGGTAAATTTGGAATTACAATGATTGGCTAAAAGACGTGTCAGTCACAAATATTGGTCTTGGGTAGCCAGGGGTCTTTGTTTGGATGTAGTAGTCTTGTTTGCAGGAAACAGCTACTATCACAGGATATATCTTTTTTTTTTACATCTCTGTAATTTCTCTTATAGACACTGGATATGTATTAATCACTTTGCTGGATAAAAGGAACCAAGGTAAATTTCAACAGGCTGAGTTGCTTCTGAGTAGTGATTTGTGATAGCTGCACTGCTGCAGCGTGTCAGCAGATGTACCAGTAGCCAGCGTATTAGTAGCATCACTTGCTGGCACCTGGCTGATGCAGGTGTTTTCCTCACCGCAGGACCATTCATCTCCATCCACTCTGGACCTCCTCATCACACCCTTCTTACACTGGGACAGCACGGACCCAGCCATCCTGGACCACATCAAACCATGCTGGTACTGGGACAAGAAGGACTTGGCCCACACTCCGTCCCAGTCAGAGGGACTGGACCCTGCCACCGAAGCACGGTACCGCAGAGAGGGGGCTCGGTTCATCTTTGACGTGGGTACGCGGCTCGGCCTGTATCCTTATATGGAAGACACAATGGCCAATGCTTACAAAAAAAGCCATAATAACACCCGATACACTAACAACGTCCACTGTCACACCTTGCAACAGGTTAACTGGTACATGAAACATGCCTCTCCACAAGCAGCTATCGCATTACTTATACATACATATTGTAACTGAAGAGCTGTGCTGCATGACGGTTATGGAGTGTGGTGTTTGCCTGACTGTTAAAATGGGTTATGCTTGCAGTCTCCTTAACCTCTGTGGCTTCAGGCACTATGACACACTGGCAACTGGGATTGTTTATTTCCACCGTTTTTACATGTTCCACTCCTTCAAGACCTTCCCCAGATATGTAAGTATATTGTTCTTCACCTACCCTGGCCCTTTGGAGTTACATTTATAGATTTTGACATGGTTTGATTGATCCTTTAAAAAACTGAAATTGCAAGTTCCATTGTTCTTAACCAAATAATACATATAGTTACAGTGTAGTTCAGAGAAAATTCAACAGCAGTGGAAACCTGTGGAAACAGCTACTTACTTGCTACTGAATTCTTCAGTACATAGAGAATGTTTTGCAGCATTAAGCACACATTTAAATTATTGAAAGAACATGTGTAAGAACTGCACTTATTCATTGCTAATGTAGCAACTAGAGTAGTATAAATGACCTCTATAAGTCACCTCCACAGCAGTAAGTTTATGAGCCATGATCAGTCCACAACACATCTCAAGTGGCTCTGCTAATCTGGTTCATGTTTGTCAGTGATATGTATAAGTATATCAAACTGATCATCAAAATAGAATTTACTATACGTATTGAGCAAATATATTTTGTTCCCAATCTGTTGCATGTACCTACAGGTTACAGGAGGATGCTGCCTTTTCCTTGCAGGCAAGGTGGAGGAAACTCCAAAGAAGTGCAAAGACATAATCAAGACAGCTCGTAGCCTGCTCAACGACATTCAGTTTGCACAATTTGGAGATGATCCCAAGGTCTGTAATCACAACTACTTTCATCATGACAGGACCAGTAATGTTTTGTTGAAAATATTACAATTATGACTGGAAGAGGACACAAAAAGCTTAAGAAAAATTCAGCCTTTAGGTTGGGCCCTTTAGTCAAATTCTGCAAACCTTCTTAATACACATCCTTAAAATTGGGAGTATAAGGGTTGTATTAATGTATAGCATTTTGAAATGCTCCAAAAATTGGAGCTCCACTGGAGCTTTCATGCTCCATTGCATGAAAAATGCAATGTGGTTTGCATTTACTCCTTAAAGTTCCTTCTTACAACAGCATCTTCTTTTTTTTTAATTGTTGTGATGCTTAAGGATGCTCTGTCTGCATTTCCTGTACATATGTATTTAATGTTGTTATTATAGAAAGAATCTTCTGAATTTTAACAGGCAACCAGGACACTGTGTATGTCACTATTTGCTTATGGAAGAAGTCTTTTCCTTACAGGAGGAGGTCATGGTGTTAGAACGTATCCTGCTGCAGACCATCAAGTTCGACCTGCAGGTGGAACACCCCTATCAGTTTCTGCTGTGCTATGCAAAACAACTGAAAGGTCCATCTCTCTGTCTTTAATTTCTGAGGCATTTGGCAAAATGTAAAAAGTAAACAAGACCTCTGACTTCAGTCTGTCAGAATACATTGCTTTGTCCAAATCTGCATCAGGATCATTAGTGTTGAAACAATAAAGCCCACTCAGTTGCATTTACAAAACCATGTTTGGACTAAAGAATGTGTAGCTGATGGAGAAACCACTACTGTTTGTCAGGTGACAAGAACAAGGTGCAGAAACTGGTCCAGATGGCTTGGACCTTTGTTAATGACAGGTGAGCTCAGGATCCAGCATTTCTTATACCAAATAGGAGTTTTAAGGTTGATCACAGTAATGTGTCATTACTCTTCATCCTTTTTGCATTTAAATTGTTTGTAATTATTCACTTTCTCTTAAAATACTAAGCCTGTGCAATGCAGTATACACACATTATTAGGCTGACAGGTGTACTAAAGAAATAATATTAATAATAATAACAATCTCTACCACGGTTCAAAGCCTTTGTACCATGGTGGCCCTTCAATGGGAGCCACAGATCATTGCGGTGGCTGTCATGTATCTGGCTGGACGACTCTGTAAGTTTGACATCCAGGACTGGACCTCCAAACAGTCATCCCGGAGCTGGTGGGAGCAATTTGTTCAGGACGTACCTGTGGAGGTGCTGGAAGGTAAATGGGAATACTCACACACTATTTATAGAACATATAAGCTTTTCTGCTTTTTACTCCTCTTTCCTTCCCTCTGTCTTAAAGACATCTGCCACCAGATCCTGGATTTGTATTCTCAGGCTAAGCAGCAGATGACTGATGGAGGGATTAGGACTGTGGAAAATGCCCCACCACCATCAATACTGCCCCCCTCAGCCCCACTGCTGACAAAGAAGGCCTCACCTCAGACCAGCCCCAGACCACCCAGACCAGCCCAGGTATGGACATACATTGCACATCATCTAAGCCTTTATTAGCATGTGTTGGATCTCTTGAGTACTGTCTGACTCTGGCTGATGTTTTGTTTAGCCCTCTCCCAAAGATGACAGTAAGGTCGCTAGTAAGTACTAATCATGCCTATATAGCAAACATCTCTCACATATTAGAGGAATCATAGGTCAATTTAAGTGTGTAAATACCATATAGTACCATTTTGCTTTTTTTTCCTGTATCAGTGACTGGCTTCTGTTTTCATTTTCCAGACCTCCCAGATGTTGAGCCTCCTCCACCTCCTCCTCCACCTCCTCCTTCAGTGTGCATAAATCCTGGTCAGTGCCCTCTGCTCTTCATACCATTTAAAAACTCTGTCATGTCATTCTTGCACTGTTTACTCTGCATGGAAAAATGTACCATTAATGTGTGGTGAAGTGTGTGTGAGATTGGGGGGTCAGATTGGACAGGGAGTGATGTCATGACCTCTATGTCCAACACAAGAATAAAAAACCCAGCATTTTTAAAAAACCAGCAACAGCAGGGTTTTTCAAGATGCCAGCATGAAGGGAGGCTGTGTTTTGGGGAGTAAGCGCGCCTGTTCAGTAACTTTTATATAGGCATAACAGAGACCAAGACATGACTCTCGGCTGTGGAGGATGCCACAGCGCCCTATAAAACAAGCTGAAATAATTGGAGAAGTGGAAGACTTAGAGAATAGGGGGAAAATAAAGCATATTTGCATTGTTGGTCTCCCGGAGGGTGTCGAGGGCAATGACCACATACGTTTTTTGAGACGTTGTCGTGTGTTGACGACCTTGATGCTTTCCGTGAAAATTTCAATCTGACTATACTATGAGTCAATTTTCCAAAGTATACCTAGCAATCCTCTTCTATAGGATCACAAACAGTAGAGACACAACTGGATCCAAGTTCACAGGTGTTTATTCACAAACCATACTACAGACAATGAGCTACCCCAGAGTAAACTACCCCAGGGTATACTGCCCGTGTTCTCCTAAACTCTCTACCTTTATACTTTTAGTCAGAAGGATGGATTCCACCCCCTTAGACCATCTTCCTTCATTTTAAGGTTACACCGGTTTGTCACACAGGTTTTTCCATTATTAGTTTCCCTTTTTTTTTTGGACGTCTATATACCATTTTCTCCTCATTCCTTTTTAGGATAGGGGACCATGCCCCACCCATGTCTCTCTCCTATAGATGGACAGGTTTCCCTTGCTCTCTATCCTGTATTCAGTCCTAGTTTTGGTACACATTTACCTGTCTCTAAGACTTATTTTAGCCAAGCCTCCATCCTGTCCATACTTAGTTTCTTGTGCATGCCATTGATCCCTTACATACATGCCGTTACATGCCATTGATCCCACCTGTTCCCGTGGTGTATTGGGACTTACATGAACATGCCTTCAATCACATGCACACAGAACCCAGTCTACTCATGGCCTTAGATTTCTGGGACAATACACAACATTCCCCCCTTTGGTCCTAACAGGACCATCCAACGAATACATTAATATCAGAAATCAGGCCATTTGAACATACTTATAGACTGATATCATACTCAATACAATACGATCTATCACTCCTGACAGTGAGGGTTTTCCTACAAGAAGTTATCCCACCCGTTAATATACAGGTGTCAGATCCTTCTCAAATGATCCTAGGCCCAATGTGCTCAAAACATGGATCATTCAGATACCATCACTGACAGGAATCCTGTGGATGAGGTGACGTAACAGGGGAAACATCCTCTCACACTTTTTCTTCCTGCAAGAGGTAAAACCCCCATCCTGTGACCACATCCATTGTGTACTAACTACAATATATCCATCATAATATCCATCATCATCCATCATATATCCATTCATCATACCAAGTAGTAATGAAAACTGTATTACTAAGTAAGTAAGCATGTGTTATAGCAGATTAAACATAACACTTATATAATCCCCATGAACTATACTGTAACAGTCATTAACCATCCATTTTTATTACACGGGCCGCTTTAGGCGGTACTTCATGCTTTTCTTCATTGTAGCCATCTCCTCAGTCAAATCACTTTCTGTCCCAAACTAGTCCCATGGTCGTGACAGAGACCTGCTCCCTTTTGAGCACTACCCTGGTCGGTGTTACTGTTACTAGTTGAGGAGCTTTGTGCTCCCTCTGGTGAGGCTAGTCTGTTTCTGCAATGCTCCAGCAATCGAGCTGAACGTCTCTTTCCTTGAGGTGAGGCTGGTGAGTCGGCTGTAGAGCTTCGTGTGGTGCCTTCAGCATCCCCGTCATCGTCTCCGGTATGAGACGATGACCTGGAATGGACCCTCTCTACGGGGTTCGTTCCACTGACGTCTGAACACTCGTATGAAAACCTGGTCACCCACTTGAACCCCCCGTGCATCCACTGGGATTCTACTTTCTCCTTTGCTGTTGGCTTCTTTCACCTGTTGGAAGACAAGTCTGTGGATTTGAGTTAGACCCCTCAGATAATCTCCCAATTCCTTTTCAAGCTGTTGCAGTGTTGGTCCTTCTATGGGACCACGATATTGTGGGAGTGGCATGGGACGTCCCGTAAGCATTTCATGCGGGGTTAGATGAGTTAGTCTGTTAGTTTAAGAGAGCATGTACATTAGTGCTAAAGGCACTGCATCCACCCATGTTAATCTCCTTCCACTATCAACTATGATTTTACATATTTTAGCTTTAAATGCATCCAAACTTCTGTTTGACACCCATTTCTTGCATTACTCCTGACACAAAGTGAGGACCATTGTCTGATGAGATGGTATCTGGCATGCCAAACCTAGGAAAAACTTCTGTACACAAAAACTTGGCTGCTGCTTTATGATCTGGCCTAGTAGTTGGACATGCTTCTATCCATCCGCTAAATCTGCACACAACCACAAAAAGATACCTTTTATTCCTGACTCGATCTATCATATCAACATAATCCATCATCAAATGCCTAAATGGTCATTCAGGCACAGGTATATGAGCTATTGGATGAGTGAACATTTTCCTCACATTATACTTTGGGCAGTGCTGACACAACGCTAGCTCCCTGTCAACCATTGGTGTCATGTAGGGTGACCACCACACGGCTTGCAACTTTTTCAACACATGGGCTCGTGAACAATGATCTGGTTCATGTATCTTTCTAATAGCAAATGGCAACAAAGCTAAAGGTAATACAAAGTGACCATGGCTACTTCTCCACAACCCTTCATTGGGTGTGGTTGTTCTGATGCCCCCCTTTGGACCCATAGTCTCTTTTCTGCCTCAGGTACTGAATTTTGAGCTTCTATTAGTGAGGCCAAACTAGTTATAGGTGCTGTGTCTCCTTCATACAAAATTGGAGCTTGTATTACACTTTTGGTTGCTTCTTTTGCTGCTTCGTCTGCTAAATTATTTCCTTTCGCTACTAAAGAGCTGTTTGTTTGATGTGCTGGACACTTTACTATGGCAGGTGTACCATCTGCACGGAAGAAGCCTCGCTGTTTCCATATACTGGCATGGATGTGACACACTCCATACCCATATGCACTATCTGTATAGATAGTGGCTGCTTTTCCTGCTGCCATTTGACAGGCTGCAGTGAGAGCTTTTATTTCAGCTAATTGAGCTGAGCATGGCTGATCTAAGCTCATTGATTGTACTGTAACAAATGTGCCATCTGGTTTCAGCTGAACAACACCAATAACCTGCATGGGTACCTGCTTTATCCCTTATGCATGATCCATCCACAAGCAAAGTTAGCTCTGAAGGGATGGGTTGATTATGCAGATTTTCACGTACCTGCATAAATTTATCAGTTTCCTGAATACAATCATGAGGACGTCCCTCATTTGGTAGTACCATTCTTGTTGCCGGATTTATAGTAGTGCATCTTTGTACTGTTAGTTCTTTTCCAGATAGCAATACTTCATAGCCTGTCCGTCTGGCTTGAGTGACTACAAACCGTGGACTCGTAAGTTATGCATGTAATTGGTGGGATGTGTACAATGTCACTGGATGTCCCATTGTCAAAACTGATGCTTTTTTGTAAGCAAATGCTGCAGCTGCTAAACCCTGATAACAGGGTGGCAGTCCTTTTTCTATGTTATCCACCTTTGTACTATAATAAGCTATATATAGGTTGCTTCCCTGTAGTGGAATCCTGCATTAATACAGCACAGACATAGCCTTGTCGTTCAGCCACATACAAATGAAATGGTTTGCTGTAATCTGGGTTAGCTAAAGCTGGGGCAGTCTGCATGTCCCTTTTCAGGACTTGGAATGCTCCTTCAGCCTCTTCAGTCCATTCCAGTGGAGCTGAACGATTTTTGTCCAGCTGCACGTATCATGTTTCTCAATGGGGCTGCTTTAATAATCACAGATCCAGGGTCTACTGTAGACAGCCAACCCCAGAAAGGACAACATTTGGCCCACCGTTTGCGGCTTTGGGGCCTTAGTTATTGCTTCCACTTGAGTGTTTGTTGGCAGAATTGCAGTTTACTTTTACTGACCTTGTGTCCTCCAGCTGCCAGTGCCTTTAAGACTATAATGGAGTCTTTTTCACACTGCTCTTTGCTATTTGAGCAAATCAAAATGTCATCAACATACATAAGTGTAGTGGACTGAATGTCCAAATGCTGGAGATCTTCTGCTAGCGCTTAATTAAATATTGAAGGGGAGTGCACAAACCCTTGGGGTAACCTTTGATAGGTATACTGTTGTCCTTGATATGTAAATGCAAACAAATACTGTGAATTTGGATGAACAGGCACACTAAAAAATGCAGAGCACAGATCAACCACTGTATACCACTTTGCCCCTGGAGGAATGTTGGACAATAATGTATGTGGATCAGGGACTACAGGATTTTCTTCAGCAACTATTGCATTAATTGCTCTTAAGTCATGCACTAATCTATAATCATTTGAATTTGGTTTTTCTATTGGAAAAATTGGAGTGTTGCATGCACTTTTAGTTCTAATTAACACTCCTGCTTCTAATAACCCATCAATAATTGGTTTTATTCCTTCTATCTTGCTCCTATTTTTATTTGGAATTGGAGTGGAGTTGCTGATTTCACTAATCCTACATCCGTTTTGTGTGATGTTGTGGGACCTGTTTTAGCAATTCTTCATGTTCTTCTGTTAGTGTAATATTAATTTTGCATAACAATCTTACCTTTTCTGCTATTACCTCATCTGCCTGCTTACTAGTCATTCTAATAAAATGTTTATCTGGTGAAACTTGGATGAATTGACAATCTGTGTGACTCCATTCACTGACCTGTAAGGCCTCTTTTATCATTGGCCCCAAGTTTTGGGATTCATAGCCTTCTGCTATGAGCAATGTAACATGAGGCGCTGATTCTGGGACTTGGAACCATGCTTTTAGCTCATTCGGGAGTGTAACTATTGCTGCAGCTCCTTGAGGTCCCAATATGATGTCATCATAGGTTGTGTGGTTCATCAATTCATCCCAACATTTTTCATAATCCTCACAAGTATAGTTTGATTTTTGTCATACATCATGGTACAATGGAGTGGGAGAGTTGGCTCTCGTGCCTTTTCATAGTAATGAGTTATGAACAATTTCTAAGTTTCCCATTCTTGCTTTAGAAATATTCTGATACTGATACTGATATTCAAGATGGCGCCGCGGATGGCTGCCTCGGTCTGGAGCTCTCCAGTTGTTTTGTTATTTTTGTTAGTTTGTCCTGCACTTTGTTTCTGTAACTTATTAAGTTTCACTCGGGCTGAACTGCTAAGCATTCGGCAGCACTCCCAGGATATTTTTCCTCCAATTTTTGCACATTCGGACGTTTTGTGGAGCGTTTTAGCTGGCGGAGCAGCTGCGCTTCTCAGAAAGCGCAAACGCGGGAAGCGCGCTGGTGCGCTGGTGAAACTTCGTCAGCGCGGCCTCAGGACAGCGCTGCCCAGCATACACCTGGCGAATCTCCGCTCGCTACCCAACAAGATGGACGAAATACACCTGCTTATCCGGATAAACAAGGACTTTTCGAACTCTGCTGCTCTGTGTTTCACGGAGACCTGGCTTAATGGAGCCATACCGGACAGCGCGCTCCATCTGCCCGGATTCCAGCTGATCAGAGCGGACCGCAACTCAGACGCAACGGGGAAATCGCGCGGTGGTGGGACATGCTTTTACATCAATGAGAGGTGGTGTACAGATGCAACAGTGTTGAAGAAGATCTGCTGTCCTGACCTGGAAGCACTTTTCATTAACTGTAAACCCTTCTACTCACCGCGGGAGTTTTCCTCGTGCGTTCTGGTCAGTGTTTACATTCCCCCGCAAGCGCGCGTGTGCGACGCGCTGCATCAGCTGGCTGAGGAGATCGCAAACACGGAGCAGCAACACCCGGACTCTGTTTTTATCATCCTCGGAGACTTTAATAAAGCACACTTGAGCCACGAACTGCCCAAATTCAAGCAGCACATCAAGTGCCCCACCAGGGAGGGCAATATTCTGGACCACTGCTACACCACAATAAAGGATGCATATCACGCCGTCCCCAGAGCAGCTTTAGGACTCTCTGACCACTGTCTGGTCCACCTCATACCAACATACAGGCAAAAGCTTAAATCTGCTAAGCCTGTAGTGAGAACTGTCAAGAGATGGACCAGGGAAACAGAGCAGGAGCTACAGGCCTGCTTTGAATGCACTGACTGGAGTGTTTTTCAAGCTGCTGCCACAAACCTGGATGAACTCACGGACTCTGTTACATCTTACATCAGTTTCTGTGAGGACATGTGCATTCCCACCCGGACCTTCTTAACATACAACAACGACAAACCATGGTTCTCTGGAAAACTCAGACAGCTTCGTAAAGCCAAAGGAGATGCCTACAGAAGTGGTGATCGGGTCTTGTATAATCAGGCCAGGAACACACTGAATAAGGAGATCAGAGCAGCTAAGAGGAGCTACTCCAAAAAGCTGGAAAACCAGTTTACAGCTAACGACTCTGCTTCAGTGTGGAGAGGCCTGAGGACAATAACCAACTATAGGACTCCATCCTCCTCCTCAATAGGCAATCAAACGCTGGTGAACGATCTGAATGAGTTTTATTGCAGATTTGAATCACCCCCCACCCGCTCTGATTGTCCTCCAGAGCAACCATTAACACCTCCATCCATCAACCCCCTCTCCCCCGCTCTGATACTTCAGACCAGTGTGGACGATGTGTGTCGGCTCTTCAGGAAGCAGAAGAGAAGGAAAGCACCAGGACCAGATGGGGTTTCACCATCATGCCTCAGAACCTGTGCTGACCAGCTGGCTCCCATCTTCTCTCTGATCTTCAACAGATCACTGGAGCTGTGTGAAGTCCCTGCATGCTTCAAACGCTCCACCATCATTCCCATCCCCAAGAAGCCAAAAATCACAGGACTCAACGACTACAGACCAGTGGCTCTGACATCCGTGGTCATGAAGTCCTTTGAAAGACTGGTGTTGGCCCATCTGAAGAACGTCACTGGACCCTTCCTGGACCCCCTGCAGTTTGCCTACCGATCCAATCGGTCCGTGGATGATGCAGTCAATATGGGGCTGCACTACATCCTGCAACATCTGGACAAACCAGGGACTTATGTAAGGATTCTGTTTGTGGACTTCAGCTCAGCATTCAACACCATCATCCCATCACTCCTCCAGAATAAACTCTCCCAGCTCTCTGTTCCTGACTCCACCTGTCAGTGGATTACAAGCTTCCTGACGGATAGGCAACAGCTAGTGAGGATGGGGAAATTTACTTCTGGCTCCCGCATCACCAGCACCGGCGCCCCCCAGGGGTGTGTTCTCTCCCCACTGCTCTTCTCCCTCTACACAAACGACTGCACCTCCTGTGACTCCTCTGTGAAACTCCTGAAGTTTGCAGATGACACCACTGTCATTGGTCTCATCCAGGACGGTGAAGAGTCTGCATACAGACAGGAGGTGGAGCAGCTGGCTCGCTGGTGCAGTCACAACAACTTGGAGCTAAACACGCTCAAAACAGTGGAGATGGTTGTGGACTTCAGGAGAAATGCCCCCACCCACCCCCCTCTCACCATTATGAACAGCACTGTGGCACTAGTGGAGTCATTCAGGTTCCTGGGCACCACCATCTCTCAGGACCTGAAGTGGAACTTCCACATCGACTCCATCACGAAGAAGGCCCAGCAGAGGTTGTACTTCCTGCGCCAGCTGAAGAAGTTCAACCTTCCACAGACGCTGCTGACCCAGTTCTACTCAGCGGTCATCGAGTCGGTCCTGTGCTCCTCCATCACTGTCTGGTTTAGTTCTGCCTCTAAATCAGACATCCGAAGACTTCAGAGGACAGTCCGGACCGCTGAGAAGATCATCGGTGTTACCCTACCCACCCTCCAAGTCCTGTTCACCTCCAGAGTGAGAAAAAGAGCTCGGAAAATCACTCTGGATGCCACCCACCCGAGTCACCACCTCTTCCAGCTCTTACCGTCTGGCCGGCGCTTCAGAGCTCCAAACATCAAGACAGCCCGGCACAAAGGAAGCTTCTTCCCTCAGGCCATCCAACTCTTAAACTCGTAGCTCTCCACCATTCCCTTCCACCACCTGCACTATGACACTTGCACCTTCTTGCTCTTTGCACAGCAATTAGTTCCCCTTTCATCCTGTTTCTCAGGTTATCTGTGCATTTTTCTCTTAGTCTTTTAGTTTTTTGTAGCATTTCTGTAGCATTTATGTTTACTGTTTGACCCTTTGTAGCATTTGTATTTATGTCTGTTTGCACTGGAGTACCCCCCCCCCCCCCCTGTACCAAAACAAATTCCTTGTGTGTGTGTGTGTGCACACTCACTTGGCAATAAAGCTCATTCTGATTCTGATTCTGATTCTGATTCTGAAATGAGTATTGCGATGTTATTCTCATCCAGTATACTTGTGCTTCTTCTGTCTTGTCTGCCGTGTCTTGATCCATTATGGGTTCAATCAGTGACATCATAGTACTCTGACCTTCTTCTGGAATTTCAAAAGAAACTCCTTCTGGTGTACATAGTATTTTTGTTTTCAGTGAGCAAAGGATATCTCTTCCTAACAGATTTATTGGTGTGTTTTCTAAATAGAGGAGTGGAGCATAGACAGTTTTTCCTGCAACCTTCATTGGAACCGGTTCTGTCATAGGTATTACTTGGGTTTTCCCAGAGAAGCCAACAGTTCGAATCTTTGAAGTGGATAGGGGAAGTTCGGCTCCTTCTTTTCCAATACATGAATATGTTGCTCCTGTGTCCACCATAAATTGATATTGTCGATCTTGTATTGTGATTCCTATGGTGGGTTCACTTTGTGGTTGCATTATGATAACAGGTGCAATTACTTCCCCTTTAGGCTTCTCTAAGCATCCCTATTGCCACTGTGCTGCAGGGCCCATCCATGGGTTGTTGGGATCCATAGTTCTCATCCATGGGTTTCTTGGACAGTTTCTTTGTAAGTGGCCTAGTCGTCCACATCCCCAACATTGTATCTCTCCTCTCAAAGCTTCTGGCTGTGTCGGCAGTCCTGCTGGAAGCTGTTGATGTTGCTGTTGGTACTGCATTTGGAGAGGACCCCGTCTCCATCTTCCTCTCTGGGGTGGTCCTCCTCTTTGATTAAATCTTCCTCTACCCTGGAAGGGATAGCTTGTGTTTCCTCGTTGGTTAATATGTTTAAAAAGCACAAATGTCAGGACATGTCAAAATTTGTCCAGGCCCCAAAAACCCCCTCAGACCCCAGAGGGTTAAGATGCACATGTATGGGAGGAGCCTGTTGCACAGGTGTGAACATTGGGGACCCATATGATGGATGCTGTGTGGCAGGTGGTACTTGTGGCATTGCAGTGGTAGCAGATATTACTGGAGCCTGTGTCACCACTGGTTCAGGCTTGGATTCAGATTTTGGTTCGTGGTTAAGTATGTGATGTTACTGTCTTTTTTCTGCTTTGTCAGTTCTCCTATCTGGAGTTGTGTTAGCTTACCGGCTAACATTTTAGTTGTTTCTTCTTGACTTTGTTTTTCTGCTCTGTGTGCTTCCACATAATGCACAATGTGTTCAGAGAACACTGGCCAGTCCATTTTCATTAGTCCAACCACATTGTCTAGTTTCTTTCTTACATCTTCGGGCATGGCTTTCTTCACCATCAGCTTGAAAAGAGTTTTAGTTGTTTCATTTGCATTCCATTCACTTCCTGTTTCATCCTTCCATTTCCTCTGGAATCCATGAAGAAACTAAGTTGGACTTTCTTCATCTTTCAATGTCTCTTTTTCCAGCTTTGAGGGATCTATCTTAGATGGGTATTTTTCTCGTAGCGCCCGCCATACTTCTGATCTGTAATTTCCAAATGGTACTCCATCATAATGATTGTCTTGGACCATGGCTATTGTGCCTCCCTCCGTCAGGATTTCCACAGTAGTTTGTTTTCCTACTATTTGCATCAGCAGACCCTTGATATCTCCCATAGCCAACGTTATTCCTCCTGTGTTTTCTTCAAAAGCTGTGATCCATTTATCTGCTCCATCTGTCAGGGCTGGTAAGCGATTTGTCAATCCCACCATATCCATGAAACTCCATGGCACATATCTAGCTGCTTGATTGGGTCCTTTTTGTAATAATGGTTCCATGTACGAAGTTTCTTCTCTCATTTCCAACTCCTCGTCTTTTTCATCCTCTTCTTCTGAATTTGAGTTTCCTGTCTCTGCTGGAAATTTTATCCTTTTCCCACTTCTCAGGATCATGGGTCTAGTGACTTCTCCTCTTGCTGGCTGAATGTCACCTTTGATATGTACGCTGAAGTTTTGTGATGCTTTCTTTGTGTGAGGCATTCACTGTTGGCTGTTTTCTCTCAGTGTAGTGGGAAATGAGAGAAGTAGAACAATCTCTTGAAGTTCATCAATGTAACGGGCTGCTTCCTCTATGTCCATAGAACCTCATCTTTTACTTTGAGTTCCTTGTTTAATTATTTTATTCCATTCATTCCCTTTCTCCAGACTCTTCTGTCTGTGGTTGTCTATAGAATCTCTAAGTTGTTCAGCTGATTTCTGATATTTGCTGGAGAAAGGGTTCTCTGGTTTCCAATAGGTCCCATGTTGCCGTCTGTTTCTCTCGGTTTCATACTCTCCTGTTCTACTCAGATCCATTAATGGACAAGTTTCTTCAATGTCTATTTTATTTAGATCTGGATACATATGTGATGTAACTTTTCTACTTATTGTCTTCTTTCCCAGGTCTGGAAACTCTGGGGACATGTCATGTCCTGCTTCTGTTGATCTATTTAGGTGCAGTGGAGTAATTTGATCTCCCACTCTCCATTTCTCTCGTGTGTGTGTATATTTTTCTTTCATGCATTCTTCTTTTTCTCTTAACTCAACAGTAAAAGTTCCTTCTATACTGCCCTCCATTTCTGTTTCTACAGTCAGTGGACATTGTCTAACTTTCCTCCGGGCCTCATGCGGTGATTGGGCATGGGCTTCTGCTACTGGTGCTGTGGGCTTAATTTTCTCTGCCTCCAGTTCAGGCTTTACTATCATCTGTTTTTGCACTCCTTCCATTTTGAAATAACTCAGTATTTCTCTCTGTTCTTCATTTTTTATTTTTTTCCTTCTGGTGCCTGTTATCATTCTCTTTATCCTTATTTCTCAACTCTGTCTCCACTCTGTCACAGTATACCAGGTCAAAGGTCCCATCCATAGGCCATTTTGTGCCTCCTGATGTTATTCTGTGCCATCTTCTCATGCACTGTTGAATTTTCCGTCGTCTGGTTGGGTGTTTTAACATAATTAATTCTACCAGTGTTGTTATATCTTTTTGTTTACTATATCTTACTCCCATTATCTTTCTGGGGCTAGGCTGGGTATAGTGACCCTGTAGTGGTTATTCCTTTTATTATTTTGATTATTTCTTTTATTATTAATTATTCATTAATATTATTTTACTTTATTATTATTATTATTATTATTGTTAGGTAATTTCTTAAAAGATACACAGTCTATGGTGTTCCTCAGCTGTGTTACCTTACTGCACCTTTTCCCAGAATTCCCACTTTATATCTTTTATCACTTTATTCCTCTTTATCCATTTTATCAATTATATTTTACACTTTCCAACACACCCACTTCACTATTCATCAGTTATTTTACACTTTATAGTTGATACCTTAGCAATTTTTTACACATTACATGCAATATTATAAATTCATTATTAGCAGCTTTTCATAAGCAACCTTTTTTACACACTACTCATTCGCACTTACTCTTTATTTATCATCAAGCAGCTTTTTACATATATATATACAAGGCCTTTAATTCTATTTCTACTTCTACTAATCTTTTCTTCTGGTAGCTACACTCACAGTCCTCTATCATAGGCACTGTATCTATATCTTCTTTTAGGCCCTGAAAGTTGACCCATTACTCCTGAGAGGGCACAGTAATATCAGTCAAACCTGCCTTAGGTTATTTTTTAGCCTGTATCGCTCCTGTGAGGGCACAGCGATATGTGATCAGACGTAACCTCTTGACCCCCAGTTCCGGCACGGGTCGCACTGAGCTCTATTTCCAATCTCTGTCTACACTTACCACTAGTAAATTACCTCACTCACACTGAGTACTCCAGACCTTCACTACAACACACAACTTCACTACTAGACATTAAAAACATTCATCTCACTAGATACTGACCTTATTATACTCAACAATATACCATATCATTCCCCCAGCACACATCAAACACAATCCAATCCATATGAATATAACCACATTTAGCAAACACCTTTCACCTTCATCCATTCCTTCTTACTCTTTCCACCATATCTATTATCTCTATATTATAATTAATACCTATGTAATGTTAACATTAATCACAATCAACAATATGCACATTAAGCAAAGCAATTATCCAGCAACATCAGCTTGCACATTTAAAAAGACAAACATTTCTAAACACCTGTTAATTTTGGATTCAGCTTCCTTTATTTTCTAAAGACTTTAATCATGCCCTTATATTTACTCAATTTTCTCAATTTTACTTAATTAACTTTAGGTTCTTTAGGAAAGGTTTAACAGTACCTGGGACACTGGTCTGGAGCAGAGAGGACAGTTATGCTCATAAATTTAATATAAAATTTTTTCTCACCTTTCTTTTGGTGAATTTTGGGGCCCCTGAGCTTTACTGTCCTGTCTGGCCCAGTCCTCCGCCACAGGCCACTCCACCGATCCTCCTGGCTGGCTCGCCAAATGTTGTGTGTTGACGACCTTGATGCTTTTCCGTGAAAATTTCTGACTATACTATAACTGAGTCAATTTTCCAAAGTATAGCTAGCAATCCTCTTCTATACAATCACAAACAGTAGAGACACAACTGGATCCAAGTTCACAGGTGTTTATTCACAAACCATAGTACAGACAATGAGCTATTCAATTCAATTCAATTCAATTTTATTTGTATAGCGCCAAATCACAATACAAATCATCTCAAGGCACTTTACAAAAAGTAAAACTAAAAACCCAACAATTCCCTTATGAGCAAGCACTTGGCGACAGTGGAGAGGAAAAACTCCCTTTGCCTGAAGCCAGCCCTAACTATATGATTTGTCAAAAAGGAAGGTTTTAAGTCTAGCCTTAAAAGTATAGAGAGTGTCTGCCTCCTGAACCCAGGCTGGGAGCTGGTTCCATAGGAGAGGAGCTTGATAACTAAAGGCTCTGCCTCCCATTCTGCTTTTGGAAACTCTGGGAACCACAAGTAGACCTGCACTCTGAGAGCGAAGTGGTCTATTGGGATAATATGGTACTATGAGGTCTTTAAGGTATGAAGGAGCTTGATTATGAAGGGATTTGTATGTGAGAAGAAGGATTTTAAATTCTATTCTATATTTTACAGGGAGCCAATGAAGAGAAGCCAATATAGGAGAAATATGATCTCTCTTGCTAGTTCCTGTCAGGACTCTGGCTGCGGCATTCTGGATTAATTGGAGGCTTTTTATGGAGATATTGGGACATCCAGATAGTAATGAGTTACAGTAATCTAGCCTTGAGGTAACAAATGCATGGACTAGTTTTTCTGCATCATTTTGAGACAGGATGTTCCTAATTTTGGAAATGTTGCGCAGGTGAAAGAATGCAGTTCTAGAGATTTGTTTTATGTGTGAGTTAAAGGACATGTCCTGGTCAAAAATAACTCCAAGGTTTTTTACAGTAGTGCTAGAGGCCAGGGTTATGCCATCTAGAGTAGCTATAATTTGAGAAAAGTTATTTCTGAGATTTTTTGGCCCAAATATAATGACTTCTGTTTTCTCCAAGTTTAAAAGTAAAAAGTTACTGGTCATCCAAGCCTTTATGTCAGTTAGACAGGCTTGAAGTCTGGTTAACTGGTTTGTGTTAACAGGTTTAATAGATAGATATAACTGAGTGTCATCTGCATAGCAGTGGTAATTAATAGAGTGCTTCCTAATGACATAGCCTAGAGGAAGCATGTACAGGGTGAACAGAATCGGTCCTAGCACGGAGCCTTGTGGAACTCTAACTAACTTTTGTTCGTGTGGAAGGTTCATCATGGACATGAACAAACTGGAATCTGTCTGATAAATAGGATTGGAACCACTTTAACGCTGTTCCTCTGATACCAATCACATGCTCCAGTCTCTGTAATAAGATGTTGTGGTCAATGGTGTCGAATGCTGCACTAAGGTCTAGGAGGACAAGTATTGAAACCAGTCCATTATCTGAGGCTAAGAGAAGATCGTTGGTGACTTTTGACAGTGCTGTTTCTGTACTATGATGTGCTCTAAATCCTGATTGAAAATCTTCAAATAGTTCATTCCTGTGTAAGTGGTCTGATAGCTGCTTAGCAACAGCTTTTTTTTAGGATTTTAGAAATAAATGGCAGGTTGGATATTGGTCTATAATTAGCCAAGACTCCTGGATCAAGACTAGGCTTTTTGAGTAAAGGTTTGATTACTGCAGTCTTAAAGGCCTGTGGTACGTAGCCTGATACTAGAGATAAATTTACCAAGTCCAATAAAGATGAGTTCATTAATGGCAGGGTGCCTTTAAGCAGTCTAGTCGGGAGGGGGTCTAAGAGACACGTTGATGATTTCGATGAAGCAACTACTGATGTAAATTCAGAGAGATCTATGGGAGAGAAGCAGTCTAAACATAACTGAGGTCCTACAGATGATTCAAGAGCTACTGTAGTAGAAGATTCATTTATTGCAGGTATAGGAAGCATCTGCTGAATTTTATCTCTAATAGTTGTGATTTTATTTGTAAAGAAACTCATAAATTCATCACTGCTGAGAGCTAAGGGAACACTGGGCTCAACAGAGCTGTGACTTTTTGTCAGCCTGGCTACAGTGCTGAAAAGAAACCTGGGATTGTTCTTATTTTCCTCTATTAGTGATGAATAGTATGCAGTTATGGCTTTACGGAGAGCTTTTTTATATGTTAGTAGACTGTTTTTCCAGGCTAGAAAAATTTCCTCTAAGTTTGTGGAACGCCACTTCCTTTCCAGCCTTCGTGATGCCTGCTTTAAGGTACGAATATGTAAATTATACCATGGGGCTAGTCTTCTCTGATTCACTAACTTCTTTTTCAGAGGGGCTACAGAATCAAGCATTTCACGCAGTGAGGTTACAGCGCTGTCAACAACATGATCAATTTGGTAGGGAGTGGGATTGAAGCAGCTGCCCTCCACTATGTTTATACTTGGCAGGGTATACCCTTAGTAGAGGGTATACCCTAGCTACCCCTGGGTATACTACCCCAGGGTATACTGCCTGTGATCTCCTAAACTCTCTACCTTTTATACTTTTAGTCAGAGGGATGGATTCCACCCCCTTAGACCATCTCCCTTCATTTTAAGGTTACACCGGTTAGTCACATAGGTTTTTCCATTATTAGTTTCCCTTTTTTTTGGACGTCTATATACCATTTTCTCCTCATTCCTTTTTAGGATAGGGGACCATGCCCCACCCATGTCTCTCTCCTATAGATGGACAGGTTTCCCTTGCTCTCTATCCTGTATTCAGTCCTAGTTTTGGTACACATTTACCTGTCTCTAAGACTTATTTTAGCCAAGCCTCCATCCTGTCCATACTTAGTTTCTTGTGCATGCCATTGATCCCTTACATACATGCCGTTACATGCCATTGATCCCACCTGTTCCCGTGGTGTATTTTGGGACTTACATGAACATGTCTTCAATCACATGCACACAGAACCCAGTCTACTCATGGCCTTAGATTTCTGGGACAATACACAACAACGTGGCTACCTAAACTCATTAACATTGAGACAAAGACAGATCGACTTAAAGTGGAAAGGGCGCACTTCACAGCAGCACAGGTCCCTTCCTGCAACCAGATGGATAAACAACAAAATATGAGTGCAGCATGGGAAATGGCGAGAAACGACTGGCCGCTAAAACATGAGGAAGCCACAGTGATGATCTTTAATGATTACTCAGCTGCAGTTCTCCGCAGGCATAAAAGTTTTGATGAGGTAAAGAAAGACCTTAAGTCTGTCAGCGCTGACTACAAGCAAATCTATCCCACCCAGCTCAAGGTTACCCACCGTGAGTCTACCAGGGTGTTCCAGGACCCGGGTGAAGTGGAATGATACTTGAAGTTGCTGGATGTAACTCCTGCTAATGTAGTGTATAAACATCAACCATGTTTTTACACGCTTGTGAACTTAAGAGCCCTTCCATCCCATGCTGTGAGTAGTTGTGCTTCTACTTCGGGGTTTCTTCTTTGCAGAAATTTTTTTTCTTTTCCTTTCTTACTACTTCTATTACTATTAGAATATTTTACAAGGCAGACTCATATTTGTAGGACATGTTAACAGCATTGCTGCTCTGATTCACTACTCATCTGCTTAGCTCCATCAGTGGAGAAAGAGGAAGCTGATGTGGAACAGATGTGGCAAAAGTACTCACATTCTATACTTAAGTAGAAGTACAGATACTTGTGTAAAAGGAAAAAAAGACTTGTAAAAGTAGAAGTACTGACTCAACTCCTTTACTCAAGTAAAAGTAAAAAAGTACAGGATCTGAAATGTACTTAAATGAAAAAAGTAAAAATGTTCTTTTGCCTTCACTGATACACCATACATCTTTTGATAACTCCACAAAACTAAAAAAGTTTGACACAAAGAAAAAGAAATTCTTCTTTTATTACAAACTTGTACAGGGAACACAACACAATGCATTCACCATTAATCATTCTTGGAGCCAAACCACTTTTTTTTTTTTTTTTTTTTTTTAAATACGGCCATGGGTGGGGAATGTCTGGCTTTTCCGAATCAACTGCATCGTCGTCGGACTTGGCAACACTCCCTGGATCCCTTTCTCCACTGCAGGTTTTCTCTCTAATTATAACCTGTACACTCACTCGATTGCCCTTGCTAGTTCTGTTACTTCGTGTTGTCATGTGCGGAGGTTGAAAAAGTAACGAGCCTGTTTTGATAATCTGCTGAAGTACAGTAACAAAGTATTTGTATTTCATTACTTCCCACCTCTGGTATGGGACCTCTAATTTATCTTCCAGGTTGGTTTCACTCCAGCCCTAGTCCCATAGGCTCATTGGGTGAACTATGTAAATGGGTGAGAGTTGTTAGACCCGCACTCCTGAGTTGGTTTCACTTCACACCTGGCCTGAATAGACTTAGTTAGATGAACAATAGAAGTGAGCTCAGGTAATAGTAGACTCATGTGATCAATGCTCTGATTTACCAACTGGCTGCAGAGTGTGTCTTCCGTGGAAAACATTTGACGTGTTCCTGCATGTGCGGAGAGCACAAGATCTGGTGGATAAAGAGTTCATTTTTTTTCAAAAGTGCATATGTGTTACACAAGGATAGATTACTTCTTTGTTCCAAAACCTATACTATCATCAATCATATCAAGCTAAACAGGCAATTTAGTTACATCTGATCATGCAACAGTCTTTGTTCAATGTAGCACTGGGAACTAACAGTTTTTTGACTCTTCCATCCTGTATGAGCAAAAATTTAGGTATTTAGACAGTTTTTTTTTCTATTAATGTGGCTTCTACAGATGACCCATCACTGCTGTGGGAGACTCCAGAGGAGTCATTATCTTACAGTATTGTTCAAAATAATAGCAGTACAATGTGACTAACCAGAATAATCCAGGTTTTTAGTATATTTTTTATTGCTACATGGCAAACAAGTTACCAGTAGGTGCAGTAGATTCTCAGAAAACAAACAAGACCCAGCATTCATGATATGCACCCTCTTAAGGCTGTGCAATTGGGCAATTAGTTGAAAGGGGTGTGTTAAAAAAAATAGCAGTGTGGCATTCAATCAGTGAGGTCATCAATTTTGTGAAAAAACAGGTGTGAATCAGGTGGCCCCTATTTAAGGATGAAGCCAGCACTTGTTGAACATGCATTTGAAAGCCTGAAAAAAATGGGTCAAGGCATTGTTCAGAAGAACAGCGTACTTTGATTAAAAAGTTGATTGGAGAGGGGAAAACCTATAAAGAGGTGCAAAAAATTATAGGCTGTTCAGCTAAAATGATCTCCAATGCCTTAAAATGGAGGGCAAAACCAGAGAGACATGGGAGAAAATGGAAGACAACCCTCAAAATGGATCAAAGAATAACCAGAATGGCAAAGGCTCAGCCAATGATCAGCTCAAGGATGATCAAAGACAGTCTGGAGTTACCTGTAAGTACTGTGACAGTTAGAAGACGTCTGTGTGAAGCTAATCTATTTTCAACAATCCCCCGCAAAGTCCCTCTGTTTAAAATAAAAAGGCATGTGCAGAAGAGGTTACATTTTGCCAAATAACACATCAACTGGCCTAAAGAGAAATGGAGGAACATTTTCTGGACTGATGAGAGTCTTTTTGGGTCCAAGGGCCATAGACAGTTTGTGAGACGACCCCCAAACTCTGAATTCAAGCCACAGTACACAGTGAAGACAGTGAAGCATGGTGGTGCAAGCATCATGATAAGGGCATGTTTCTCCTACTATGGTGTTGGGCCTATTTATCACATACCAGGGATCATGGATCAGTTTGCATATGTCAAAATACTTGAAGAGGTCATGTTGCCTTATGCTGAAGAGGACATGCCCTTGAAATGGTTGTTTCAACAAGACAATGACCCCAAACACACTAGTAAACGAGCAAAGTCTTGGTTCCAAACCAACAAAATTAATGTTATGGAGTGGCCAGCCCAATCCCCGGACCTTAATCCAATCGAGAACTTGGGGGGTGATATCAAAAATGCTGTTTCTGAAGCAAAACCAAGAAATGTAAATGAATTGTGGAATGTTGTTAAAGAATCATGGAGTGGAATAACAGCTGAAAGGTGCCACAATTTGGTTGACTCCATGCCACACAGATGTGAAGCAGTTATAAAAAATTGTGGTCATACAACTAAATATTATACAAACATGGTGACAAACCCAGAAAATATTTGGCCTACCTGACGAAGGCCATTGAAAGGCCAGATTTTTTTTTCTGCCACTTACAAGTGAGGGACTATGTTCAGAGGAATACTACAATACTCTTCAACCAAACTGTCTCTGATTCTGAAAAGGAACACTTTACACTTAGGAGCTCTGTAAAGTCCTTTCACAGTTTGCTAAAAGAGTAAGGTATCACTAACAAAGCTCACTTGAAGGCGACATGGGGAAAAAATAAAAAGCATGAAGATCAATAATGGAGACTGGGATGAAGCCTGGGTAAATGCTAAATCTATAAATCATCTGTAGCAGGTTTAAAGCTAACTTAAAATCCTACATCGAGCTCATATTTCCCCTTCCCAATGCCATCGATTTAGTTCAGACTTTTCTCCACTGTGCCCCAAGTATAAAATAAAAGTGGGCAATCTTACTCATTATCTTTGGTCTTGCAGGAAAATACAACAAAATCTTCTCTGCTACTATAGAATGTAACCCACTGGGTATGCTAGTTGGGATAACCAGTATAGCATAAAGGGCAACTTTACAGGATGCTTACCTTCTGTGCTAGGAAATTAGATTAGATTAGATAAACTTTATTGGTCCACAAGGGAAATTCTTTGGTCACAGTAGCTCAGTTACAGACACTCTTGAAAACTATTAAAAAATTAAAATTAAAATAGAATAGAAAATGTATAAAAATGTATCCTTTTGAACTGGGCAACAGACAGTTCCATCATATCACAGTGGCACCGGACTGTACTTGAATATGTGTTGTTGGACTATCTAATCAGCAAATTAGTTCAAGTTCAATTTATTTGAATGGCACATTCACCACTCAGCTGACCAAAGTGCTTTACAGAGGAGCAAAATTATATCATATAGACATAAAACAAACCAGACAGAATTTAAAACAACCCATTAAAATTACCAGAGCACAGTAATCAATACGCTCAGGAAAACAAATAGGTTCTATTTCATCCTTCCTGACCGACAGAGGGCGGTGCTGCAAGCACTGAATGTTCCCTTCGAACATGCGCAATTCGAGTAATTATACCAATTGATCCAAAAAAGTCACCTGTGACCCCAGATGACCCCCAGAGGTGATATATATTCCGGCGTTATCCGAGGCTCTTTTCCTCTTTTCTTCTCACGCGCAGTTCGCACTGAGTGCTACTTGCATAGCAAGCGACGCACTCCTTGACAGTTGCTGGGAGCTCCGTGACCCCATCAGTCGGAGAAACGGAATTCCGCTCTCCAGAAGCTGCGACTGTGGGTTTCTGTACCTCAGGTATGTGGTTATATATCTCGTTTTCACCCTTGCTGGTTTAGACGGCATGCACGTCCTCTTTCCCCCAGCCGCGGTGCTAACGCTCTTAGGCTTTCACGTTAACCGCTGGTAGCAGTGGCATTGTGCCCCGTTTCCCAGCTGGCTGCGATAAGTGTTGCGCTTTTCTGCTGCAGTCAAAAGGTCGTAGTTGTTTTCTGTTTGGTAGTAACGGAGACTTGAGTATTTGTTGGTGACGGTAGCGTTTACGCTCCCACTTTCTGTGTTTTCCGCAGCGTTTGTTCGCTGCAGTTGAAACGCCACAGTTGCTTTCTGTCTTTCTTTAAGGCAGTATCTTAAGCCTCTGCTGGCGAAGGAAGCGTTTGCGCTCCCCACTCCCACTTTGTGTTTGACGCATCTGTTGTTCGCTGCGGTCGGAACACCGTGGTTGTTTTCTGTTCAGTTCACCTGAGCATCTGTTGGTGACGGTAGCGTCCAAGCTCCCCTCTCCCACTTTCTGTGTTTTCCGCACCGTTTGTCTACTGCGGTCAAAACGCCATAGTTGTTTTCTGTTTGGTAGTAACGGAGACTTGAATATTTGTTGGTGACGGTAGCGTTCACGCTCACCGCTCCCCGCTCCCCGCTCCCCGCTCCCCGCTCCCCGCTCCCACTTTGTGTTTTCCGCACCATTTGTTCACTGCGGTTCAAACACCGTACTTGTTTTCTATCTTTCTTTAAGACAGTAGCTTGAGCCTCTGCTAGTGAAAGCAGCGTTCACGCTCCCTGCTCCCAGTTTTTGGCAGTTGGATTTTTTTCCTTAGTGTACTGTCGCAGCGACAGGGACGTACCTGCCGCCTCAGCCCGTTGGTTTTTGGGGGCTTGGCTAGCAGGTTCAGTTCAGCCGCCAGCGGCTTGATATTGGTGCAGACAGAGGAGCCTTTCATCATGGATGGGGCTCACTGCTGTGCGACCTGTGGGGACACACTTCAGCCTGATGGTGGACACAACCTCTTCCCGGCCTGCCTCGGTCTTGATCACTTGACGGAAGGCCTGTCTGGCAACCTATGCATGAATTGTAGCTACATGCCTCGTGCCTCATGTTAGCTAGGTTGACACTGCTGTCGTTGGCAAGTGGGGATGACTTTCCCCCCTCAGGGCGAGAGGCGTTAGCCCCACCTCGGCGGTCAAGGCACCTGGCTGAGCCCACGGTTACAACAACTCCCCCTAGAAAGAGGGCAAAAGCTGGACGTGGGCTTTCCTCAAGGGCCGAGCGGCTGTCCACAGAATTAGCTGAGATGAGATCTATGTTCTTAGGTCTGTCCTCTCCGCCTATGCCTGGTTTGGCGCTGGAGGACAATATTCTTTCGTTGGCCGCCTCAGCCTCCCAGTTTATGGAGGATGCTGAAGAGTGGGCTCTCAGGCTTCAGAAGCGAGTACAGTGTCCTCTGGTCGGAGTACACTGAGTGACACAAGTGATAATTCTATGCAATGCCTCATGCAATGCCTCAAGCAGTTGCAGATAGAAGTCCCGCAGCAGACTGATTCGGCCCCACCGACTGCCTTCTTTGTTGTTCCCCCCTCCAGGGAATATCTGAAGGAGTTAAGTGCCTGCTGGAGGGACCCTGGAGCCCGGTCACGGCTGTTAGTCGATGGTCGAGTCCTGGCGTCCATGCACAATGCAGCAGAGGTGCTTGGCGCACATGCCTGCAGTTGAGCCAGCTATCGCCTCCCTCATTGTGACACCTGAGGAGGCAACTGCGCCCAACTGTCCGGTGCCCACGACCCCAGTGTCGAGACTTTCTGACAAGGGCCTATAACGCCTGTGCACGTGCTGGCCGTCTTGGCAATTCACTGGCGCACCTTATGTTTGCCTTATCGGCCTCTTTACAGGGGGGGGGGTAGGCTGAAATTGTTGTGCCCAGTCTGCACGGGCTGCAGTACGGGCTACAGCTGCTGTGAGAGCGTCTGACCAGTTGTTCTTATGCTGTGATGGTCCTAAGATGGGTCGCACTCTTTCCAAGCAGCGCAACTCACATTGGATTGTCGATGTCATCTTTCACGCCTACAAGGCAGGCAACCACTCCCCGCCACAGAGCGTGACGGGTCACTCCACCAGAGGCGTTGCCATATCATGGGCGGCCTTGAGGGGTGTATCCTTGGATGCTATATGTGCTGCTGCTTCATGGGCATCACTGGCACATTTTCCAGGTTCAACAGGGTGAATGTTGTAACTCCTCAGCCAGTGGATGTGGTCCTCTGGCCAGAGGCCTTGGGGTCTACTCCATGAGGTATACACTCAGGTTTCCTTGTGACTTTGCTGGTATGAGTCATTCAGTGCTTGCAGCACTGCCCTCTGGCGGTCAGAAAAGATGAAATAGAACGAGAGTTACGCATGTAACTGCAGTTCTATGAATCTCCCCCAGAATCCTTGCGCTAGTGCGAGAAGGTTCTGTAGGAAAAGAGCCTCGGATGACGCCGGAATATATATCACCTCTGGGGGTCAAAGGTGACTTTTTTGGTATAATTACTCGAACTGCGCATGCGCGAAGGGAGCATTCAGTGCTTGCAGCACCGCCCCCTGGCAGTCATTCAGGATTCATAGAACCGCAGTTACATGCATAACTCTCGTTTTTAATAGACTTAAAAACAGACAAGGTAGGAGCCATTCTAATCTGTAAAAGCAGGGTATTCTAAAGTCGTGGCCCTGCCACCACAAATGTATGCTCCCCTCTACGCTTAAGCCTAATTTGGGGGATGGCCAACAGGGCCTGGTCACAGGGTCGTAGGGACCTAGATGGAGAATAAGGAAGAAGAGGTTCAGAGAGATAGACAGGAGCAAGATTATGCAGGGATTTATATACGAAGAGAAGAATTTTGAAGTCTGTTCTCTGAAGAACTAGTACTCAGTGTAGGGAACTGAGAATCGGAGTGATGTGTTCTCATTTAGGGCACTTGACAAGAAGTCAACATCGTTCTGGACAAGCTGAAGACGGGCAATTTGAGATTTAGATATACCGCAGTATAAGGAATTGCAGTAATCTAAACGAGACCTGACAAAAGCATGGACAGCCATTTCCAGGGTCTTCGGAGTGAGAGAGGTTTTAATTTACAGTAAGTGAAGCTGATAAAAGCTGGATCCAATAACAGAAGAGATATGTTTAACAAATTTTAGCTGCTTGACAATAAAGACACCTAGGATCCTCACCTGCGAGGATCTAAAAGTGGATAGACTTTCTAAATTAGGGCTTTTCGAAGTTTGAGCCAAAAACAATTACCTTGGTCTTGTCTTCATTTAGAAAGAGGAAAATTTGGGCTAGCCATAATTTAACTTCCTCTAAACAGTGCAGAAGAGAAGTGATCACAGAGGAATTGTTTCTTTTGATTGATATATAGATTTGGGTATCATTTGCGTAGAAATGAAAAGACACACCATGTTGTCATAGAATATGTCCCAACAGTAGCATACAGAGAGAAAGACAGATGGAGCTAAGACAGAGCCTTGTGGAAGGCCACAGGTCAAAGCTGCAGGACAAGAGGAAAAATTACCAGGCTTGACTAAAACATTTCTGTTAGAGAGATATGACTGGAACTATTTCAAAATGTTTGATTTTAGACTTACCCAAGACTCTAATCTAGATAAAAGTAAAGAGTGGTCTATGGTATAAAAAGCAGCTGATAAATCTGAAAGAACAAGAACCACAGAGTTACACAATAAAAGCGACGCATTCCATAAAATCTGGGACCCTTTTATGATATACATTGGTTTGGATATTTATACTGTTTTTTTAAGAGGCTTTGTATGATGTAAACATGTAAGACATGACAAAGATATTTTTGTCATGTTATGGTCTCTAGGTTTGCTACCTGTCAGTATCAATGAGCCGGAATGTTCTGTGTTCTGTCTTCTTCTGTTTATTGTGAGAAAACTGAAAAACCAATAAATATATAGAGGAAAAAAAGTTTTTCCATTTTTATCGTCTTTAGTATGGCAAATGGCTAAAACAGTACCATGGTCCTACGAGGAGATCCAGACATTTCAGTTTTGTGCTGCCGTGCTATGATGACAGAGTTTTTTTTTTTTTTTTTAAGAGATGTGTCTTCACCTTACGCTTAGAAGTTTTGTTGTATTACATACAATGACAATAATGGAATTCTATTTTAGTGCTAAAGGGGCACAATGGGAGCACTGGCTGATCAGGTCATTCTGAAGCAAGAGAGTCAAACTTAACTAACCAAACAATAAACACAAATGGGGGAGAAAAAAACTGTCAGTTCACAAAAACTAATCTAATCCAGAACAAAAGTACAAATAAAAGTAAGCCCAAAGAATGGAAATCAGATCTGAAATAAAACAAAGAAAAAGAACAATTTACAAAACATGACACCAAGTGCACATAAAAGAGGTGGAGAACTCAAATCAAGCAATATGAACTCAGGCCAATCTGAAGCAAAAGGGGTTGCAAAGACAAACCTAATTAACTACATAAGTTTAAAACAAATTAACATACTGTTCAGTTAAAAACTAAATCTAACTCAGAATTTTTGGTCTGGTCCTTTGCGTGGGCCTCTCCATTATTCCATATTGCTCCATACTCAGCCACCTCCTCTGCCACACCAGAAAGACTTAAACCTTGCATTGTGTGTCTGTGGATACTGCCGTCACACAAATGTAACATGAATGCTGTATTTCATCTGTTTCTTTCAAGATCATCAAAAATTAAAGAGCTGGTGCTGTGATACTTCACAGAGTTGTGAAATCCTGTCAGGATCATTACAAACCACTGTGCTGGGTTTTGCGCCGTAGGCTCACCTGTCTAGTGGCTGTCAGCACACTGATAAGAGCAGCAGCAAATTGTATCTAGAAGCTGGAAGATGACAGGAACATGATACAGAGGCCTTCCACAGCACACTGGGGGTCACATTGGAGATTAATAGAAGTCATGTTCATCAGTGTACTAGTTACAGAAAATGAAATTCACATAGTTCACTGCGTCTTTTTTGTCATAATCTTATACCCTCTTCCTTCTATTCACTAGCCCCAGATCAACCTTCTAAACCAGCCCTGCCACCTTTACCCCTCTGCCCCCCTCCGCCACCTCCTCTACCCATGGACCTCCCAAGCTCCAGCTCCTTGGTGTCCAGTGAAGGTTACCAGAAGCTGCAGTCCATGATGAAGACAGAGGGCTCCTGTTATACAAATGTACCCCAGGCCTGTGGCCCACCACTGAGCTACCACCACTATGCCCCAGGCACCACATCCTACCACACTCCCCCACTCTCAGCCTATAGCTACCTGCTTGCACCTCCACCCTCCTCAGTCATTGGGATGGCACCCAGTTTGAATAGTGGGTACCTGCCACCATCAACCACAGGACACACACAACTACCCCCCCCGCTGCCTCCTGGAATGCCTCCTGTCAGTGGAGTCAATCGAGGAACATGGTTAAGATGAGTACCGGGAGCACAGGCAAAGGCTCAGAAAAGTTAGACTGATATATAGTAAAATCACCACAGTGGACAACTTTGCTGGTCTAAATAGTATTCCCTTATAAGATAAAAGAAAACACTTCAATAACTCTTCACTACATGATGATATGGGGCCTTGCTGGCAGGTAATGAAAGGCAGGAGAATGTAGCTGTGTCTACATTTTTGATCATTCTAATAAACACATGCGTTTACATAATCTGAAATGTTTATTTGAAATGTTTGACACGACTTAGTAGTGTTAACAGAGACATGGAGGATTGTAAAGTGACTGTCCTTTACCTGTCATATTTTTAAAATAAACTGTATTCTTTTTATTTTTTTTATTTTTTTGCTTAAATCATCTCTGCAATTATCTTGTGCAATTTAGATACTGATATAAAATTTGTTTTTATTCTTTTGTTATGTGGCATTGCTTTGTATATGAGGTTTTTCAGTTTGGATATTGTGATGGAGTTTTATACTGTTGACTGTTTTTATTAGCCTTTTAAAGAGAACACAGCCCTGTGAAAGGCTTTTTTTTTACATTTACCTTTTGTGTTTTTCCCATGAAATGCTGTACATTTAAGAATTATTATCTGTACTGTTTATCCTATTGTGTGTCACACAGAGCTGCAGCCAATCCCAACTTGGAGAGATTGTCAGTCCACCACAGGGCGAACACACATAGAAACAAACACTCACATTCAGTTTTATTTGTATAGCGCCAAATCACAATACAATCATCTCTATGCACTTTACAAAAAAATCCAACAAATCCCTTATGAGCAAACACTTGGTGACAGTGTAGAGGAAAAACTCCCTTTAAGGAAGAAAACAACCTCCAGCCGAACCAGGCTCATTCACACCTATGGGTAATTAATCACTAATTAACTTAACCTACAGGGACAAAAAGCTGCATTTCAAAACATTTCCAAGAGCCTGTACAGGACATCCTATGAAATCTGATCCAAATTTAATAAAATGTCATCAAACCCAATTAATCATCTTGTTCAGCAGTTGTTGTTTGGGTGATGTTTAAGGACTCTGTTAAAATGCTTATACTATATATAGTGTTTATGGTTTAATTTCCAACTGGAGGATGGACCCACTGCAGTTCATCCATCAGGGTGGACAATGAAACTTCACCTGTACCTCAGTACAAGTCACCTACAGAAATGAGGTCAGCTATTGTGAGGGGCATCGCTGATGTAGTGGAGGATGAGCACTAGGTTCCAGGGCTCCTTAAAATGCTGCGCTCAGGAGTGTGATGCCACCATCATACCAGGCAACCCCAGAATGCCACTCCTGCAGAGGAACTGAGATAGTACCCTCAGCACCAAAGAACAACAGTGTTCCTTGGATGAGTCAGATTAACCCCAATTTTTTTAGAGTAATTTTAAAACCAAAATGGGTTCACAGTAGAGGAGCTAAAGGATGTGTTTCCCATTCTACTATTACTACTACTATAATATGTAGTTTATTAGACCTGAGGTCTTTAAGCTATGAAGGAGCTTGATCATTAAAGGCTTTGAATGTAAGGAGAAGAATTTAATATTTTGTTTTAAATTTTACAGGGAGCTGATGAAGGGAACTAATATTCTGTAGTAAAATTATCTGACCCCTGTGACGCTGTTTCCTGGATAAGCAAATTCAGTTCCTGTTGCAAGTGTGTTGTGCTGTGTGTGCTGTATAGCGAGTTTACGGATTAGCTGCAGATTAGCTGTAGTCTAACACACCTAAAAACGAACTAAACTCTCTAAACAACTCATTAACTGCTACATAATCCTGTACTAGTCAAGGTAATTAACAGAGTGCTTCCTAATAACATTGCCTAAAGGAAGCATGTATAAGGTGAAGAGAATCGGTCCTAGCACAGAGCCTTGTGGAACTCCATAACAAACTTTTGTTCGTGTGGAAGGTTCATCATGGACATGAAAAAACTGGAATCTGTCCGATAAATAGGATTGGAACCACTTTATTGCTGTTCCTCTGATACCAGCCACATGCTCCAGTCTCTGTAATAAGATGCTGGGGTCAACAGTGTCAAATGCAGCACTAAGGTCTAGCAGGACAAGTTCAGAAACAAGTCCATTATCTGAGGCTAAGAGAAGATTGTATTGTGACTTTTAACAGTGCTGTTTCTGTACTATGATGTGCTCAAAATTGTTGGGAAAAATTGTACTATTCATTTAGCATAGCATTATGTTTAGCTGGATTATAAATATTATTTGTTTTTACATTGTTGAAAGGAGTTGTGCAGGCCTGGAACGCCAGTAAGGAGAAAGGTTAAAAGCATTGTCTCCACTGTGTGAAGAGACAGACAGAGTGGATAGGGAAGATGAAGGCTTCTGCAGATAGAAAACTATCAATTTGTGTGAATTTGTACTAGTCGTATGTATTAAAGAATGTGTTGTACATTATAGTGTGACTGGACAGAGACTTAGGGGCAGAAGGGACTACACCCCAGAGACTGTTAAACAATAGACAGATAGTAGGCAACTCCCTACAAGGAAATGTTGGCTGACCTAGTCTTCACAGGTCAACTATTATCTCTAATAGTTGAGATTTTATTTGTAAAGAAACTCATAAATTCATCACTGCTGAGAACTAAGGGAACACTTAGCTCAACAAAGCCGTGACTTTTTGTCAGCATGGCTACAGTGCTGAAAAGAAACCTGGGATTGTTCTTATTTTCCTCTATTAGTGATGAATAGTATGCAGTTCTGGCTTTACGGAGAAAATTCTTCTAAATTTGTGGAACGCCACTTCCTTTCCAACCTTCATGATGCCTGCTTTATGGTACGAATATGTGAACTGTACCATGAAGCCAATCTCCTCTGATTCACTAACTCATTTTTCAGAGGGGCCACAGTATGAAGAGTGAGGCTACAGCACTGTCAACAACATAAATCAGCTTGGTAGGGAGTGGGATTGAGGCAGCTGCCTTCCACTGTGTTGGCACATGGCATAGATGTAAATAAAGATTCAGTTCAATTTAATTTTATTCGTATAGCACCAAATCACAATACAAATCATCTCAAGGCACTTTACAAAAAAAAGCCATCAAATCCCTTATGACCAAGCACTTGGCGACAGTGGAGAGAAAAAGTTCCCTTTAACAGAAGAAAAAACCAGTTTGGGGGGGCCATCTGCCACTGCAGGCTAGTGGTAACTGCACATCAGCAATATACAGCTCCAGGACAAGGGACATCTGCAGAAGGTACAGAGAGAGAGAGGACAGAGAGAGAGAGAGCACAAAGTTAGTGATATTCAATGGTGGAATGTACATGTGAGGAGGGAAGAGAAGGGAAGGGGAAGGGAAGGGAGGGGAGGGTTAGGGTAGGGGAGCTCAGTGCACCGATGGTCCTCGGTCTTGATAGAATCATTTTCTTAAATGTATTAAGAGCATCTAATGTACCGGAATTTTCTTCCAAATGCTGCATGATCCATTATCTTAAATTCAAAACTTATTAAAGAATGATCTGACAAAATAGGATTTTGGGGAAAAACTATTAAATGTTCAATTTCAATGCCATATGTCAGAACAATCAAGGGTGTGATTGAAAAAGTGGGTGGGTTTATTAACATTTTGAGTGAAACCAGTTGAATCTAATATTGAATTAAATGCAGTGCATGTCATCGCTGGTCAGACTGGGGAGGGGTCCAGAGAAAACCGCGGAGTCCCACATTGTATGTTGGTATGTTTCCGTTGGACCGTCACACAGGTGGTCTGGGCTGCTCCAGAGCTCCTCTTGTTGTGGAGCCACACCGGCTAATGGGGCTAGGCTATTCAATTCAATTCAATTCAATTCAATTCAATTCAATTTTATTTCTATAGCGCCAAATCACAATACAAATCATCTCAAGGCACTTTACAAAAAGTAAAACTAAAAACCCAACAATTCCCTTATGAGCAAGCACTTGGCGACAGTGGAGAGGAAAAACTCCCTTTAACAGAAGAAAAAACCTCCAGCAGAACCGGGCTCAGTTTGGGCGGCCATCTGCCTCGACCGGTTGGGGTGAGTGGATAGAGCAGAGAGAAAAGAACAGCAATAATAAACAACAAATAGACACTGCAGGTTGGTGGGACCAGTAAGTGCACATCAGCGATATACAACTCCAGGACCAGGGACACCTGCAGAAGGAACAGAGAGAACAGAGAGAGAGGGAGAGAGCACAAACTAGGGGAGAGAGAGAGAGCACAAGGTTAGTAACATTCAATGGTGGAATATACATGAGGTGGGAGGAGAGAAGAAAGGGGAGGGGAAGGGAAAGGGGGGGGAGTGTTAGGGTAGGGGAGCTCAGTGCACCGATGGTCCTCGGGCAGTCTAGGCCTATAGCAGTATAACTAAGGGATGGTTCAGGGTTGCCTGAAGCCAGCCCTAACTATATGCTTTGTCAAAGAGGAAGGTTTTAAGTCTAGCCTTAAAAGTATAGAGAGTGTCTGCCTCCTGAACCCAGGCTGGGAGCTGGTTCCATAGGAGAGGAGCTTGATAACTAAAGGCTCTGCCTCCCATTCTGCTTTTGGAAACTCTGGGAACCACAAGTAGACCTGCACTCTGAGAGCGAAGTGGTCTATTGGGATAATATGGTACTATGAGGTCTTTAAGGTATGAAGGAGCTTGATTATGAAGGGATTTGTATGTGAGAAGAAGGATTTTAAATTCTATTCTATATTTTACAGGGAGCCAATGAAGAGAAGCCAATATAGGAGAAATATGATCTCTCTTGCTATTTCCTGTCAGGATTCTGGCTGCGGCATTCTGGATTAATTGGAGGCTTTTTATGGAGATATTGGGACATCCAGATAGTAATGAGTTACAGTAATCTAGCCTTGAGGTAACAAATGCATGGACTAGTTTTTCTGCATCATTTTGAGACAGGATGTTCCTAATTTTGGAAATGTTGCGCAGGTGAAAGAATGCAGTTCTAGAGATTTGTTTTATGTGTGAGTTAAAGGACATGTCCTGGTCAAAAATAACTCCAAGGTTTTTTACAGTAGTGCTAGAGGCCAGGGTTATGCCATCTAGAGTAGCTATAATTTGAGAAAAGTTATTTCTGAGATTTTTTGGCCCAAATATAATGACTTCTGTTTTCTCCAAGTTTAAAAGTAAAAAGTTACTGGTCATCCAGGCCTTTATGTCAGTTAGACAGGCTTGAAGTCTGGTTAACTGGTTTGTGTTAACAGGTTTAATAGATAGATATAACTGAGTGTCATCTGCATAGCAGTGGTAATTAATAGAGTGCTTCCTAATGACATAGCCTAGAGGAAGCATGTACAGGGTGAACAGAATCGGTCCTAGCACGGAGCCTTGTGGAACTCTAACTAACTTTTGTTCGTGTGGAAGGTTCATCATGGACATGAACAAACTGGAATCTGTCTGATAAATAGGATTGGAACCACTTTAACGCTGTTCCTCTGATACCAATCACATGCTCCAGTCTCTGTAATAAGATGTTGTGGTCAATGGTGTCGAATGCTGCACTAAGGTCTAGGAGGACAAGTATTGAAACCAGTCCATTATCTGAGGCTAAGAGAAGATCGTTGGTGACTTTTGACAGTGCTGTTTCTGTACTATGATGTGCTCTAAATCCTGATTGAAAATCTTCAAATAGTTCATTCCTGTGTAAGGTGGTCTGATAGCTGCTTAGCAACAGCTTTTTTTTAGGATTTTAGAAATAAATGGCAGGGTTGGATATTGGTCTATAATTAGCCAAGACTCCTGGATCAAGACTAGGCTTTTTGAGTAAAGGTTTGATTACTGCAGTCTTAAAGGCCTGTGGTACGTAGCCTGATACTAGAGATAAATTACCAAGTCCAATAAAGATGAGTTCATTAATGGCAGGGTGCCTTTAAGCAGTCTAGTCGGGAGGGGGTCTAAGAGACACGTTGATGATTTCGATGAAGCAACTACTGATGTAAATTCAGAGAGATGCACACACTGAGTTAAACAGCAACGCGTCTCTCGTTGTCCTATATGGCTTCAGTCTCGTTTCAATGAACGCTGACTACAGCGCAGCGAGCTGCGACTTGATTCGTTGCACAGTCATAACTACATGGAGCGTATACAACGTGGATACGTTAAGTGAGTTCACTTGGATATTGACTATCATTTGTTGGGCACGGCATACTAGCAATGCCGTCGTCCATGGTCAGGAGGAGAAACTTTCTGTTCCTGTTAACGCAGTCATGATTGAAAACTGCTGGGGCTCCAGCGAAAACTTCAGGGGGACATCAAGAAAGCCGTGCCCAGTCCTACCGCACTATGCTCGGCTTACACAGGTGCAATCCCCGCTCTGATCACACTGCCATTTTTGAATTCTCTGCGCCCCTGCTGCAAAACCACTTGTTTTGAATTCAAAAATCCTCATGATAATGATATAATGCATTTTCTAAAAACAATAAGGTGCAGCCAAAAGTATCACAGAGGCTTCATTTCAACTCATTTACACTCAAACATGTGAAATGAACACTGATTTAAACAGCAGACGCTTCTCTCGTCCTATAGGAATTCAGTCTTGTTCAATGACGAGGACAAATACTGCTCTGAAACAGCTGCGACTCGTTTCTTTGCACAGACATAACTACATGAAGCGGTACAGTTGATATTCACTTTGGATATGGATTATCATGCCCATGCCCAAAAATCATCGTGATATTAATATAATGCATTTTCTAAACTCAATAAGGTGCTGCCAAAAATATTCACAGAGGCTTCATTTCAACTCATTTACACTCAAAACATGTGAAATGAACACACTGAGTTAAACAGCAGACGCGTCTCTCGTTGTCCTATATGGCTTCAGTCTCGTTCAATGAACGCTGACTACAGCGCAGAACGAGCTGCGACTTGATTCGTTGCACAGTCATAACTACATGAAGCTGTACAGTGGATACGTTAAGTTGATGTTCACTTTGGATATTGACTATCATTTGTTGGGCACGGCATACTAGCAATGCAGTCGTCCTGGTCAGGAGGAGAAACTTTCAGTTCCTGTTAACGCAGTCATGATTGAAAACTGCTGGGGCTCCAGCGAGAACTTCAGGGGGACATCCAGAAAGCCGTGCCCAGTCCTACCGCACTATGCTCGGCTTACACAGGTGCCAATCCCCGCTCTGATCACACTGTCATTTTTGAATTCTCTGCGCCCCTGCTGCAAAACCACTTGTTTTGAATTCAAAAATCCTCATGATAATGATATAATGCATTTTCTAAAAACAATAAGGTGCAGCCAAAAGTATTCACAGAGGCTTCATTTCAACTCATTTACACTCAAAACATGTGAAATGAACACTGATTTAAACAGCAGACGCTTCTCTCGTCCTATAGGAATTCAGTCTCGTTCAATGAACGAGGACAAATACTGCTCTGAAACAGCTGCGACTCGTTTCTTTGCACAGACATAACTACATGAAGCGGGTACAGTTGATATTCACTTTGGATATGGATTATCATGCCCATGCCCAAAAATCATCGTGATATTAATATAATGCATTTTCTAAACTCAATAAGGTGCTGCCAAAAATATTCACAGAGGCTTCATTTCAACTCATTTACACTCAAAACATGTGAAATGAACACACTGAGTTAAACAGCAGACGCGTCTCTCGTTGTCCTATATGGCTTCAGTCTCGTTCAATGAACGCTGACTACAGCGCAGATCGAGCTGCGACTTGATTCGTTTCACAGTCATAACTACATGAAGCTGTACAGTGGATACGTTAAGTTGATGTTCACTTTGGATATTGACTATCATTTGTTGGGCACGGCATACTAGCAATGCAGTCGTCCTGGTCAGGAGGAGAAACTTTCTGTTCCTGTTAATGCAGTCATGATTGAAAACTGCTGGGGCTCCAGCGAAAACTTCAGGGGGACATCCAGAAAGCCGTGCCCAGTCCTACCGCACTATGCTCGGCTTACACAGGTGCGCCAATCCCCGCTCTGATCACACTGTCATTTTTGAATTCTCTGCGCCCCTGCTGCAAAACCACTTGTTTTGAATTCAAAAATCCTCATGATAATGATATAATGCATTTTCTAAAAACAATAAGGTGCAGCCAAAAGTATTCACAGAGGCTTCATTTCAACTCATTTACACTCAAAACATGTGAAATGAACACTGATTTAAACAGCAGACGCTTCTCTCGTCCTATAGGAATTCAGTCTCGTTCAATGAACGAGGACAAATACTGCTCTGAAACAGCTGCGACTCGTTTCTTTGCACAGACATAACTACATGAAGCGGTACAGTTGATATTCACTTTGGATATGGATTATCATGCCCATGCCCAAAAATCATCGTGATATTAATATAATGCATTTTCTAAACTCAATAAGGTGCTGCCAAAAATATTCACAGAGGCTTCATTTCAACTCATTTACACTCAAAACATGTGAAATGAACACACTGAGTTAAACAGCAGACGCGTCTCTCGTTGTCCTATATGGCTTCAGTCTCGTTCAATGAACGCTGACTACAGCGCAGAACGAGCTGCGACTTGATTCGTTTCACAGTCATAACTACATGAAGCGGTACAGTGGATACGTTAAGTTGATGTTCACTTTGGATATTGACTATCATTTGTTGGGCACGGCATACTAGCAATGCCGTCGTCCAGGTCAGGAGGAGAAACTTTCTGTTCCTGTTAACGCAGTCATGATTGAAAACTGCTGGGGCTCCAGCGAAAACTTCAGGGGGACATCCAGAAAGCCGTGCCCAGTCCTACCGCACTATGCTCGGCTTACACAGGTGCGCCAATCCCCGCTCTGATCACACTGTCATTTTTGAATTCTCTGCGCCCCTGCTGCAAAACCACTTGTTTTGAATTCAAAAATCCTCATGATAATGATATAATGCATTTTCTAAAAACAATAAGGTGCAGCCAAAAGTATTCACAGAGGCTTCATTTCAACTCATTTACACTCAAAACATGTGAAATGAACACTGATTTAAACAGCAGACGCTTCTCTCGTCCTATAGGAATTCAGTCTCGTTCAATGAACGAGGACAAATACTGCTCTGAAACAGCTGCGACTCGTTTCTTTGCACAGACATAACTACATGAAGCGGTACAGTTGATATTCACTTTGGATATGGATTATCATGCCCATGCCCAAAAATCATCGTGATATTAATATAATGCATTTTCTAAACTCAATAAGGTGCTGCCAAAAATATTCACAGAGGCTTCATTTCAACTCATTTACACTCAAAACATGTGAAATGAACACACTGAGTTAAACAGCAGACGCGTCTCTCGTTGTCCTATATGGCTTCAGTCTCGTTTAATGAACGCTGACTACAGCGCAGAACGAGCTGCGACTTGATTCGTTTCACAGTCATAACTACATGAAGCTGTACAGTGGATACGTTAAGTTGATGTTCACTTTGGATATTGACTATCATTTGTTGGGCACGGCATACTAGCAATGCAGTCGTCCTGGTCAGGAGGAGAAACTTTCTGTTCCTGTTAATGCAGTCATGATTGAAAACTGCTGGGGCTCCAGCGAGAACTTCAGGGGGACATCCAGAAAGCCGTGCCCAGTCCTACCGCACTATGCTCGGCTTACACAGGTGCCAATCCCCGCTGTGATCACACTGTCATTTTTAAATTCTCTGCGCCCCTGCTGCAAAACCACTTGTTTTGCATTCAAAAATCCTCATGATAATGATATAATGCATTTTCTAAAAACAATAAGGTGCAGCCAAAAGTATTCACAGAGGCTTCATTTCAACTCATTTACACTCAAAACATGTGAAATGAACACTGATTTAAACAGCAGACGCTTCTCTCGTCCTATAGGAATTCAGTCTTGTTCAATGAACGAGGACAAATACTGCTCTGAAACAGCTGCGACTCGTTTCTTTGCACAGACATAACTACATGAAGCGGTACAGTTGATATTCACTTTGGATATGGATTATCATGCCCATGCCCAAAAATCATCGTGATATTAATATAATGCATTTTCTAAACTCAATAAGGTGCTGCCAAAAATATTCACAGAGGCTTCATTTCAACTCATTTACACTCAAAACATGTGAAATGAACACACTGAGTTAAACAGCAGACCCGTCTCTCGTTGTCCTATAGGAATTCAGTCTCGTTCAATGAACGCTGACTACAGCGCAGATCGAGCTGCGACTTGATTCGTTTCACAGTCATAACTACATGAAGCTGTACAGTGGATACGTTAAGTTGATGTTCACTTTGGATATTGACTATCATTTGTTGGGCACGGCATACTAGCAATGCCGTCGTCCAGGTCAGGAGGAGAAACTTTCTGTTCCTGTTAACGCAGTCATGATTGAAAACTGCTGGGGCTCCAGCGAAAACTTCAGGGGGACATCCAGAAAGCCGTGCCCAGTCCTACCGCACTATGCTCGGCTTACACAGGTGCGCCAATCCCCGCTCTGATCACACTGTCATTTTTGAATTCTCTGCGCCCCTGCTGCAAAACCACTTGTTTTGAATTCAAAAATCCTCATGATAATGATATAATGCATTTTCTAAAAACAATAAGGTGCAGCCAAAAGTATTCACAGAGGCTTCATTTCAACTCATTTACACTCAAAACATGTGAAATGAACACTGATTTAAACAGCAGACGCTTCTCTCGTCCTATAGGAATTCAGTCTTGTTCAATGAACGAGGACAAATACTGCTCTGAAACAGCTGCGACTCGTTTCTTTGCACAGACATAACTACATGAAGCGGTACAGTTGATATTCACTTTGGATATGGATTATCATGCCCATGCCCAAAAATCATCGTGATATTAATATAATGCATTTTCTAAACTCAATAAGGTGCAGCCAAAAATATTCACAGAGGCTTCATTTCAACTCATTTACACTCAAAACATGTGAAATGAACACACTGAGTTAAACAGCAGACGCGTCTCTCGTTGTCCTATATGGCTTCAGTCTCGTTCAATGAACGCTGACTACAGCGCAGAACGAGCTGCGACTTGATTCGTTGCACAGTCATAACTACATGAAGCGGTACAGTGGATACGTTAAGTTGATGTTCACTTTGGATATTGACTATCATTTGTTGGGCACGGCATACTAGCAATGCCGTCGTCCAGGTCAGGAGGAGAAACTTTCTGTTCCTGTTAACGCAGTCATGATTGAAAACTGCTGGGGCTCCAGCGAAAACTTCAGGGGGACATCCAGAAAGCCGTGCCCAGTCCTACCGCACTATGCTCGGCTTACACAGGTGCAAATCCCCGCTCTGATCACACTGTCATTTCTGAATTCTCTTCGCCCCTGCTGCAAAACCACTTGTTTTGAATTCAAAAATCCTCATGATAATGATATAATGCATTTTCTAAAAACAATAAGGTGCAGCCAAAAGTATTCACAGAGGCTTCATTTCAACTCATTTACACTCAAAACATGTGAAATGAACACTGATTTAAACAGCAGACGCTTCTCTCGTCCTATAGGAATTCAGTCTCGTTCAATGAACGAGGACAAAAACTGCTCTGAAACAGCTGCGACTCGTTTCTTTGCACAGACATAACCACATGAAGCGGTACAGTTGATATTCACTTTGGATATGGATTATCATGCCCATGCCCAAAAATCATCGTGATATTAATATAATGCATTTTCTAAACTCAATAAGGTGCAGCCAAAAGTATTCACAGAGGCTTCATTTCAACTCATTTACACTCCAAACATGTGAAATGAACACACTGAGTTAAACAGCAGACGCGTCTCTCCTTGTCCTATATGGCTTCAGTCTCGTTCAATGAACGCTGACTACAGCGCAAGAACGAGCTGCGACTTGATTCGTTGCACAGTCATGACTACATGAAGCGGTACAGTGGAGACGTTAAGTTGATATTCACTTTGGATATTGACTATCATTTGTTGGGCACGGCATACTAGCAATGCAGTCGTCCTGGTCAGGAGGAGAAACCTTCTGTTCCTGTTAACGCAGTCATGATTGAAAACTGCTGGGGCTCCAGCGAAAACTTCAGGGGGACATCCAGAAAGCCGTGCCCAGTCCTACCGCACTATGATCGGCTTACACAGGTGCCAATCACCGCTCTGATCACACTGGCATTTTTGAATTTTCTGCAAACATGCTGCAAAGCTACTTGTTTTGAATTCAAAAATCATCGTGATACTGCATTTTCTAAAATCAACAAGCGAATAAGCATGGATTATCATGCCCATGCTCAAAAATCATCGTGATAATAATATAATGCATTTTCTAAAATCAACAAGGTGCTGCCAAAAATATTCAGAGGCTTCATTTCAACTCATTTTCACTCAAAACATGTGAAATGAACACAATGAGTTAAACAGCAGATGCGTCTCTCTTTCTATATACTTCAGTCTCGTTCAATGAACGATGACAACTACTGCGCTGAAACAGCTGCGACTCGTTTCGTTGCACAGTCATTCAATCTACATCAAGCGGTACAGTGGATACGTTAAGTTGATATTCACATTGAATATGGATTATCATGCCCATGCCCAAAAATCATCGTGATAATAATATAATGCATTTTCTAAACTCAATAAGATGCTGCCAAAAATATTCACAGAGGCTTCATTTCAACTTATTTACACTCAAAACATGTGAAATGAACACAATGAGTTAAACAGCAAAAGCGTCTCTCTTCCTATATACTTCAGTCTCGTTCAATGAACGATGACAACTACTGCGCTGAAACAGCTGCGACTCGTTTCGTTGCACAGTCAGCTGTTGTTTACACAGACGTAGCAACACAGACTAGTGGCGGTGAACACACTTTCTTTCTATCTCAGCCCAGCATAGACCCGCTGTCAGACATCAGGGCTACTCTCAGAGAGCATGGTAAAAAGCTTGAGTGTATACATAGAGACGTAATGCAGACTCGCTCAGAGGGTGCACAGCAAGGCTTATATTTTTTAAACAGTACAGAACTAGGCCTATCACACATGATCAATACACATAAAGTAATGAGTACTTTTTTTTTAGACAAAACACAATAATTTCTTAAAAATGAACAGGGCAGTCAACCAGAACGACAACATATCTACAGATAGTGAACACCCTAATTTGAACATGTCTGTAGATAGTGAACACCCTAATTTGAACATGTCTGCAGATAGTGAATACCCTAATTGGGCCATATTGCATGCTAGATTCCAACGCAGGGCTGCAGAGATTCGTGAGAAAGATACTTATTTCAGACAACTATTGAACATCCCACCATCACCACCACACTCTGAATATGGTAATGTCGCACTATCCCCATCTGAATTCCTCAAATGGTCTGAAAATACATGTATGAAAACAGAGCAACTCAAAAGAAAAATCGAACAATACCATCAGGCTTCTCTGGCTAAACGGAGGGTCTTAGCAGCCGCAACATCAGCCTCCGCAGCTCCAGCTGTGGATGCCACAACATTAGCCTCAGCATCAGCATCATCAGCTAGTGAACAGAGTGTGGATGCGCTTGATCATACTGGTGATCAGAGCAGCTCTGATGATGGTGGTGGTGGTTTGGTCGGTACAGCAAGCTCACAGCTCCCTTCATCTAGTTGTGTTGGACCAGCAGTCGGTAGTTCACTGTGTGGATTATTTGTATTATTGATTCCTGTTGGTGTTGCCCTCCGGGTAAGCGAATCACTTTTGTCTTGCAAGCGTGTCGTGTTGTGTGTGTTGTATAGTTTGTCTACAGACTAGCAACAGACTAGCTATAGTTTAACACACCTAAAAACTAACTAAACTCTAAACAATTCATTAACTGCTACATTCCGGTACTAGTCAAGTACCTTTCTATTTTGACCGGTATTTATTGCTATTTCCTGGCTTAGTGCTCGTTAGCCTACCGGTTCGCTTAGCTAGCTAGTTAGCTTAGCTAACATGGCCTCTCCCTCTCTCTCTCTCTCCTGCTCGGTGTGCCACATGTTTAGTTATTCCTCTGCCTCCTTTAGCGATAATGATACCTGTAATAAGTGTAAGGTTCTGCTAGCCTTGGAGGCGAGGATCACTGATTTGGAAGCGCGGCTCCGCACCTTCAAACAAAAGCCAGCTAGCCTAGCCCCGTTAGCTGGTGTGGAGCCACCGAGCTCAGGGTCTATTAGAGGTCCAAGGGCAGCTCCGGAGCAGTCCGGAGAATTAGCCTGGGTGACGGTCCGACGGAAACGTACTCCTAAGCAGAAACCCACGGCTCATCACCTGCCTGTTAACGTTTCAAATAGATTTTCCCCCTCAGCGACACACCCGCTGAGAAACCGACTCTGATAATTGGCGATTCCATAGTCAGGTACGTGAAAATAGAGACACCAGCGACCATAGTCAAATGTATTCCTGGGGCCAGAGCGGGCGACATCGAGTCAAATCTGAAGCTGCTGGCTAAGGCTAATCGTAAATATGGGAAAATTGTTATTCACGTCGGCAGCAATGACACCCGATTATGCCAATCGGAGGTCACTAAAATTAATGTTGAGTTGGTGTGTAACTTTGCTAAATTAATGTCGGACTCCATAGTTTTCTCTGGACCCCTCCCCAATCTGACCAGCGATGACATGTTTAGCCGCATGTCGTCGTTCCGTCGTTGGCTGTCTAGGTGGTGTCCAGCAAACGATGTGCGCTTCATAGACAATTGGGCCACTTTCTGGGGAAAACCCGGTCTGGTAGTGAGAGACGGCATCCATCCCACTTTGAATGGTGCAGCTCTCATCTCTAGAAATTTGACCGAGTTTATTAGCCGACCTAAAGCCTGACAATCCAGGGTGGGGACCGGGATGCAGAGACTCAGTCTAAAATGCCTCTCTGCAGTTTCCTTAGAGCCGCTGCCCCCCTCAAACCACATAGAGACTGTGTCTGCCCCTCGAACATATAAATTCATATATTAAATCAGAAGTTAACAGAAGAGGAGTTATTCATAAAAACTTAATAAAAATTAAGATCACTCCTCTTATTGAACAGAAAAACAGAACTGTCAAATGTGGACTATTAAATATTAGGTCCCTTTCTTCTAAATCTCGTAAATGATTTGATAACTGATCATCAAATTGACCTACTTTATCTTACTGAAACCTGGTTACAGCAGGATGAATATGTCAGTCTGAATGAATCAACCCCCCTCAGTCATAAAAATTATCATGTTCCTCGAAGCACAGGTCGAGGTGGAGGAGTAGCTACAATCTTCCACTCAAACTTATTATTAAACTTTCATCCTCAGAACAATTTTAACTCATTTGAGAGCCTCACTCTTAGTCTCTCACATCCAAACTGGAAAACACAAAAACCAGTTCTACTTGTCACTGTGTACCGTCCACCTGTCCCTTACTCAGAGTTTTTAACTGAATTCCCTGACTTTCTGTCTGATTTAGTGCTTAGATCAGATAAAGTTATTACAGTGGGAGATTTTAACATTCATGTAGATGTTGAAAATAACGGCCTCAGCATTGCATTTAATTCTATATTAGATTCAATTGGTTTCATTCAAAATGTTAATAAACCCACCCACTGTTTCAATCACACCCTTGATCTTGTTCTGACCTATGGCATCAAAATTGAACATCTAATAGTTTTTCCCACAAATCCTGTTTTGTCAGATCATTCTTTAATAACTTTTGAATTTAAAATGATGGATCATGCAGCGTTTGGAAGAAAATTCCACTACAGCAGATGTTTATCCGACAACGCTGTTAATAAATTTAAGAAAATGATTCCATCTTTATTTACATCTATGCCAAGTATAAACATAGTGGAGGGCAGCTGCTTCAATCCCACTCCCTACCAAATTGATCATGTTGTTGACAGCGCTGTAACCTCACTGCGTGAAATGCTTGATTCTGTAGCCCCTCTGAAAAAGAAGTTAGTGAATCAGAGAAGACTAGCCCCATGGTATAATTTACATACTCGTACCTTAAAGCAGGCATCACGAAGGCTGGAAAGGAAGTGGCGTTCCACAAACTTAGAGGAAATTTTTCTAGCCTGGAAAAACAGTCTACTAACATATAAAAAAGCTCTCCGTAAAGCCAGAACTGCATACTATTCATCACTAATAGAGGAAAATAAGAACAATCCCAGGTTTCTTTTCAGCACTGTAGCCAGGCTGACAAAAAGTCACAGCTCCGTTGAGCCCAGTGTTCCCTTAGCTCTCAGCAGTGATGAATTTATGAGTTTCTTTACAAATAAAATCACAACTATTAGAGATAAAATTCAGCAGATGCTTCCTATACCTGCAATAAATGAATCTTCTACTACAGTAGCTCTTGAATCATCTGTAGGACCTCAGTTATGTTTAGACTGCTCTCTCCCATAGCT